>NC_139344.1:406788536-407126036 GCF_055883805.1 Amblyomma maculatum | reverse complement strand
CGCCGATGGCGACCGCCACGCTTCGCACTGCTGTGCGCCTGCTCCTCAGGCCCGCAATGGCCACTGCTCAGGCCGCTGGTTAAAAAAGTAACCGAAGGTCCCCAAAAGTTACCGTCTTTACCAAAAGTAAACGAGCAGCTCACCCGGCCGGCTGAGCTCGATTACTTTTGGCAAAGACGGTACGTCTTCCATAAGCTTAACAAAACAAAATTTTCTAAAGAAAGGTCGTTAAATTGAAGAGGATGGCAATTTCAGAAGGCTCGTCAAAACCTCGTTTTATCCACGCGAATCGAGGAGCATTTCCGTTTTTCGAAGTTTCGAAGGGGCGCAGAATTCTGTGCTACTGAAGAAGACCTCTGATATAAACATTTTGTTTGCGTAAAAATATTTTCTTTGAAGTATTTTCTCCCTGTTCACTGCGCTCCATTCCCAGAGCATATTTGATTACACAAAAAATGGCTGCTTTTTTAATCAAATTAACCTAATCACTGTGCTGGTGGTCCAAATGTCCAGTTGCTGGCCGTAGTAGCCCGGTTATAATTTTTGGCGTTGTGATGCCTAAAGTTTACAAACCGGCAACGCAATGCAGTTTAAAGACCTCAAACGTGTTTAACTAAATGCAGAGCACACTATGTTACGTCACATAGATGGCAGAGCTCCACGCAGCAGTTAAATGTTATTAGCGAATGCCTCAGGGTTTGCCGCCGGCTCAGGCATTGAGTTCGCGATCGTTCATTTCTCGCCTCAGTGAATTATTCTGCTCCCAAAATCGTAACCGTTTAAATACATTTTTGTCAACTGTATAGATTCAGGCAAACACTGAGTTTTGCATATTTTGTTTGTTTGTTTACTTATATTATATCAGTATGTATTTCAGAATGCCAGCTTGCATTTTTTAGCGAGTAAGTCGACCATCGTCCTCCTTTAGAGCACAGTGTTCCGGACCGTTCTTCGCAAATCATTCTTTTGTTGAAGCTCGCATTTGTGTCGGTAGCATATTCCCCTGCACTTCGTCTCAAGAGTTGCAATATATTTCACTCAGTGCATACCGCGCCTTACTAGTTGGTGAGAAAGTGCAATCAGTGGAGCCTCAGTTCCTTAGCACGAAAGAGCGGCCAGCTGCTCTGGGAGAAAAGGGAACACGGTAGCGCGCTGGGTTGAACAGCTATCAATTAAAGGCGCGCTTGTTTCCTCTTTGTTCCTTCACGGCTGAGCTACGCAGCGTGCGCTAGATGACAAATGAAGGGAGTATAAAACGGCTGTCCAATTTATAGACCTGCAAGGAGCTCGAACTGCTTGGCGCTCCTAGTTCTCTATTCTCCCAGACACACACTGAGCACAGAGAGGCGCATTAACGAACAAACTTGCATAGATGTTAAAGATACTGCACACCTATACTGAGCCGCACAGAGGATCGCTGCAGCCTGCACCTGGGAAACGAAAACCGTAAACTCGACCCTGTGATGTGGGTGCTTTAGATGAGGCATGGCTGTGCGTATATTACCTACGTGAATAGAGTGTACAAAATGTGGCTGGAATTATTTGACGAGCTTCGAGTCGAAAGAGCATACGCGCTGCTTTTGATCGCTCAGTATATAAGCACTCGGAAAGAAATTCGCCGAACCCCATAAGCGACGTCTTCAAAAGCCTCTTTCCGAACACAGTAAGTGTGACGCCTTTGCTGAAAATTTGTTCCCGGACTGGCTTCATTAGGTTTACGACACGTCGTTTAAAACAGCTCGAAATCGCTAGAAAATCATTGCGCTGATAACAAGTGAGATCACCTGCAAGTATAGCATTAGGTAAAAAAAAGCACAGCTTGCTGGAATTCATTCTTTAGAAAGATTCTCCTTTTGGTCACTCATTTAGTTTTCAAAGTAAGCCGCACATCGCCAAGCCAACACGCGATAGTTGTTCACAAAATTCTTGCAGCCACTTTTTCAATTTTTGTAGATATTCGATCTTTTTTGCTTCCACCAACTTTTCAACGAATCCACTGTGCTTGGAAAAAGTAAGCATTCACTTCATTTCAAAAACATATCAAAGTGGTCGACCGGCACCTGAGGCATGCTTCATCTTCTTAATGTAACTTGTAAAGGGCACGCGGAATGATGTCTGTGCTTCTACTTACCTTCATGTGCGCGTCTTGCTGAGCGGCATACCCCAGACCTTTTCTGGCACGTCTGAGCAAACTCTGATTCAGCAATATGAAGACAGGCAGCGGAAACCCTGAACCTATATAACGTCATCTGGTTTTGAAAGTAATTTTCAGTGATATAAAAGAATGACTTTCCACTGACCGATCATGAGCATGTCACAGCAATACCTCTTTTTACAGTTATGAGTGAGCAGATCTGCAGACTGGCTAGGGTTTCGGTGCTCAGGTTTTGTAAGGCCGGTACACGTGCTCCTTCAGAAATTTCAGCCGAAAGTCCAAAAAGAGTAGGTCACTGCCTTGTGGGAGCGTGAATGACAGAGCCATCGTACTCTGCTCGAAAACATTAACTACATCATCATGTATGCGATGCAGCACACTTGTGTCGACAACAAGGCAGCCGTGCACAAATCGCAGCAGCCTATTTTACTTATTGCCGATTCTATGCCGCAATTTTCTATAAAAGTGTAAAATCTACAATGTGTAGAGTTCTTTTTTATAAGCAAGGAATACGGTATTACGTGTAAGCTGTCGCTGTGAGCGTATTGGGTCATCTACTTCTAGTTATAACACGATAAATGTTTTTAAAGCAATGTTGCGTATGACGCAAGCGTGTTTTGAAGCAAAACGATACAACCACTGAGGAGCCTGGACGTGGTGTTCCGCATGGCCTGTCAATTAGCTTCGTTCAGTGGCCGAGTCAAATGCAATGGTGATTTGAAAGGAGTGACCGTGTTAGTGTTATAGTTAGACGTGGACGACCCTGTACCTCAATTAGGCATGTACGTTAGAAAAATTTCGCGCCTACGCCATGTAAAACTTGGTTAACGCGAGAACACTGCAAAAAGTGTGATTAGCAGTTTACAAACTTACTAGAGCGTCCAGAGAGACATGTACGTCATAATAAATGGGGTATCTCTATCGTGGACGCCATGTTAGCCAGAAGTAAGCATTGGCAGACAAGAATGTGGCACCAGTTTAATGTACTTTACCCGAATAGGTATGAGCAATGGTGTTTAGACTGATTAGCTCACTGTTTTGCTTAATGTCTAGCCATTGATGAAGGCGAGATGCGAGGCACTGTGTGACAGAGTTCCAGTCTAACACATGTGGTGATTGGCTGCAGCGATAGCTACGAGTTCCGCATACTCCACAAGCGACAAACATGCGCACAAGTACAGCTTTAAGAAGGAAAGTTGGGTACAGAAGTTTCTCGAAAGCCTGCATATGAAACCAAGTGTGAGCATAATCCACAGTACAATGCGGCAAATATGAGAAGAGAAGGTGAGGTTACGGCCTAAAAGTACACTGAGGTCATTACTTTCGTCAACTCTGGACATTACACAATTGAGAGAATAAGGGTACAGAAGGATAAGCGTTTTACGAGTCAATAAGACAGCCTTAGTATTGAAGATATTAAGACTAAGCCTATTCTTTCTGCATTAATAAGAAAAAGTGGATATGATCGATTTGAAAGACGAGCAATATTGAAAAGGTGATACTGCCTTGAATATTTTTGTATCATCAGCGTAGAGGAGGAAAGAGAATTTCTTAACCATGGTAGAAACATCATTAATAAAAATAGAGATGAGAAGTGGGCCTAATACTGAACCTTAAGGTACACCACTGGTTGCAGGGTAAATGAAAGAGATCTGCTCACTGATGCTGAAACACCACTCAGGATCAAGGAGATAGCTACGTAGGAGAGCTACGATTGAGACTTCGATTCCATCGAGCAGACGTTTTTCAAGAAGTAATGTGTGAACGATAACGTCGAAAGCTTTGCTCATCTAAAGTGAGGCCGTGAGCACGAGATGCACTTCTCTCCTCAACCCCAAAGCGAAGAAATCTCTGGGTGTATAGGTGTCGGAAGACGTCGCATAGTTTTATCTCATTCAGCAGGCTCCTATCACTAGAGCTTGGCGCTCGACATTACAAACAACACAATGACACTTTAACAACCGCCACGGTGCAAATACTACCTGACGAAACTTAGCTCAGCTGATTGCTTTTTATGCTCGTCCTGATTATTGCTGCAATCTTAGCCTTCTCGCAGGCTAAGATTGAAGCAATGATCAGGAAGAGCATAAAAGAGGAATCATCTGAGCTGAAACTTTGTTAGGTAGTGTTTGCACAGTGGCGTTTTGTTCCCTATCAATACTTTACCGAACCGACTAATGAAGCTGGGGATGCACAATGTGCTGGCAGAGGTGATAGACGCCAACCAAATCTCTCAATACGAAATACTGGCAAAGCCTTGAACGGGAAGAGGCCTGCTACTAAGATTAGACATTCGATACGAAAGCCAAGGGGATCATAAGACAGGTGTCCCGAAGGAAGTCAGGAAACGTCAGGAAGCGACTAAAAATCCCCCCGCTGCCACGAAACATGGATACAGAGAACCACCAGGAAAGAAAGAAAAGGGCGGAAACGCTGCAGACGTTATATCAACGAAGCCAGGACGTGGTCTGTGTCGATGCCGCCGAGTATGAGGGCAGGCATAATATTGTTGCGGTAGTGACAGATGACGAACAAAATCCGAGAATAAGCGGCTCTGTCAGGACGAGTGGATTATTGCATTGCGATAGCAGGGACAATTGCTACTCCAATTATAAGTGATTCGAAAACAGCAATATGAAATTTTCTCAAGGGAAGGGTCTCTCCAAAGGCAAACAGGATACTGAAAACAGGTCAGACAGACAGAATAATCCGGGTAATATGGCCACCCAGCCCACTCCCAGGTTCACAGAAATGAGGAAGATCATAAGCTTGCCCCTGGTCTCTCCTTCCGGGTAGGCTTTGGCCTTGAGTACGCTCTTAGCAGGGACAGGCTAGTCAGCTATAAAGAGATTACTGATCACTACCGGCTAAACAGGCTAGAATACCCAAAGGCTGATAGGGCACTAAATAAGATCTAAAAAGGCATTTAGAGGGGCTTACAAACAAGGACTTTTCCGAATCCAGCTACCCTAAGCCAGTGGTGCCCGGTACCATTCTCAGAAGTTGCAAGCTATATCAGGATAAGGCAAATCTGGTACATATGATAGGCGTGTCCAGAAATCGAAAATGTAAATCAATGGACAAAAACAGAACAACTTTCGCCGACTCTACTGTTGAGCTCACACCCTGACACTCAGCTTGGTGTAATCCGACTGGCCGAACACGCCACCTGGGTGCAAAGACTCCAGACCGCCGTGTAGGTGGGTAGGTTGATGCCTATCCTGTATTTGCCGGCGATTACAGTTTTACAACCACATCAGATGATTCCTAGGAGCGCTCTTTAGGCAAGAGGATCTTGCTATGAGTCAACTGCAAAGAGAGCGTTAGGTACTAGTTCCAGCAAAACTCCCATATTTTGCAAAGGTTAGAGGTTTCTTATTCAAAACTGCCGCAACCGCAATTATTACTTTTTTACAGGTGCAAAGAAATGGAGATTATACTCAAAACAATCGTCGTCCTGTGCATAGCAACAAGCCTTTCGCTTCCGAGTTCCACAATGGTTAATGCAATGGTAAGCAAATCTCCGAAAATGATTTTGATCCGGTTTAGTGCATATGTATAGTAAATAAACAAATTGGCAGCCTGATTTTTTAGTGTGTGAGCAACGCCTCTCAAAGTTTAAGCAAGGTCGCATGGGGCATACGTGATACATAAGGCAATGAGGAGTTAGTGCACTGCAGCACACGGCAGGAGAGTTATCAGTAGGTGAGAGGACGAAAGCGCGATCACGAGAGTAATGAAAGCTAGCGCGAGCGCAAGACGCATAAAGATGCTTGTCTTAAAGCCTAGGAGGAATATATGAAAATTGGTTCCAAGGATATGATGCACCATGCAGCAGAGTAGGTGACGACACTGTATGATGGTTCCGATGAAATGAAAGCGAGCTATGTGTCTCTTCTACGCAGATGTCCCTGCTGCGTATAGTAAGGTAAAGAAGGCGGATTCGGGTAGCAGATAGACGCCAAAAAGTTGGATGCATCGTTGACAGAGCTGAGGGAGCAAACCGCGCCTGACAATCATGCAGACCAACGAACCGAGCTAGAAAATATTTGTTTGGCCCAGTGCGCGCCTGAGCATTTCTTTAGGCCCAAACTTTAATCCTCGGAGAGCAGAAGAGCGGTTGAACCGTTCATCCAAAGAGGGCAACGAATTTGAGAAATAAGGGTTGTGCGCCGAAACTATGTAGGGATCGAACATCTAGCAGTGCTATCATCATACAACTACGACTGTTTACTTAATCACCTGAATAAGGGGTTTATATATAAGTTATGGAAGAGGCACGTTTATGCCAGTGAGAATTCTCCGAATGTTTGCGGCTATTGGTGCAGTATGTAGTTATGATATTCCGATACTACTTGGCGACATTGCTTCAGAGACCTCTGAACAGAAATGACGCATATGTAACGGCATCTTTAGCGCAAACTTAATTGAGCTGCGTGTACGTGCGTTCACACATGGTAGTTTGCCGGCCGTTCTGCCATGATTGTAATCGTATTGTGAAACTCGGTCCCTCCGAAAGGAGTGCCTCTACTGTCGTTTGTCATCATTGCCGCCTAATGCTATTCGACTGTGCAAGGCAATAAGCGCCGGCCTATGTCCATCCATAAGCTATGGTCCACCTAACGGCACCGCTACCACTACAGACCGTTCGGTACTTCTGGTCAACTCTTCGACTCCAGACAGTATGAAACCTTATACGAGACCAGCAGCAGCTGAACGAAATTACCTTTATAGTTTCTGTGCACACCATGCAAATCAACTCCAAGTGCGGTTCAAGACGCGCCGTGTATATCATGCCGTATTTTGTATTGTCAATATCTGCGATGCTTTGTTGTTTTTTATAGCAGCGATGCTGGAGCTGGCATGGAGAGTGACGACTCTTGTTCATAGGCAGGCTTATAAGTTGCTCTTTTATCTTATATTGTGCCTTATCGTGGATTCTGATTACTAACTACCGCAATTTCATCAATAAACACTGCTATAAACTAGGTGGGGTCGCATAAGCAATTCTTCTGTTCCCCTCCGTGCTATCGGTTTGGTTTGGTTTGGTTTCGTCTGGTTTGTATAAACTTATAGCGCTTGAAATCTCTACATATGCTTCTAACCACTATTTCTGTCCGCTCCTTGTCAGCTGCCAAAACTACAATTTCTCGGTCATCACCTTGCAAGGGTAGTGCATAGTGAAATGTGTTTCTTTTCGACATATAAAGACAGCGACCTTGAGCTATACATACGCGTCTGTAACATGCCTCAAGTTCTGGCTACAGTGACGTTGCAGGCGTAGTTCCGTGCGGCGGTTCACAAAAGAAAAATTACCTGGGACCTCGTCCTCTCACTCAGCCAAGCCAGACAAGCCAGGTTTTAAAACTGAAGTTCCATTTGTATTTTTTTTTCTGAAGACCTTTTGATTTACCTCTCATTGCTTTTTTAATGCTCATGGCATCTACTCAGAGCACGGCATGCAAACGGCCATCATTTCTGCATCCTTTACAAGTAAACTTAGTATTCGTTTTCAAAAAAGCGCTACTATCTCCGTTGATGAATCGCCGCACAGGAATACTATGTTATGTCATTGAAAATTTAGCAATTCATTTTGGAAACATAATATTTGTGAAGATAAAAACAATTGCTGCGAAAGAAGTGTCTGAAACATAGGTCCTATTAAAAGATCTAAATTTTTGGGAACAATTGGACTACAAGCGTTTTACTGCTCCGCGAGGTGCAGTAGTAGATTAGCTTTCCATCTTTCATTTACCGCGTGCATCAGGCAGCGCTATCAGATAATGTCTGCTGGAAAAAAGCGACGGCGGACCTGCAGACATTTTCTTTGAATGCGGTTTGATGAATATTTCGAACTCAGCTCTAAAAGAACGTCTTTTTCACCAACACGCGCATGCAGCATGGTCAGCAGCGATTATCTAACGAAATTGGGTATCATTGCAAAGCATAGTTAAGTTCGTGGTCTCTCTTCACCCCTATCCTGTAAATGGCTTTGTGTGAAACGTTGTATGCTTTGTATTTGTCTCGTTTTCATTTCACAGTCATGCACAAAATATTTGCTGAAATATTATAAGAGTTAGTAGCGAATTAGTATAAGAATCGTTGTCACCAGCTGACCGTCTCGTACTTTAAAAAGAAGCTTCAGTTTTTATTTGATGCTGCGCACTGTTTTCTTTTGCAGGTCCCTGTGATACCTGGAGCGATGACTCTAGCCTTCTTGACATCCTGCATCGTAGGAACTAATGGCTTCCTTTGCGAAAAGAAGGGAGGCCAAGTACGTACGCCATGAACATGACGCTAATTAAGATGTTCAATTTCACCTTCTGGTCAAGTTGCGTGGTTAAAGTTCTTATTATTAGTGAACAATGATCGGAGCGCTATCGATCCTTTGGCCAGTTTATTCCGTTTCTTGCAGGCTTTGCTATTATCAGCACCAGATCTTATGAATCAGTTGTCAACGTATTTAATAACTGATTAGCTAGTGCCATCGGCCCTGTGATTTGAAGCACAACTTTCTACTGTTGCAAAATACGAAGACACAGCCGTTCTAAAGGTTGGTGTGGTGCTGCTTTAATGCATGTCTTTTTCCTTGGCCAGACTGTTCAAAGATGAATCACACTGTCGTCGAAATTTTCTACGTTAACACTTCAAATAATGCGGCTGTCTGAAAATTTCTGGCGAATGACAACTACTCACGCTGAAGAAATGTCAAACACATATTCGTTAGTGTGGCTAAGACAACGGCTCAGCAGACCTAGCGCTGGCTTATGAAATTCTCCCCATTGGTTTAGAGATAAGCTGCTCAATGGAAAAGTCTTTAAGCACACTCCGCATATTTCAGAGACGTAGCTATTGGGCCTCAATATTGCCGTTACGATCGAGATCAACTGTAGGCTTTTCCTTGCTGTCAAAGATCCCTTGGCAACCTTAACTCAGCACAAAACAGAATAGCATGCAAGTTGTATGCTAGTGCGCTACGTGCTTTAAAAAGGAGTCCAAAACGCACAAAAGATAATTCCAACACCCAAAGAGGTCATTTCACGTTTCGAGGGACTTTTAATAGGTTGGCTTTATATGCACTTCATTGTTGCTCTTATTAGGAAGCTTCAATATCACGATAGCGTGATAACTGCGGTAGCATGCCGCAAGCGAATTGCACACGTAAAAAGGCTTAGTTTAGCGTTAAAAGCCACTAAACGAGGTCAGCTGTACAGTGATGCACAAGACCCTTTTGGAACGGTCGCTATCACTGCTAAGTTTTGATAATGCTTCACTGTAAATTAACCTAGCAGAGCTAACTAATGCGGTATCACCAACTGGAAGATGCCCAAACAGTGTCTGGGCGATTAAAATTATGTTAAATAAAAAAAGAAACTCAGCGGCACTGTCGTGTAAAAGGAATCCTAAGTACAAACACCTGGACGCGTGATTCCGTTCTCTCAACGGTAGGGTCCTCTGAGCAGCGTCACCTGGCGACAAATAGCGGAAATATTGTAAAGATGAATAAGAGCGCATTTAAAGCCTGCTGTACTCGTTGCCTCAGTGGCGCAATGCATTAAAGTTACGTACCTGAGCACTTAGCGAATAAAATATATATTCGAATCGTGTGTTTGTAACGTTTTTTCAAAATTTGTTTTTTTTTTAAGTTGCAACATTAAAATAAGCTACTAATATCTTTCCTGTAGGGAGTTCCCCCTTAGATTGCATCATGTGATGTTTTTTAATTCTTAATAGCCACAAAACCTGCCGTGAACACAGCCATGAAACAAAATGACAACGCTTGCACAATTTAATTATTTTCAACGTAATAATTTCCTACGTTTAGTGAGTGTGTGTTACCTTTAGGTTGCGTTCAGACACACCTCTCGGTAGCAATCGCCGTTTAACCCGCTCAGAGGCAACCAGTGACGAGAAAGAAGTTGCAGGACCCTACAGTTGAGGAGACGGAATTACGCCACCAGGACAGAAAATTTCGCCCATCACGTGGCATACATCGCTCTAAATGTTTTCGTAACTTATGGAGGTTGTGGTATGATCATTATATTGGAAAAAAATACAACGAAGCGTCACAAAGCTTGAAAACTACTTCTCTTACCTTGTCATCAGTTATGCTACGTTCCGAGCAGTTACAGAAGGTGACAAAAAGGATGGTGGCCTGATTACGGTTTGAATGCACAAAGTCGAGGGCTTGTTTACTATCCGTGCTGAATGAAAGGTTCAACAAGCTTGCTCGTACAGCAAGGCCAGTCCAAGCTAAAACCACCTACATCGTTGCTTACCTAATAAAGGGTAAGCAAGAACAGACGCGACTGCTCAATAGGTTGAATGGGATGGCTTTCGCTTGGGAGGATGCTGCCATATTTTCGCGCTAAGTTCACAGAAGCTGCAACGATAACTTCAGACGACTGCTTTCGCGTGCTTGCGCTACCTCTCCGTTCGTGTTCGGCGCATGCGCATCATATGCGTGTTATCCAATTAAGCATGTAATTAAGCACGGTACAGTAAACGTCTTGATACCAGCATCTGCCATACTCGTTCGCTGTCCCGCATCACTGAAGCATCACTGTCCCGCATCACTGAAGCTAATGGGCCATCTTCGCCTTGCTTGGCAGTTTACAACTCTCAGCGAGTCACATCGCTCAGACATGCGGGATCACAGGGTACAAAATAGCGAAGGCAACATCCGCTGCACAGATCGTGCTTTTCGGTTCAAACGTTCAGCAACGTCGAACTTATCACGGCCAAGCGTCACCTACGAGAGTTTCCTCCAACCGCGGACCCCCCAGCGGAATTCCTGTGACACAGACGCTGGCGTATTTCACAACGCGCCGATCGCTGGAAACAGCACCGTGTTGTGCCTCATCTTGTTACCCGTGTGTGTTCCGCTACATTAAAGAGCACTAAGGAAATCATAGACTGCCTAACGTGCACCAGTAAGCAGGGAATTCAGCCATTATTGCAAAAACAATTTCCCTCCCAAATAGGTATGATGCAATTCACGAGCCCCATCGTCATTTGGTGGTAGAAATTACGTCACCTTCCCCGCTTCTCTACCAAACGCACGTCCTACAAAACGAAAAGGTGCCCGAAGACTTAGTACATAACAACCTCGTGAAAGGAACTACTTTCTCATGCACAAAATTTTGGGGCATTCCCTTGCAGTAGCCTTACCACTCAGCTACGCCGAATTGTTACGTACGAGGCTTTATTTTCTCTTAAGAAGCGAATACGAAACGCTGTAGCTCTCTTAAAACCTCATAGATGGAGTAAAATATGCAGCGTAGAACAAATAAACATCAAGTGAAAGGAGCTATCTCTGAGCGTTTACAGAAAATCATTCATAGAAAATATGCAGAACATATTAGATCGTGCGCGGAAACGATCAATTTAAGATCCCACAAAAGGGAGTTATGCATTGTTTAAGTTATATCAGGGGCCCTATAATGCGCAGGCACAAGAAAAAGGGTGCACAGAAGAAAAATTATCGCTTAGTTGGTGGCAAGTAAATAGAAGAAATTAACTCATTGCGCTGGAATCTCGACGCATTAACTGTGATATCGATGAAAGTGCATTTAGGATTTCAGATACACCATTTTTCAAGCCTAACGTAGGTAACGCGAGCCTTCCTACGGTAGATGCAGTAAAGATGATTGTAAAATTGGCGCTTCAGAAACAGGGAAGAGGTCTATACCCAGGGGCTTCAGAAATGTATTCTGGTACAGCTTCAAGTCATTTTAGGCGATGCAAGAAAAAAAGAGTAAGCTATTCGTTATTGGCTGAGTTGAGGCTATAATTCAAAGAGATCAGAGGGAATAAGAAGTGAAATTAGGGCGGTGCTCATGCGCCGCCTTTACAGTAGACGCAGTAGCCCCTTACACTCCACCTTTCCTTTCTGCGATTTTTTATTTTACTTGTTTAAGTATGTGAATTTTAAAATTATTACTTTTTTAACATGAGTACGCACCCCAATCACACATTAGTAAGTTATAAGTACTACAGCGCACTCACTAGGTACTGCTCGAACATTTTTGTCAACAATGACACTTCGTGTTATATGTTTTTGCGCGCCCGTGTGGCATACAAAGGACCGAAGTTTTAATCTGAATAACGACCAATTTATTCTATTCTTTTGCGTTGAACTTCTAAAATACTTCAATTACATTAACATCCTCGCCAATTTCAGCTTCATGTGTACCCTTCCATATTCATTATATAAACTTATTTTAATTGTGGAGTAAATTCCTGCCCGAGGTCATTTGGTCGAAGCCACATACCTTTGTCGAACAGTCAGGATATTTCCCCGTTGAATATTCCGACACACGGTGCCAACTTCAACCGAAGGTTCCGTATAAGCTATCGCCTAAAATGTTACCTTCTTCAGCGTTAAAAAAAATCAAAGAAAACATTATGCGGGCCCTTGCTATTATCTGGCTTCAAAGCTGAAATTTTTGCAATCCATCCAGAAAGGATAGTATGCTGAAGCTAATGGGAACATCTTAATCGCTCTTTTGTAGAACAAAACATCCATGGTCATGGACTGTTTTGCGAGTTACTGGGCTTTCAAGAGCACTGCTTTCTCTTCTTCTCCCTCCTCCTTTCGTAGTGCTTGTACAACACGGACTGCTGCCACCGACTAGTGTGCTTGCAGATTACTAAGACCTGCGAGCCCCGAGGACCTCACGCGCGACTGGCGGCGCTCAGGAGGCTGAAAGAAACAACCAAGTCTGCAGCAGCGAGAGCGAATGTGATGCCAACCACGTGAGCGTCGCTCATTGCTCAGGTGACACGTGCGACATTCCCGGAGAAAGTGTAATGGCTCGCCTTCAGCGTACAAAACGTTATATATAATGGCGAGTTTTTAGGCCCGACGTTTCAGAAATAGGATGTCAATAAACAGTTAATAAAAGCCGGCTCGAAGCACTGACCTACCTGAATTTCTTTAATGAAGTTGAGCATACTGTGCTTGGCGCAGGTGGCTGCTTGTGGCTCTTGAATTTTTACCTTTTGGTATCCCTACAGGTTGTAGATTCTACCATGATGGTCAGAGCTTTACTTTTCCACCACAGCTCTATAGCATCCGTTACCGGTGACGTCCGCCTAACAGGTGGTCAGCAGTAGTTTCACAGCTGGCACTGGCCAATCCGAAGCGCGAGATTGGGCTCGACCTCGCAACCCATCCGGAACATAGACGTCTAGAACCTCATGGTGAATAGCAACGTGGTTATCCTGGGGAAGTCATTAAAGATATCGCACCCTAAAACAGCAACTGGCTCATCGTGCCTTAATGACCAGGTGTGTTTGCCATATTAGCCTTTTGATCAATTGTTGAGCACAGTCAAGTAGCTTCTGCTTGGCCTGGTCGCTGTTGAAGTTGGCGAACCAGAGGTGGGACATTTTATACTTGCAAATTCCATATAGGCCCTTGATGGAACCTGCATCTTCAAGTGGCAGGCGAAAGTCCTCGAGGCGGTATGGGTAAAGTGAGCTAGAATCGGGTAGTGGGCTCACTGCGCAGCCGGCGCCACACAATGCGATGATGCAGTCTATATCAACAGATTCTAGTTCTGCTCGACTCCGCAGGGGAAAGACCACCGTCGCCTTCAATGTAGCACCGCACGTTGAAGAGGATGCACTACGCGGCATTATTGCAGTATGCATTTACCTGCGCTTTATGACGTTAATTTCCTGCGCACTGCATTCTCGGCATTGTGAAGGCTTTGTTTTGCAGTGTGCGATGTGGCGCAATGAACTGTTCTGCTACAAAGATGCTACCCCGACGCCAAAACCATTCCTACAGGCTAAACCCAATTCCAGCTCAATTTATCCAGGCTCCTAGACAGGCTGCGTATGCGAAGGGCTGCACGATTCGAAACATGCGGCTCGCGGATAGTAATGGAAGCGGATACAAATCCTTCATAATGATTGGTTTGGTTTGGTTTGTGGGGTTTAACGTCCAAAAGCGACTCAGGCTATGAGAGACGCCGTAGTGGAGGACTCCGGAAATTTCGACCACCTGGGGTTCTTTAACGTGCACTGACATCGCACAGCACACGTGCGCCTTGCTTTTCGCCTCCATCGAAAAGCGGCTGCCGAGGCCGGGATTCGATCCCACGTCCTTGGGAACAGCAGTCGAGTGCCGTAACCACTGCGCCACCCCGGCGGGGTAAATCCTTCATAATGAATATAAATACAAGCTGGCCTCCCCAACCCGTCAGGACTATCTAAAAACGTATGTCGTATTATCTGACATTCAGGTTCAGGTAGCAATGACCCCCCCCCTCCCCCTCCAGAGTAGTTTTGAAATGTCTTTCATTCTATGGCCGTGTGGAAACAATAAGCTAGGAGAAGAGCGACCAGGTGCTGCTAGCCTCATAGCCGACACACTTTAACATCAAGGCAGCACAACTCCAGACATGACTGTAAACACAGAGGATCAGCCAGTTACTGCACTGGCATCTGTTGACTCCAGCCAGCACAAAGCCAAAGTGATTCTATGCTAATATTTTACATTGCTGGATATGTTGCCAGAAAGAGTCTATAATGATAATGAATTCCGAAGCTTGTACAAGCCTCCTAACCGCGGAGTCACCGCCTTCAGCTAGCTCGGCACAACCCTCCGCGACAAAGGGGGACTGCTCTGTACTCGTCACCTCAGCCGTACAGCTTTTGGATCAAGCTCGAAAGTATTGTCATGCAGTCCTTTTCGTGCCACGAATAATATGCGAGCAGCAATTAAATAATATTGGAGCAGTAAAAGACACATTCTCGCAAGAAATCGGATGCTCACAACATGCATCACGTCTCTAGATAACATCAACACGAGTGCACTTATTTTCATGGAAAAATGCCGAACAATGAGGAAAGCGAGACAAAACTATGCATTTGAAGTTCAGCCGCTGTTCTTCAACCAGAGATGCCTGACAAATGGTGGTTTTCATATCCCTTGAACTCCTGTGACGCGATTACCTTCCTATAGATCAATTTTCATAGCGTACTTAACAATACCGTGTACACGAATACAGCCAATTCGTTGTCCAGTTATTTGAAAACCTTCAGATTAAACTTCTAACAGTGCGCAGAGCATGTGCAACTGCGAGCTTTTAAGATGTGATGGGTAATGACTTGTCGCCAATTTTAAGCACTTTTCTTCTAGAAACTGTGTCGGCAGTAATTTCACAATCCAGATGGTGGGAAAAATGGTGCTGACAGCTGCGAACTATTAGGAATACGGATCATCCATTTAAGCCGCACTGCAGGCCGAAGACCTCTCCCATTTTCCTCCCATACTGATGCGGATACTGCTTTACATATTACACGGGTGAAGCTACGTGTCCCTGTACTCTTTGTATCATCACGGCGGGTAATCGTAAACCACAGAATATGGGGCTATTCAGCGACGCTGTCGTTTTCATACATGCGTGCCTTCACATTTCTGGGCTAATTTGCGCCAAGGACGCCGGAGAGAAATCGGACTCGCGTTTGCAGTTAGAAAAGTCTGACCTATCTGTTATTTGTATATCACCGGTAGCAGCACGAGTTACTAATATACCCAACTTCTGCATACCTGCCGCATACAAATCTAAGGAATGTGGACGAAGACGGCGCATCTTTCCAAAGCGAAAAGGCCGCGATTGCAGGAGCTCAGCTCTAACGCCCAGCAAAGCCCTGCAATGAAATCGCCAGTGGCGCCGCCAAGTGCATATAACATACACTGCGTCATGGAAGGAGCCCCAGTGAGCCTACTACCTCATTCTAGCTCCCTTTGGTATGGTCGACCAGCGATTTCGCAACGTGGAACGACATAATGCTTCAATCGCATCTCCGGATAAAAGAAAAGGCTGTACTTAATCATTGCCGGGAAGACCTAAAAAACTAGTTCACTTCAGCTGAATTGGTTATCAGGTTCCTTTGAAATGTCGGCCCCTCTTCAAGAAACCCTTGCCAAAATCGAACTTGCTTTAAATGCTGACTAATCATCTACCCCGAAATGTAGTTATCCCTGCCACTGGCCCTTTTTAAGGCGAAAGCCTTTATAGTCACATGAGTGTGACAGGATTTTTTACGTCACTGGCGGGTGTCACACCATCATTGTCGAGAAATTAATATATTGATGAGTAAAATAATTGTTGTATGAGATAGTACATCTGTGCAAATGTCGTTGATGTGGGGAGAATAATTTATTTATTTAAAATTAGAATAACGGAAATAAAATTAATTAAGAAATGAATGAAATAAATAAAGTAAAAAGTCAATTCGATGTCGAAATAGACAAGGATGTCGATATAGTGGGCAGCCGCCAAAATAGCCTCGGACGTCGAAGTTGCGCAAAATACGTCGAAATTGCAGCGAAAAACAAAAAGAGAGCTAAGAACGAGCAAAAGATAAAGAGAAAAAGGAGCGGAAGAGAAGAAAAGTAAAAACAATAAGCAAATGAGTGACAAAGCGGAAAATGAGTGCAGAGTAATAGAAAAAGCGTTCGCCCTACCCCATTCAAGAGAGAACTAAGGGCCTTCAAGAAATTTTCGTACATAGCCCTAAAGCAACACTGCGGAAACTCGAATGGATACCGGACGCTTTGAACGCAACTGTTTGTGCCCGTTTCCGAATAGCGCGTGGTCGTCGTGATTGTCGGCGCGATAGCTGGCGTAACCAGCTACCTAGTAGCTTTAGCCTGCAGGCTGCGGCGGAGAGAAGCGCCACCACCCACTTGCCACAACTAGAAGGTGACATATTGTATAGAAATTCGCTCCCAACGTTTTAGGAAGATGGGAGATGGAAAGCATGAAAATTGTGGTCTGGGCGGTATGGCGAAAGCAAGGATTGCGAAACGGAAGGATGACACCTAGGGAATTACATGTAGGCAGCCTACTGAGGAAAGAGGAGATCATGACAAGGGCGGAAGAATGCCCAATTTGAGAGCGGTGTCACGAAAAGGCGAAGGATGACTACCATCAATACAAACGTTTGATCCAATCCTGCAAGGTGGAGTATATTTGCAATAATTCGGCAATTACTCATTAGTATCCATCTAAGCACAGACGCGAGACTACAAAGGAATACACTCTGAAGGGCTAGTTGGTTCATAGTACTAATTGAACGGGTAAAACTGTGCGAAAAAGACGGCACGTAAGAAACACACAGGCACCTGCACCTTCTTTGTGCCTGTGTGTTTCTTACGTCCCGTCTTTCTCGCGCAGTTTTAACGTTCAAAGGAAAGCTACAGCTTTCTCAGAAACCTAATAGTGAAAGAAAAATTTGTTCTGGTCCGGGGTTTGAACCCGAGGCGGGGACGCATCCGGCATAGATCGCTACGCCTCGTCGCTTCGACGCCGGAATGCGAGCGAAATGACTGCCCGCTATGGATACCGATGCGGCGGCTATCAACAAGGGGCTGCGGTCGAAGCGAAATTGACAGCAAAACTCCACTCGCCGTTTAACTCTCAAGTGATTCAGCATAGTGACGAAATCTGACTGGAGCGACCTACGTCACACAGGAGGGCCGACACTGTGTTAAGGTGTGAACAGGGTGACATATCTGATGGCCTTGTAACGCGCTATTTCTTTTACTTTTTAACCGGACTCTCTCCCTGTACTCTCTCTCTCTTGATAGAGAGGACACACTCTGTGCTCTTGTGCTACCTCTCCCTCCTCATTGATTTACAAGAGCTCTCTCGTGTAATGTAACGGCGGTAATCGCCAGAGCACGGCCTCATAAAACATAATTTCCAAGCCTGTTTGTTTTCCACTTGTATCGATTCTTGCAGTAGCCTTTCTGACTGCACTATAATGGCACAAAATGTCAGAGTTCAAGTACTTTCTTTATTTGCAATAGTGCTATAACCTGTTAGAAAATTAAGAATTGATGATTTTTCCCCCTTTCTTTTGTTAATTCTTCCAATTAGCATTTTCGTTACTCGTCACTGGGCCTGCATTGGTGATTTGATCATCATTGCTTATAATGTGGTGTGTGCGTCTCAATAATCCGTTTTGTTAAACTCCCCTCCTTCGCTACGTACACTATCTATAGATAGATAAATTATCACTGTTTCCTCAGCGCGCCAGGAAGGTGCTCGGTGTGTCAGAACTCTCAGTACGGCCTGCGTGACGAGGTCGGAATAAAATAACCTAATAGCCCTATCATGTACGCAAGTGCACTTAAGGGGAGCGTACTTCGACATCACGAGTGGCATTTGAGACTATACGTGGTACTAAGAGAGAATACTGAGACTATACGTGGTACTAAGAGAGAACAATGCACTTGTGTAAAATAAAGGTGACAGAAAATGGGCGGAAATGAGCTGACGCAGCTGGATAAGTACGCATTTAACGCCAAAGGGAAACCTTTCATGGGATTGAAGTATGGCAGATTCAACTTCGGCCAAAATAGTTTTAAGCTTATCCAAAACTTTCTCATCAAAAAAACATGGCAGCTTACAATAGAGCAGAAAGCAGTTAGATGAAAACGACGATTTTGCGCTGAACAGAAGTGTCATAAAACTCATAGACCACGAAAGCGTTTCACAATCGAGCGACGTTATTAGCACGGGACCACTCCATCGACAGCTGGCGTATAAACATGAACAGACTGAAAACGGGGCCAGCGTACTACTGCATTACGCCTCGCGATGCGAGTTCTGTACGTTACTATTATTGTTTTTTTCGTGTGTTTTACTTCTCGCTGTTATAGATAGCTCCCTTAAAACTATTCAGCAACTAAACTGGCTTGTGTACATTTTTTGCAAATTACACTTTATGCCTTTTAAATCACTGCCGGCGAGGATACACTCTACCAATTATGTACATTCTGTAAACACACTTTAATTCAGTGCACTGTTCATCCATTGTACTACTATAATATACTCGTTACATTTACTAAAGTGCCCTTATTGCAAGTGGCACATCGCGTATGTGCACTTGCACGCTTGCCATGAGTATTACACGGACTTACTGAACGCTGTGCTTGGTAGACTTTGCTATTTTAAAGCATCACAGCTTTAGCGTATTCAGTTTTGTTCCTTCTAACAGGAAGTGCTTTTCTCAAAGAAGGTTGAGAAGGCTCGGGAGCTCTTCCATACTCAGCTCTTTAAATCCGACGCGAATTCCTCATTCGTGAACGAGATTTGCTGTTGCGCCTGGTTTCCTAAACAGAAAAAATATCTCGAGCTATATTACAGCACTGTCATTTCTGTTCTGTTTCATTTCGCAGTGCCTGTTTAGTGATATTGTGCTGCATTATTTACATGCCTAACAGACAGCGTAACCCTAAACCAGTTTCGCCAGGTGGTCGTTATGGCCTCTTTACGGAGCGAACTGTTGCGATAAGCACAACTGCCCCGAGACATTCTGAAACACTTGGTTTGGATTTTTATGACGATGCCCTCTCGCAGCTGTTTCGCTTGACGAGCTTAATGTTCCACGAGGAAATATCTGACATTGTGCAAATCCTTAACTTTTGTCGGCGATTACCGACAGTGCAGTTCACAAAGTAACCGATGCATCTGGAAGCCGATTAGATGTGTTATATTTATAAAATTGCGTGCAACATAGTTTTCATGCTTCCCTGATCAAATGAAAATGATTCTTTAATACTTCAAGAAATCAAATGTACCAGGTAGAAAGAGCCGACTGCTTTTGAGACACCTGTACCAAGGCCAATTTTGTTTCTATTCTGTCAGAATCTATCAAGTACCTGATCATCTAAACCTTCTTTGAAGCAACTTGTGACTTCGTTTGAATATTTGCAACTACACTTCGTGCATACAAGATAATATACGGGCTGTGAACTGGCGATCCTGTCCACTTTCATTTTCCTTTGTAATTCTTTTACAGTCTTAAGCAGTCAAAGTACACAGCATTGGAAAATAAATTTGCTTTGATTTTGGTTTGTGGGGTTTAAAGTCCCAAAGTTACTCAGGCTATGAGAGATGTCGTAAGGAGGGCTCCGAGACATTCAACCACTGGGCGTTCTTTTAATGTGCAGTGATATCGCACGATACACGGGTGCCTTGCTTTTCGTCTCCATCTAAAAGCGGCCGCCATGGCCTGGATTCTATGCCGCATCCTTGGGGATCAATTTCGTAACCACTGCACCACTGCGGTGGGGCCGTTGGAAAGAAAGCTCTCAAAATGCGCTGAACTTCTAATTTGCATAGCTAAATTATGATATATTTGTTCAACCATGGCCGACACATGATCAATTATGAAAACAAGAACAAAAGATTGCGGCAGGCCTTGTCTATGTCGCCACATTCATACCGACCGGAGAAGTCAGAAAGAGACGAGTTAATTATCAACATGAAGCTAGCACAAACAACACTATACAGAATCACACAAACATGCCTCGGCACAACAGTTCTGAGCCGACCTCCAGTGCGTTATACCTGGGTAATCTAAAATTGCTTTCTGAGACTAAGCAAGCATGCCGGCAACTCCCGTTAATAGAACGCGCTATGCGGGAGGATTATATGTCCAAATGTGGCTACGCCCATGCTCACGTGCAAATTGTCTTCTTTACTTTTGCAATGCGTTGAACAAGAAACAGGTAAGCAAAGTAAAAAAATGGTGTTTTTCATTTCCTTATTTCTCTAGTCCCCTATCGCTAAACTAACTACTTTCTTTTTTCAGGAATATTTTACGGCCTACAAATCCGAAGCGATGAATGTTTACCGCATTGCTCCTTTCATAAAACTTGTTCTTCATTGCCTTATTCCCATTGTGTACGGATGGGGATTCAACGCTTCGGTGAGCCACCATAACTGCCCGGTTTGCTTCGTATTGCGCCATGCGAAAACTAGAATAGCATGTGCAACACATATCTTAATCTATGCGCAAACGAAAGCTGGACATGTACGAAGCATCAAGCCGAAAACGCAACGAGGTGAAAGAGGTGAGATCGCGGCGAACATACGCAGCGACAACTCTGTTCGATGGGAGTGAATCACTCGGGCCGGATGGTGGTATGAATCGGTTTTATTTTAGCACCACAAAGACGAAGACACAGAAGAAGACGCACTTTAGGCGTTTTTTTTTTTTTCAAGAAAACACGATTTCATCTAAAACTGCGCTCCCTAAAAAGCGTGACCTTAAGGCAGAATTACCCCGCATAAATTGCAGATGATCCCATAGACAGACTGAAGAGACTGTGCTACTAAGAAATTCTCAAGATTTTCAATGTCTTGAATGCCAGTGAGAAGTCTTAGGAGTTTTAAAACTTTGGTTGTGTTCCAAATCTCTCAGATTTGGAGGCAGCACTACAACATTTGATCCATATGTGAACGACGCAGATCGGCTTTTACGCAGCTACCGCAGATTGCATAAAGAGGAAACGAATTTTTGAAAGATTTGAACTTCTTCAAGAGAGTGCAATCATCGTAGGCTGTGCACCCAGTCGCAAGCCTAGTCTAATATATTCTCTCTCTGGCTATATTCTCTATTGAGATATTCTCTCTCGCAAAGCTATTCTCTTTCTGGCTTAGTGAACGTTTTCTACCAAAATCCTGTGCAGTCTTCTGATATTCTCAGCACAGCTTTTGCAACAGCAGTCGGCCTCCTAGAGCATGTGAGCATGTCTTTTGTAATACAGATTGCTGCACGGATGTTTTAGTGAGCTTCTTGGTTGGAGCAATGCACTGAACAATTGTTGCGGCGTCATCTGAACTACTTAATGATATGCGACCACAGCCAAGTAGAAAGATGAGAAATACGGACACTGTCTAATGGAGAATTGAGCAAGGCGAACGCAAGTGTTGCCGCAGAAAATTTAGAGCAGCACGTGTCACCGAGATTGGGGGTACTGACATATCAAAAGAGCAGATCGCGATCTACAAGGCGACATCAAACTAATCGGAGATCCTCTTTGTAAGAATAGAGAGATATATTGTCTAAGGTCCATCTAGACGCACCCCCAATACCTATATGGACGCTGCCAACATCCATGGAGCAAGAGGAGGACAACAAAATATCGCTATTGTATTTTGTCAGAGGGGGGACTCTCAGTACGTATTGCACGGAAAATATTTAGTGTGCGCAGTACGTGTGAAGCGGGCATGCGCGCGCAAGCGTCTTGTTTGAAGAAATGAGCGCCAGATCCAGTCCTATCAAATGATCTCATATATCTTCCTGCGACCAGTACTGCGGCATTGCACTCAGCTCCCCATAGAATGTTATCAGCAGTATGCAGTTTTGTTGCAAAATTTACACTTCATTTCGACTGCATGCAACACTGAAATGTGCTTTCCTCAATCTCCAGTAGTCTCGTCCTTCCTTGGTCTGTGGCTGAATACATAAAAATTTTGAACGTTTTATTGTTCTACTAAAATACGTGTATTATGCTGCTATTTGAGCAAAATCGTGTCGTGTAAAGGCTACTAGTTACATTTATTATGAGTCGCATTAGCCATGTCTTCATGTCACTAAAGCCAGAGTATCAAATAAAATTTGATCTTTAGCGTTTGTATGCATTTGTATGCTGGGTGTTTGAATATAATGTAATGGAACAATCGCAAAATGCTGAGATCAAAGGATTTGCGATAGGTTATCTTACATTGCATTGTTGACACCTTCTTTGCTTCAAGCTCTATTTCGTCACCTCGTGGCCTAAGGTTGACTTACCAGGAAGTTTAAAGCTGTTAAGCTCTGTTATGGAACCAAGTAGTTGTCCGGCACCCTGAGTTGTCAGTAAATCAGGACAGGCCTAAGTCAGCATCGCCTATAAAGCCTGCATCTTAGCCGAAATACACCCTCATGCCTGCCACTTGATCTAAATTTGCTACAATTTAAAAACCATGCTCTCTGTTCGCTTACGGCTTGTGAACTGCTAAACTTGTAGTTGTTTTCGGAAAGCGTATCTGTAAGGTTTCTTGTGAAAACCGGCCAGCAGCCTCATTGTAAATTTAAATTTTTCGGCGAACGAAGGCATTCGCTAATTTTTAAAACTAGTACTGTGGAAGTTTTTAAACAAAGACAATCCTTACCAAACAAAAAAACCTTTTTTGTCCCATTAGATGAAGCCACTGTACAAATTTAAAGCGGTTGGTGTCCCCAAAGCAATTGATGGTATGGCAGCTGCACTAACACTTTATAGCCTACAGATCAATGCAGCATGCCACTGTCATGCACCGGTCATTTGTCCATGAATTGGAGCACGTACGATATTGCTTTAAAATTCGATTACAAATAGTAGGCTCTCCAGGGTAATCCTGGCTATTTGAATTTACTCTTGACATGCTAATGTCTATCTACGTCTTCGAACTTAAACTTCTATTTTTAACTGCTTTTGTACTGTAGGTGAAATTCACATGAAAAGATACTTAACCGATGTGTAACTAACAGCCAATGATGACAGGGTCGCATTTTGTGCTTCAGTTTGTTATGTTTCGCCCCGTCACGTAATGGTAGCCGGCGGCTGCAGAGAGGAACGTCGAGACATCATTCAGGGAGGTGGACAATTTGACCATTTTAGTGCTGTTAAGACCACTGGCCCACAGTTCGTTCGGCGAAATGGTCTTGATGTGTTACACTCTTATGTGTCTTCTTGCACGTGTGTTTACCTGAAGGCTTCTGAAAGCATTGTGCTTGGGGAAAGGCATACTTCTTTTTAATACCCACAGGTAAGCAAAATCGGAAGCTTTACCTCTGCTTAGTATATAAGAGAAATGCGCAACAACTTCAACAGGACACAGGAAGAAACAAACACAACAGTTCACAAGCGCACCTCTGAGCGTTACCTGTGCTATTCATAGCAATGACAAGATGGCGTTGCTCAATGGTTAGAAGTCAGCTTTACACGTCATGCGCAGCATGACGAGACTTGTATTTCGTTCACAATTTTCGACAGCCACATATAAAAACATTATTCTCCAAGTTTGTCCATCGCATTCTGCTATATGTTTTGTCATGAAACAGTCGAACACGTGAGAATCTCGAGAATATTGTTTTAGCTGAAGTGCCAATATCCCTGTCTCACAACGGCCTCCTTGGCGTCGAGAGGTTATTAAGCATTTCGTAACCTAGGCCCACTTTAATTTTTTTTTCTATTGCAAACCTTTATTCTAACATTCAACTTTGAAAAATTCATAACTATTGCACTTTCTTTTTTTTTCTGGTACCGTTCTCGCCTGACCACATTTATATCAGCCTGTGTGCCCTTTCAGGAGATCCTCTGCGCTCCGGAGAATCGTGTTGTGAGTACATGCCGCACTTATAATTCCTTGCAGCTTTTGTGTGAGTGCTTTTATATCACTGTAAAATATCGCCTAAATATCCCTTTGAGGAACCAAACGTAAAGTTCGGCCGCGCGAAGGCATTGGGCGCTCCTTGCGTAGTGGCGGAATTCTGTGGTGTTGATCTAGCTCGAAGCTACCGTGGCCTCTTGGCTAACCGTGCAACACTGATTGCGCACGCTTTCTATTTCTTTCCTCGTGCCGCTCACGCTCAATACCAGCACTGCACTAGTGGAATGACGTTTAACGTGAAATAAAAGTCGGCGCATGTGTGAAATTATTTAAATTCATTTGGTAGTTGACTTCGCCTTAAGATATATTTCGAGAAATTAGGGTTGGCTTGTGAGCCAGGCTCGCTGACGAATGTAGTCAGTTGCAGGTAGAGAAACAAGCGACATATAATCCTCAGAGGGGGCTCTCCCTGCGGTGGCGTCAGTTCTAGACCTTGGCCATCATCTGAAAGGAGAGACTTCAGTCGGTCGTGACCTTCGTCCATGTCTCCACGGGGAGACAGTTTCTTTTCTTTTTTTTCTTTTCCTCCTGGGCACTGAACACTAGCCACTAATACGATGCCCTTTGCCACATACCGGAATTAAGCGGTGAAACTCCTTTCGTGCCTCAGTTGCAGGCAGGTTCCTCTCTATCGACGCGATTCGCCGGAGAGCCTCATTTGCGGGGTATAGGGCGTTGCTTTCTTGGCCGGTAACTGACTATAGGACACGCAACGCATACTTGCCCAGTAGGCAGTATTCAATCTTTTTCTACAGCTCCACAAATCTACCTTGCATGCAGTAAATCTTTTAAATGTATGCTCATTCTGGCGATGCCTGAATTGCAAAACGGACAGGGATGTGAGAGAGACACATGAGGAAGCGCTAACCTCAAAGTGAATTTTATTTGATGAATGTCAGTGTATTTGTCAAAAAAAAAAAAGAAATCGAATTCTTCGATTGCCATGGCATGTGCGAGCGATATGTATCATCTTATCTTTCCTTTCTGGAGCGCTTCCCTCTTTTATATATGCTTCTGTGCTCCAAATAAAATTCAGTTGCAAGTTAGCGCTATGTCCTGTGTCTCTCTCACGCCCCTGCCTTTCTTGCTCTTCAGGCTTCGCTAGCATGAGGAGACTCCACCAGCTAGCCCAAGGAAAGCCTTGCTGAACTTTACATGCTTACCATGCGGCATTTAACATAAATAAGCATCTTATGAATGTATGCTACAAATGTGTGTATATTGATAGAGGACCACATGATTCTATATAAAAGCAAGATTTTGTTACGAATCCTAAAAGAAAAACGGTCAATAAGTTCATAAAGCATATTACACGGCACCTTGCCGAACCGTCCACTGCTCTCTCTGAGATCAAAACGTCAGAGAATTCTGGACTTAATAAGCCAAAAAAGTGCATCGAAGTACAATACTAAATTTAGGTGATATAAAAGAGAGGAATTAGCCGGTCCAGTTGGCACATCGTGACATTAAAATTAAACAGGGCAAGACACGACGAAAGAAACAAACAGAAGCACAGCGCCCGTGTCCGTTTTTCTTTCTTTCTCCATTGTCTTCCGCTGTTTTATTGTAAAGGTGACACCCCTCTACATTCGCCTTCTCGTATCACTGCGCGTGGAGACAACCTGCACCATTTCGTTAATCGGTTTCTCGTGTAACACCATTTTGTTGCCAACTGGCAAGTATTAATTTAGTAAAAGTAACATAACCCTTAACCGATACCTGGTCTCGAAAGGAGCGCGCGCTTCTTCGTACGGCACTTCCAGTGGCGTCTCTTTCAATCTGCCGCACATCGGTAGGGCGCCACCACTCCGCTGCATCAAGTTGGTTCCAGTAACGTACGTTGGCTGCATCCGCTACCGTTGTTCGCGCGTCTTCTACTAGCCCGCCCACGCCTGTCGCTACCGCCAGCTTCGGATCTCCCATCCCCTTAGAATTTGTGCAGAAACCAAAAACTAGCCTCGAAGATGCGCCATCTAAGGGATATAAGACGGATTATATTCCGCACGCACACTCTCGCCTCTAGTGCGATTGCATTGTCGCAATTCAGTCAACACGTTCTAAATCACTTTGTTTCTGCGTATACTCGCGTTAACTGCTTCACGCAACAGCTTGAATATGCCGCATGGTTAGCTCAGTTTACAATAGTAAAGTTCGCTTATAAATACAAAACGGATAGCGAGGACATGCTTATTAAAAGCAAAGGATACCCTAGCATAAAAGTTTTTTTTTTTCCGGAATGTGGTGCAGTGCCTCAGATACAAAAACCATGTTGGCTGCACCTGTCAGTTAAGGCTAACGAAACTGTTCGCCCCTGCTGTCGCAAAACCTACACATACATTTCTGAGACCCAGATGAACCCATGTCAGTCAATGTGCACTCTCTCACTTCAGAGTCCCTCACAGCCCCTGGTTTGCTTCGGGGCATTGAACTGCGCATACCACCCCCACAGTGTTTAAAAGATTTCGAAACAAAAATATTGCTCCACAATATTTAATGGAACTGTCATTACGCCCAAGGCTTCTTCTTCCCTTATGTCCGCTGCAGGCCAGTGGTGAGAGCGTGAAGTATTTCGTAAGAACTTGTAACCTTTCATGGATATATGCTAGCAAAGAGATTTTAGTGTGTAAGTTTTAAGTGGATATTTCGGCAGGTTGTGTGATCATAATTTTGTCCGCTCGATTACGTTTAAACAAAACGAGTTATCAGAAAAAGTATGGGTGCAATAAAGATAAAACAATCTTGCTGGTGAAAACATTTGGGACGTTTGGGTTAATTAGGTAATTATTTGCACCCATATAAGTCCAGCAGACGTCGAAATAGCCGGAAGCAGTAATGGCCAGTGTCAAAGTGGTCACATGGTACTCGACACCCGGTGACGTTGGCCTAACTTGCGATGACGGAAAAGTTTAAATGTTAGAACACGAATGAGCGGGAAAGGGCGTAATTTGCATGTACATATGGGTGGGAATGGTTAATAAGGGTATGAAGAGAGGTTATCAACCTACTGCAGTCTGAAAAATTTTAAGTGCATTGCTAAATCAGCAAATTCGAAATGCGAAAACCTGGGCGTTGCGGCTGCTCACGGTACATATCGCGCCCTTTCTCGAACACAACCAGCGTTCCGATCAACGCATGAAAGTTCACCGGCGTTCTTTAAGAGAAAGGTGGACGACACCAACCATGTTTTTTTTTAACAAAAAAACAACAAATTTCATATTCGGCTCGGTTCCTTTTTAACGATGCGACTATGGGCGAGGTTAAGCTTGGCTTTTTAAGCTCTCGTGCGGACGGCCTCCGGGTCACTACACGCGCAAACCATCGATGTAAAGTGAGGGAAGGATTCCTTGAAAGCGATTCACATTATCTCGTGTCTGCTAAACTTGACACGACTCGAGTAGACGCATTCAGCACTAGTTATCTGTGGTCTCTAGTACAATCGCTCCTTCGAAGTCAATATTGTGGTCGCGTTCCTCGCAGTAGTCAGCTCTGTAGCTGCACTAACTACGCACTTGTCGACGTCCGCTATGCGTTCTTTCATTCTTTCCGCAAAGTTCTTTGTTTCCTTTACGTAGGAGGCCACGAAGGGGATTCTCAATGCCACGGCTTGGTTGTTTTCTTTACGGTGATGGTCCTCCCGGCGGCAGAGAAGGCTTCCAATAGTGATAGTCAGTTTGTGCGTTATTAGCACCTGTTTTTTTTTTTTTTTTTTCGGAGAATACAAGACAGCGTCCAGCTCACGCCTTTCACCCATGAACTGCAAACGGGTTTTCGCTTCTGGTGCACGCTTAAACGGAGATTGCAAACTGTTTTCTTTTGACGTTTCTGTTTTCGGGTAGTATGACGACTCAAGGAACTGGGGTATCCATTTTTTCATAGATAAGCGACGACTAGGTTCTTCTCGTTTCTTTTTCTTCATGTGAAGAATAGATGATGTCGGCTGCCTTCCATAAAGACGTAACTCTAGATGCCTCATGTGGAGTGGCATGATTCGAGTTGAAGGTATCGGCCCGTGTGGGGTGCCTTCGAAGACACCTGTGTATCGAGAACTGCAAGCCACTTCCTTTCTTTATGAATATAGGACGTCGGCCTGCATGGTGTCGATGACGAAGTCCTGAAGGATGGAAGCAAAACAAAACTTGCGACAGAAGTCTGTCTGGTTGCAATATTTAATTTAAAAGGAGGATGCGTAACGCACGAGTGAAAGAGAAGTGTGAATAAGATTTTTGTTCATTAGGTTTTGCTAGTCCAGTGTATAAAGGTGCCAATTTACTCTATTCATTAACCATCGCAGTGCTTGAAAAACGAGGACTGTTGTAAGCCTCTGGTCTGCCTGGAAGCCAGGTGCTGGCCAAAAGAACCTTCCAAGAGGATGATGAGCTTGAGTCATCGCAGGTCTAGCAAGCCAAAACGTTTCGCGGGGAACCAAAGGGCAGCCTCGACGACGCCTGCTAGGAGAAGAAACTTCCCTACTTTTGTAACTCCTGCGCAATAAAACATTTAAGAGCAACCGTTAACCGCACTTCTGCTGTGGTTCCAAAAAACGTGGGCAATCTAGAGGGCTGTAGAGCTTTATCTAGAGACTTGTTTTATAGCCTTGCAGCGTTTAAGGTTGGCCTTGCCTGGAGTGTACCACATATATGGAGATCATCGCTCTGCGTTTTTTTAGCTGTTCTCCTGTCACTCCTGATTTCTTTTCTCACCCTTATCTCCACTTTTTTCGTTTTATCACTGACGAAAATAAATTCTTTCTTTATGAGTGAGAAATGCTCGGCGTCTTCAATATCGTACCTTTCATTTCCGTGCACTATAGGATACCGGAGATACAACAGACTGCCCAAGATTCCTATTTTGCGCTGCCGTACCTTGCTAGGATTGTTTGTCTCTGCAATGGTCTCTCTGAATGACTGGCATTCTCGCTGAAAAAAAGGTGCACTTGCTGGGCGGATGCTTCATTCTTTAGAACGCACATGTACTGCTGCCTCTGGATGCCACTTCCAAACAGGCGCTACAAATAGGCGTCTCTCGCACAACGTAGAAAATTTTACGCCTATGCTTTTTTCATAAAATTTGTCATCACCAGTTTCTGCACTCTCGTTTTATCACTACCCCCCCCCCCCTATCGCTCTTCTCGTGTCGACCTTCAACATAAGACTGGACTATTTTTTGGCGTGCAGACACTTTTTTGCATTCTTTCATTCCTCGGACATTGAAACAGTGGAACCACCTTCCCGCTGCCGTGGCTCCTATACGGGGAGGGTGGCAGTTCTTGGCCCTACGGGACTGGGACTGTAGGTCAACGCAGCTTGCGCCGGGGGCTAGTCAGCCACCGAATGTATCTGTTGTAAGCCGTCATTGCACCCGCCACTGCTTCGGTGGTGGACGACGGCTGTTGTTCCGGCGCGCGTCTTTCTCTCCCTCTTCTTTTTCCTTTTTTCTCGTCTGTCCGCACAAGGCTGCGGAGTTGGCTCAGCTAGAGAGACAGCAGTAGGCCCATGCATTTTCTTTTCCTTCATCCTACAGCCACAACAACAACACCTTGTAGGCGGGATTATGCTGCCTAACTTCAGTCTCTGATGAGGACGCTTTTATCTGATGCGAGTGGTTAGTTCTTTGTGCTTTGTATTTTCTTCGTTTTTTATTATTGCTTCTGTAATGATTGTTCAGTTCCTTGGGTCGCATTTGTTACTTTTGTTGTTTCTGCACTTTTTTTTCCTGCAGTGCCTTGACTGCTCCTACATTTTAACTATGTTGTTGTACAGCCTTTAAAAAAAAAAAAGTTTTTTTTGCGTTGTTTGCTTGCCCACCTCCCTCCTTAATGCATCGGCGCTTGAAGGTATCAAAAATAAATAAATGGATAATTGATGTTCCAATCATGAAATTGCATATTTGTAAAACTATTTTAGCGGTTTATTTATTTTTTATTTTTTTGATACGCAGACGTTTACATAGTTCTTGGGAACAGTGCGAATCAGGATTGCCTAACCATTTATAAACTGGCAGAACTTTCAAAGCAGAAGCAGAGGGAAACGGCATCAAAGAACAAGTTTCGTGTTTAATTTGGACAAGAGTAGAAGCCTGCTTGCAACACCATTTGTAATTTTATTGCTGCAAACGCACCTTTTCAAGAAAGGTAACGACTCAGCTATAAATGACAGGCTCAAGAAGTTTAAGAAACGTTGTTGTCTAAGGAGATGGGTCGATAGTTAAGTGTGGGGGAACGTTCACCTGATTTAGATACAGGTGCCACCTTGGTTGTACGCCACTCGTAAGGAATGTCAGTTCGATAATGATTGCAATAACAAACAGGAAAAGATAGCTGAAATCTTTTCGAGTGTACTGTTTAGTATCATTTTGTTCAAGCAGATGTAATCCGAGTTGCTAGTAATTTAGGATTGGTTAATAAAGCTAAGATACCTACATAGTTAAGAACTAATGTCAAAAAACGTAAGACTGGAAATGAGCTAAATGTCTTCGTTTTGTAATTACTGATAAGAAGTGTCTTTAAAAACCTGAATACAGTCAGATTCATTAAGTATTACGCTGTTACGGTCGGCAAGCCAAATATCAGGATGAAAGCTGGGATTTACGATGCGCCAAAATTTACAGCGATTGTTGATGAAGAGATTACAAGTTATAATTAAAAAACTCATTTGGAGTGAGTTTTTGCAGTGAATATTATTCCTTGCCGATTTTCTTATACTCTTCTTACGTGCCTAAACCACCATTTTTGCTGCCGGTGAGTACGTTGCTTTTTTTTTCTTTTTGCTCTTAATACTCCGCAGCTTCCAATAAAACCATGACGTATTGTTGTTGCATCTAATAGAAATAGGTGGAAGGAAGTCGCCGATAAGGTTAGTAAGGGTATAGTGTGGAATAAGTCCCGATTGTGCTCAACAGTGAACAATAAGTACTCACTTATGAATTGGGTAGAGAAACAATCTAGTTCCCTGTTAATTCTTTCATAGTCAGCTGCGCTATAACATCATAATTTTAACTGTAATTCACTAGCTTTTTTTCGTTAAAGGGACCGGTGATGCATCCTGGTATGACGTCGTGATCCGAAATGCGGTCTAAATGAATTGGATCCTAACAAATATCATAAATATTTGTTGATGCTGAATCCATGAATGTTGGCGGTGCTCGATGTGCGACGCGTGGAGTTGATAAGTTGCGACACCGAAAAGTCAAGACATGATTGACAAAACATGTGAACTACGGTTTCGCTCGTTGTGGCAAGTTTTGTGAACCAGTTTATAATAGGGAAGTTACAATCTCAAAACATAAGTAGGGTAGAGTTGCGGAAACTCGTACACATTTTACACAGGATTCCAATAAATGCTGAAGAAAAGCAATCATTCATATGATTACAGTAGATAGCCCACATTTACACCAATTGAACAGCTCTTTAAAGCAATCCACCCATAAATGTTCAAGAAAACTAATCTTCACGGGTAAAGCTACCAAATCATCGCAGAATACTGAAAGGTATTTTGCTCACAAATATGGCGTTATCGAGAATCGAATCAGTGAGTAATGTTTCGATTATCGCTATTACTAATGTGGAGCTTGTGGCGATGCACTATCAAGGCACGATGCACTAACAAAGCACTGTCATGAACTCAACATCAGCCCCTATTTTGCCAGAGCCGATTTTAAACACAGTTTTCTCCCTTGTGCGATCGAGGCATGGAACAGGCTACCTGGTTTACATCGCTCCCTTCCATTGTACGAACTTGTTAAAGCGATCAGCCACTGTTGATCATTGTATTCACAAACACAATCCAATCTTTAGTTTGTTTCTGCGTTTGTTTGATTGTTTGCTTGATTGTATTGTATCGTTGATATTGTAAGGTATGATTGCCTTGCGTTGTTTTTTTTTTGTCGATCCTGTTAAAAAAAAGTACGAGACACTTTGGCGACTAAAGTGGTGAAAGACGAAAGCCTCAGTGCCACATTCTGCTACGCATTTGTTGCGAATGTGGCGGTGAATGATGCTTCGAGTAAGTAGGGTGACTACTGTTTCACGTTCCTCCCTTCGTTTAGGCATGATGCATGTGTATGCGGAGAATTGTGACAGATACTGATCTATCCTCTACATCAATTTAAAACGCCGCTGATGCCTGCTGTACTAACGCCTCCTAGACATTTGGGTCTGCTTCTGTTTGCTTTGTGGTGCGGCGTTCGAGGAAGCGGCTAATGAAAGGGCGCACGGACGCCCGGATCGGACGCCCGGTGAGGTCAGCTTCGTATATGCATTAATCGCTTTGTGACGTCATGACCTGTCGTGACGGTACATCGCGCGCCTCTTGTCTAATATAACCAGCATTTCGTTGAACACATTGAAGTTCACCGGAGTTCTATAATTCGTCTACAGGAAAGAAAAGGCGCTGTATCTGTTACTCGCGGAATTTCGCTATCATTCTCACTGTAGAAAAGGAAAATTTTGAAGTGTGTTTCACAATCCGGGGCGTGGCACCCAATGCATTTAGCGCCACACCACGTAGAGCCACGCCCCGGATCGTGAAAAGACTGAACACTTTGCCAATGTGACATGGGCGAAGACAGCGACCAAGTACTTAGGCATCGATCTGGATAGTTACCGCCAAAGTGAGCAACACTGGACAGGGAAGACGCAAGAACTACGGGAGTAAGCAGAGAAGTGGAAAGGCGCGAACATAATTTCGTCAGGGATATACAGTATGTAATCGTTTTTTCATCAGCAAGCTATAGTACGCGTTGCAAGTGTTGCATTGTTCGCGAGTAAACTTACAAAAGCTTCACAGGAATTTTGCCGTTTTCATTTGGTCGACGGAACGGGAACGCTGCACCGGGACGAATCTGTTCCGGCGGGTCAAAGATGGGAGTCTGGAGCTCGGGCATCTCTTTTTACGCCAGGTGATCAATCAATTTTCTGTTTTTTCGCGACGTTGCACCGTCTGCCAAGCTTGGCTGCGGCGCCTGTTGCCTGAGTTTGTTGTCTCCACCGAAAAAGTAGCGTGTGGAATTTATGGACATTAGAGGGAGGTCACCGAGAGTGTTAGATGTCTTTCAGCGCATTTCACTGTGGAATATATTGTCTGGTGTAAAGAGGAAAAATTTGGTGCAGGGCCATATACAGTGGAGGCCCTGGCACAGGTGTATTAAAGAGAGTAACGAAAATGCAAGTTCCGCCAGGCGCTAACACCTTCTTTTTTTAAATTACATACCGGAACATTACCAGTAAAAACGTTTTTAGAGGAAAGGGGCTTTTGTTGACCGTGGGGAGCACATTGTTTATACTGTAAGCAGCCGGATACAATAGACCATGTTTTTTTACATTGTTGGGAAGGGGTATAATTTTGGTATGTATTACACCACATCAAAAAGAAGGATTTTTCGCTACACTCGCAAGGCATTCAATATTTAAGCATAGGAAATGAGGATGGCGTTCCATTTGACGTAATTAGCTTACGGCCCTCCACTGTATATGACGCTACAGAATGGAAGGCTATCAATGTAGCAGGGATGGCAGACCTGCTCGAATTTATTTTCGTTAGAGTATGGAGTTGTTTATTGCCATTCAAAAATTGGCTGCAGAACCTCCCAAATGGCTGTCAAGGGTAGAGCCTTTGTTGTTGCTGCGGGAGTTTTAAAGCGACGAGACCAGTCTAACACTGGCTGATTATGACATTCATTAGTGTGCATTGCCTTGTGTATCTTTTTTCATGTTTTAATCGGAGTTTTCTTACGTCTTATGTCGTATGACAAAGCCAGGCAATAACGAAAAACAAAATCCGGGCCGCGGCGCAGTGCTAAAGCGCTGGGATGGGGATCAAAGGGATGGAGGTTCGATTCCCCGGTGAATGACGAGGTTTATTAATATTTATTTTTAAGTATCAGAACCGCAAAAGGGTGACACTTTTGCTGCCGACAACAATGAACCATTAAAGGCTTTCGCCTTAATATTCACCCCCGCCCAGCCCACTTCTGCTGTAGCTCTAGATTTAGCTGCAGCATGTACAAATAGAATAAATGTGTAAATAAGTGAAGATACTTGGAGTCCCTTGGATCCAACACTTCTGATGCTAGTGTGATGGAAAGAAACGGCGCTATCGGTATTGCATGAGTGCATTTGAGAATGATAAGAGGCTTGGGCCTGATTTGTGATGAAGAAAGTCACTCTTCCGTGAACTGGCGACAAATGCAGACTGCGCGAACTACCTCAGCGTCCGAGACATAGGTATTATTATTAATATGCAGTTTAATAAATGCGAGACGAATGCGGTCACCCATTTTAAGGCGGAAGCCTTTAATGGCTCTTGGTTATCAGCAGGAAAGTGTCGACAAAAATGAACCGTTTTTCCCACTTGTCAGTTGGTCGATCGAGATGTGATGTCACAGGCAACGAATTTCAAACGAGACCAATTGTACTTAAGCAAGTAATTTCTTAACTAATTACAGGGTAGGCGTGGTAGTACCTAAAGTGAGTCTGGGTTGATTTAGTTATTTAATTATTTAACAAATCAGGCTAATTCACTAACCAATAGTAATGGTTAACTAGTCACTAACAGTACTATTAAATAACTAGTCATTAACTACTTAGTCACGACTAAATAGTCGTTGGTAATGACAGATGACCGATTATGACGCCACCACATGGTGACGTCATGCCTGGTGATGACGTCATTATGAGATTCACGCATATACGGTTTCCTAGCTTCGGGGGTTAGCCCGGTTTTGGGATTAGAATTACGTTTGCCGCTTCCTCTGCCGAGGCAGGTGCCCTTTAGTCCAAATTTCTTGCATATACTCAGTAAGAGCGCTGATGGAGTCATCATCCAGGTTTCTTAAAATTTTGTTAGTTATCCCGTCAGGACCCGGGGCCGATTTTGTTTTTAGTCCCAATATTTCTGCCCTGACCTCCGCCTCCGTGATGGGTGCATCCAGCTCCTCGTTGGGAGCTCCGTCATACTCTGAGAGGGGGGCACTATGAGTATCGTCAATGTACATGTTGACTAGTGCATCCATACATTCCGCGTCTGTACCCTTAAACGCGTGCCTGGCTTTTGATAATCTAATTCCTGACTGGGATTTTGAGTTGGTCGGATCTAATAGGTGTCTCAGCAGACCCCACGTTCTGGAAAGGCTCATGCCCACTTCCATCTCATCGCATTTGCTGCACCAATTCTGTTCGCATAATTTAACCTATTTCTCTAACCTCATGCATGGGAAAATTGATAGAGCATGTAGTCCAGACACGACGGACGCGCTTTATGGAGAAACACGACCTGTGGCCGCACGAGATGGTCGGCTTTCGACCGGGTTTGAGCACGCAGGACGTGATGCTCCGACTCAAATACGACATACTCGGCTCGCGTTCTAGAGACGCCAAAGTGATTCTCGGCCTGGACTTGACAAAGGCTTTTGACAAAGTTAATCACGAAGCGATCCTCCACGGTCTCCAAGAAATCGGAGTAGGTGAACGAACATATGAGTACATCAAGGACTTCTTGTCAAACAGAACTGCCTGCATAAAGTTTCAAGACATTCAGTCCCCCACAGTGAAGTTAGGTAGCAGGGGGACGCCGCAGGGCTCGGTTCTCTCCCCGTTCCTTTTCAACGTGGCTATGAGGGGCCTCCCAGAAGCTCCGAGGAGCATAAAGGGGCTAAATTTTAGTATTTATGCGAATGACATCAATCTCTGGGTTAACCAGGGTAGTGATGCGAGCATTGAGGAGCGCCTGCAGGCGGCGGCGGACACTGTCGTAGACTACGCTGCCAGTAGGGGTCTATCATGCTCGCCGCAAAAATCAGAATTATTCGTCTATAACCCAAAGTCACTCCGATGCAAGCGCAGCTGGGAATTTGACATTAAAGTAGAAGGAAAACCAGTTCCAAAGGTAGATCAAATCAGGATCTTAGGACTATTCATTCAGGAAAATGGATATAATGATGGAACAATCAGAAAGCTAGAGGGATTCGCCACACAAGCCATTGGAATATTTAGAAGAATCGCGTTGAAAGGACGAGGCCTGAAAGAAAGAAGCTTGCTTAAATTCATCCAAGCTTACGTAATAAGTCGCGTGAGCTCTGCCACGCCGTTCTTAAATATCAGGTCGGAGGAGAAGAAGAGGTTAGACTCTCTTATTCGACGGTGCATAAAGAGGGCCCTGGGCTTATCAATTACCACATCCACAGAGAAGCTCCTTTCTATGGGAGTGCACAATAGCTGGGACAAAATAGCGGAGGCTGTCAGAGTTTCGCAGCTGGAAAGATTAAGTCGAACGACCACGGGTAGGACTATACTCGAAATGGTAGGCCTGCAGACAGATAGGGGACTACGAGAAAAATCAAGTATCCAACAGGACTGCCGAGAAAATCTAATCATTTCCCCCTCCCTTGTAACATGCATGCCATATTCAAACACAGAGAGGAGGGAGAAGAGAGCAGAAGCACTAATCAGACGGTTCTATTCGATGGACAGCATGTCGGTTGCGTACGTGGATGCGGCAAGTGGCAAAACGGGGGCGGCGGTCACCTCGGTGGTCGACGGCCGAGGTGCCCCGGTATAAGCCGCCACCATTAGAAGCCGCAACACTCAAATGGCTGAAGAAGTTGCAATAGCGCTCACTTGCGTCGGAACGCAAGCCAATTTCATAATAAGCGATAACAAAACAGCTATTTTGAATTTTGGAAAGGGTAGGGTCTCGCCGGAAGCGGCAAGGATTCTGGCCAGTAGACGAACAGGAAAATTCGCCTAATTTGGACCCCTGCACACACGTCCGTTCCTGGCAACGAAGCGGCCCACGCGTTAGCCCGAGCTCTCTACTTCCGGGTAACTGTGGAGCCACCCGATTGCCGAAACATGGACGAGCGTCTGCAAAATTATACGGAGATTCTTCAAAATTACAGGTTAAGCAGGAGACAGGTGCCACCACCGGATAAAAGTCTAAGCAATAGGGAGGCAGTCGCATGGCGGCGCCTGCAAGCTGAGAACTTTGTAAACCCGGTCCCCTAGTAGCACAATATGTTTCTGTAACATTGCAGCAACATTGTCAATGTTGTATAATGTTGCGATAACATTGGACTACATTTATCCAACATAATGCGAAAACTTCCAACATTCGATAACGTTGCTGCAATGTTAACAAGTAACATGCTGGCAATGTTGCTCTAAAGTGGTCTTTCCACATTGCAGCAATATTGTCAAATGATGTAGAAATGTTGAACCACATATGATGACATTGCTATAACATTATTTATTTTATTGGCTAACTGTCGTTCTTTAAGACTATTTCTGCAGCCCAAACAGAAAAGCCGGTATTAGGTCACTCCACTGACATTCACTTCCCCGCATGACAATGTTTATTTATTTTTTAGTTTGAGTGCAACCTTGCATGTCATGTGCATGCGATGAACAGTACAAGTGCACTGAACTTTGTTACACTGAGAGAAATATATATATTTATATGCAATATATTTAGACTGCTGGGATTGCATTATCTTTCAATTAAACATGCGGACTTAAATTATAACTGCTGAAAAATTTTAGTTCTGTTTTCACTAATGCCCCGCAGCCTAATGGTCATGAAGATCGTCGCGAATCCAAATCAAGTCGAAATCGCGGCCGCGCCGAGAGCCATTCCTGCCAAACCGCGTGTAAGCGGCGATCGCGGCAAATTCTTCACCTGCTTGGAGCATTTTCCTTCCTCCATGGCTCACGTGTGTTTCCCTTATTCTAGCATAGTTTTCTTGTGGTCGCCGTGTTCTTGCTGCTGTGTTGCATTGCGGCTTCATAAGAATTCAGCTGAAATGACGGAGGCCTGCACAGAGGATAACATCAGTGGTGAGTGATTTCTAACCTACGTTATTGAGCTGTGACACGTGTTGCCTGACACAAAGCCAGTAGTGCATATATGCATGGGTTACTCATGCCCTTCGTGATAGTTTGGTAAAGTGCGACATTCATTGTATCATGAAGAGAGTGAAGTGTTCGCTAAGCGAAGTGTCGATCCGGCAACGACGAACTAGAAAACTGTTCGGCAGATGTCAGTCCTGATAATGGTCGTGACAGCTGTCCATGTCTGTGTTCATAGAGCAGCATAAAAATTTTGTAATTAGAGATGTGCCCACCAAGATGCTTAGCTTTTTTCGATTTTTTTTTTTTCAGGGATGCAGCTTCACTTGTGACGACATCATGATTTGGAAGAGACCCTCATCGTGACCAGCTGGAGGCTACCAGGGCACAAGCATTTTTAGACATGCTAAATTGTTCAGTCAAATGCTGACAATACTTGTTTGTAGTTTTCCAGTGCAATGGCGCATGTCCAAACAAGGAAGGATTAAACTAGTCGTAATGACTCTACTGTTCATAATATGTCTGCTTGTTTCTGAATACCGAACTAGGTTGTGCTCCCACTTTGTATATTTGTGTGAAGTTTCTGCACAAAATAGTGCTACACTGTGCTATAGTGTTTGCGTAAATAGTTTACTGAAGTGTTTTATATTTGTAAATGCAAGTTGAGGGGTGGTGGGTGCATTTTCATGCTATGCTATTGTGCCCAGTAACTGTTCAAAACATTATCTCTGGTTCTTGTTCCTGAGTAGACTGTGTGTTGTTTTGTAGCTTTGTTGCAAGTTACTCTATAAAGTAATTAAATAAAATAAATCTTGTCTGTGAAGTGTAGGCCCATGTGGCACATGCCAATGTGCCTGTGTAAATGTTCAGTATGTTATATATCTGCTTCCTTTTTCTGAATAGGCAGTACTGCTGTTTTATATTTTGTTGCAAGTTTCTGCAATTAATAATTTACTAGTGTCATGTTTGTAAAACTCAAGTTGAGGGACATGCACATTTTAAAGCAATGCTGATGTGCTTAGTAACTGTTGACATTATTTGTGCTTCCTGTTCTTGAGCAGCCAAATCGGCTGTGTGCTTTGTATGGTTGTTGCAAGTTTCTGCATAAAACGATTGTCTTGAAGTAAATGTCTTACGTTTGTGAAACTAGCTGCTGTAAGTCAAGCTAATGAGTATACTGAAATCAAGCTTGCTGTTAGGCTAATTGAATAAATTCTTGAGAAATAAAATAGCGCTAAAAAACAAATGATGGTTATTTGTAATGCACATGCATATATATAAATCATTCTAATTGCCAGAATAACCACTTTCATTGCCATTTTCAGGTCACAGCAGCTTATAGCATCTAAATGAGCACTGGTACAGAGCTGATGAATATTACATTTAAGGTCTCATTCAGAGCAAGCGGCTTGAAAAGTGGGGAAAAGCTGTGTTGTCCAGTGCAGCCTTTTAGGTATTCATACTCCTCTGCACCGCACTGCCGTGTGGCAACAAGTAATGTTCAGTTGCTCATTCTTGCGACCTTAAGCTACCATAAGCATTGTGGTACGACGATACCATTGCACATGGTTTAGCCTTTCAGAAGATAAATTTATTAAACAGCAAGCATCGATAGCTAGTGGCCATCAATGCGGCACAATATTTCAGTAGCTTGGAATGCTGCCTGAAAGTTTCTGAAACATTACAATAGCTTTGCAGCAATATTGCACTAACGTTGTCATGGGAATGTTGCATGTGTGCAAATAAAAAGTTGTACCAATATTAAGAAAATGTTGCAGCCATGTTGCATTAATATTGTCTTCAGAAGTGGCTTAAACATTGACTAAAGGTTGTTGTAACATTGGTGCAATGTTGCTTCAATGTTGTCTTATGTATGTTGCATCAACGTGGCAAAAAGAGGACACTAGCCACGTTAAGGCAATGTTGAAAGCAAACACTGCGGCCACATTGAGGCAACAAAGTGTGCTACTAGGGTCTGGGCATATTATGTCCAAATGGAAGATAGGAGAAACGATAAATACAAGCAATGTGGGGAGAGAGAGACCCTCGACCATATAACCTGGGAATGTACTAGCTCCCCAGGGGCTAAAACAAATATAAATTGTAGAGAAGCCTGGGAAGCCCTGCTGCGGAGCGATGTCCCTGCTACAAGCTCCACAGCTACAAGCCATCCGCCTGGCGGAAGAAGCCGCGAAGAGCCAAGACCTCTTTGCCTGCTTCTGATCGCGGAGGTCTCTGCTCCCGTCCCTTAGGCCTGCGTGCCGGGGGCGGGAATTGGGGGCCTCCTTATCTGGTGTAAAATAAAGTTATCATCATCATCGTCATCATCACGCATATACGAAGCTGACCCCGCCGGGCGTTCGATCCAGGTGTCCATGCGACGCCTTTCATTTGCCGCTTCCTCGAACGCCGCACCACGCAACATATAGAAATAGACGTAGTACAGCAGGCATCAGCGGCGTTTAAAATTCGTTAACAACACAGAAAGGCGAAGAAGTATCTGTCACAATTTTAGTCAATCACAAACGGTGTCGCAGTCAATGCCTAAGCAGTGCGACGGTAATATTTCCGCCTTGAAGAACTTTAGTGAGCCAAAGGGCCCCCTGAATTTTTCGATTTGCCATACTGCCAGAGTTTACGGCGTTTTTGTCGAACAGCCGCGGAAAAAATTAAAGGGCACTGCAGAGTCTGCATTGAAGTAAGGCGAAAGCACGGATACTGCTGTTGGTTGCTTCTGGTTGCTTCTGGTTGCCTAATTCACTTCGTGTTTGCCCATTTCAGTCTTTGGTACTTTCAAATTGCGCGCCAATCCCTTCCTCTGCCCTTTTTTCGGCTCTACTACCGGTTGCGTGACGTCACATTCTTGACGCTATATTTACTACGGCATCCCTTTCTCTCTTTCCGCTTTCACTCCCACCTTCCTCCCTTCCCTTACATGCGGTTCAGGTACGGTGCTCTATAATATTCTAGAGCACCGTAGTTCAGGTGTCCAGAGAACAAGTGTGGCAAATACTGCGCCTTTCCTTTCCTGCGACCAAGATATTCTAATTAATGACCTAATTAACTTATTTGCCTAATTATTTTTTTGGCCACAACATTACGTCACCCTCTATTGAATGACATCACTCATTAACCTCTATTACATCTCAATTACTCACAACTGCTGCGGACACGATTTTGCGGACACGGCCTGCCGACACGGTCTGCGGACACGGTCTGCGGACAGAAATTTGTGAGCATAGCGAAGTAATACTTTCGCATTAATAATTGCGAGAGATGCTGTAATCTGTGCCCTTCAGCTCTGATCCGTTACTGAGCATCAATTCAAGTTTTCTTTGTAATTTTAGAAGTTAGCAATAATTTTCCCCATCTTTTTTTTCTATTTTTCTTTTTTTTTTTTTACTGGAAAACCGACCAAAGGTAGCGCTCTCGCAATTGGCGTTCGCTTCACTCCAAGCTTACTGCAACGAATTTCAGTCACGAGTTGCTCCCAAATCGCCCAAATTTCATCGTCTGTTATCGATGCGAAAACATAAACCTTAGACCGTCTAGAACCGTTCTCTTCTTCAAATCGTCACCTTTATTGTGCATTTTAGCTTTTTTTAATTAGGAGTTAACGACTATGCAAATGGTGCCAGTTTTATTTCAGATTCTAATTCAAATACCTGGTTTGTTAGTTCATTCAAGTGGTTCTTCATGTTGATATGAATATTAAGGATACGTTATGTAAACATTCTAAGGCTGTGGTGTGGCCAGTTTCCAAACGCCGGGTCGCAAGAGTCAGACTGTCTAAATTTTCTTTTTGCCCCTTAGCCGAGGGCCGAGTTTTGGATTCAACGTCGGCACTGACAGGCAGGATGCGCCCAAAGGTACATCAAGCAGCCCGAGCACATTTGAAAGAATTGGTGATCATTGCACCGCGAAAAGGCAAACATATTCGTTACGGTAGAAGTATATTTTGGGATGACTAACCTGGAACAACATCAATGGTGAGCGTGGCATCTTAACTGCGGTGCTATTGTCAGGTGCTCCTGAGAAACATGCGTTCTTGAGCTCTGCTGACGCCGTTATATGTTGGCGGATTGCGAACACATTAGCGCTCAGAACTGGCGGCAGCAGCGGAAGCGTAAATTGACATTATATTTCCTGCACTCATCAAGCATTAAAAATGCCACTTCTGTTCGATACTGCACACTATATCTCCTGGCTTCAATGACGCCCAGATTATTTTTATTCCACAATTACCCAATCTTCATATTTGTCTTTTTTTTTCCTGTTATCTTCAGTACTGGACCTGACGGAAACATTGAACCTGTGAAGGATAAAATGTCATTACTTTCATCGCCATTCTTCTGCTTCTTCTTCTTCTGCCTTGATATATGGCACATACCCACGAAGGGGGATTGGCCAGGGTTCGGTGTGGACTGCCAAATGTCCTACACAAACTGAATTAGTACATTAAAGTAATTATCAACTAAACAAAAACTTAAGATTTAATATTCATAGTAAACAAGATCATTACCAATGCAGGCTTCTTCGATACAAGTATCCAATTTGTCGCGCGAGAAGATCAAATTTCATGCTTGCACACTTCTCGAAATAGGTAAATAAACGATGAGATTTGTTGCTCAACAATGTTGTACCACGCGGATGTGTTCTTTGTATCATGTGAATCTGCATTTTAGGCAGCTTACTAGAAAAGGCTTGGTACTTTTCATCATTATCTTTCTTCATCTCACCGGTGTTCGGCAAATTACAGCAAGAGTCATCTCTTCTAAGAGAGGCTGTTACAGCCTCCCGGACAATAATCATGGCGGGGTTAAAAGCACTACAGTGGAATTGTCGTTCAATTGCATCTTCGTTTCACGATTTACAGAATCTTATTTCAAATTTCAACCCAGACATAGTTTTATTACAAGAAACTTGGCTTTTGCCAAATCGGCCATTTTCTCTAAAGTATTTTAGAACTTTTAGATCAGATCGCACTAGCGGCCGGGGTGGCGGCTTGCTAACATTAATTTCGTCAAAAACAATTCATCGGGCGAAGGTGTCACACAAAATTCTACGACAAGACTGCGAACTGCTTGCAGTTGATATCGCAATTACACAGTCTGCTCCTCTCACTATTGCAAATGTCTACTTCCCAAAAGGTGTCCGTACAACAGATGATTTGAGTGATCTTTTGAGTTCAACAAACGGACTGATTATTGCTGGCGATTTTAATTCACACCATGTTATTTGGGGTTACCGTTCAGATATATGTGGGCACGACTTTGGAACTGGATGTCTGTAAATGATGTGCATTGCTGTAATAGTCCAGGCATAACCTTCATGCGAGCAGCTGCTAGGTCAGTAATTGATTTAACGTTAGCAGCAAATGGAGTAAGGGTCTCATCATGGGCTACGGTGGATTGTGGTACATCTAGCGACCACTTTCCAGTTACGTTTAATATAGAATCTACTCCCCTTAGAGTAACTACTTGTGAACAAAAATTTATCAACCATAAACTCTTTAAAAAGTTTGTGAACTCCTCTTTTTTCTCAATAGCATCATCTCAGCATTCTGAACGTGCTCAACAAGCACTCTCTTCACTGCTAGATGCCACTGAGCGTTCAGTGTTCACTGTGAAATAGTCTGTCCCTAACAAAATGTCATGCCGATGGTGGAACGAAGAATGTGAGAAAGCATTCCGTCGTAGAAAAGCTGCGTGGAAGAGCCTTTCCCATAACCAGTGTCCCCAAAATTGGATAAATTATAAATTATATGCGGCTTCATTTAAACAAACTATTCGTATTGCAAAGGATGAGTATAATGCTAATATGAATATCTATCTCTCTAATCCAAATAATCGGAAGGCATTGTATAGGTTCATGGAACGCAACCAAAATTCTTCTCCACCACATGTAACCGAGTCAGAGGTGTTATCACCCAATGAAGCAAAAGCGAAACTTGAACAAATTGCGAACGGTCTTGCTACTCGCTTTCAAGCGCAAATGGTGGCTCCCTTACTTCGACCTACACCACGTGCTGATTTCGTTGCAGTTGAGTCACCGGAATTGCATTGTATAGCGGCTGCTCTGAAACCTGCAGCTCCTGGGTGTGACGGTATTACAGTGGCTAGGCTGAAAGCTTTAGTGCAAGACCACAGCTCGGAAGTGTTGAATATTGTCAATTTTTCTCTGAAAAATGCTTGGTTACCTCAAGACTGGAAAGTTGCAAAAATTATACTAAGCCTCAAAGATCCGAAAAAAGGCTTTGATTTGGATAATATTCGGCCAATTTCTCTGACTTCAAATCTAGTGAAACTTATTGAACGCATAGTTCACCGCCGCCTCACAAACCATGTGATGACCCTGAATGTATTTAATGATGCACAAATTGGTTTTCGTCAAGGGTGCTCCATTTGGACGGCTCATACAAATTTGGAAAGTAGAATTAGGTTAGCAATTGAAGAAGAAAGAAGTGTCGGCATTGGCCACTTTGGATATCGCCAAAGCATATGACAGTGTAGAACATTCTATTCTGTTGAATAAGATAAACGAAATTAGGTCGCCTTCTTACATGTTTGCATGGTTGAAAGAATTCTTAAGCAATAGAAAATTTTTCTGCACGAGAGGTTCTATAACTTCTGAAACTTATTACCAAACTAGAGGCGTGCCTCAGGGATCGGTGCTGTCTCCATTGCTATTTAATATATTATTGAGAGATATTCCTGTTCATCCAAATATAAAATTGTACGTGTATACGGATGATATTGCCTTTTTCTCTTCTGCACGAGATGTTCATTCCTTATATCAGCTATTGCAAGCCTACTTGAATGCCCTTGAAGTTTGGCTCGGTAAAGTAAAATTAACTCCCAACGTGAAGAAACCTTCAGTACTCGTTTTCCCACCGGCACACCCTCTTTATATCTCCCTTGTATATTGCGGTTCACAAATCTCACAGGTTGAATAATTAGAATACTTGGGTGTATTATACCACTCCCAATTAGACTGGCGGCCTCATATCAAAAGTAATTGCCTGAAAGGTGAGCGAGCCCTTGGTCGCCTGATTCGAATTAGCCATAAGAAATTCGGTATGCGTAGAGATACTCTTTTGTTTCTCTATAAAACTTATTTGAGACCAATTCTGGAGTTCGGCTGTGTTCTTTTCTCGGGCAGTCCTAATTACAAACTACGACCTTTGTTGCTACTGGAGAGGCGCGCTTTACGACTATGTTTGGGGTTGCCAAGAACAGTTTCAAATGCAGTCCTCTATTTAGAGGTCCGTGTACGTGACTTGAACTCTCGATTTGAGCTGCTAACTGTGCGAACCTTTTTAAGAGCACTGGAATCTCTGTCTGGAGTGGCTTCTCCCATTTTTATTACACACCAATCTCAGTTTCTAGATTATCATTGGCCGCAATATAAGCAACCACATTTTGTATTTACTCAGTCCTTGCTGTCCAAAATTGCAGTTTCGCTTAGGTCAGTAAGACGTGTTGGCAATGTTCAAGCTACTTCCACACTGTGCTTTGACCAGTCGTTGCCATCTAATGCAAAACACTTGACTACCACGGTAATAAAGGGACACCTTGAAGATTATCTATTACAATATCCACGACACGTACCTATTTTCACAGATGCCTCACAACGAAATGAAAAAGCAGCAATAGGGATTTACTCCAAAGCACTTGATTGGAGTTTTTTTGTACGGATCCCTGATTACACACCAATATTTACTGCTGAATTGCTTGCAATTGGTTTGGCCCTTCAAAAAGTTCCCGGTAATGTTACTCATGTAATCATACTCTCTGACTGCCTGTCAGTCTTAGCAGCATTAGAAAGTCCGAAAATGCGTCTTTTGAAACAAACCCTGATGTTTTTCCTTCCGATACACTTACAGGAAGTACGTTTTCAGTGGGTTCCGGGACACTGCGGCATCGCTTTTAATACAATGGCGGATTATTTAGCAAATTCAGCTCTCAGTGGGCCTGTTGCCGATGTTGTACCCAATATTATCTTGCTAAATATATCCCGTTTTGAACGATTTCAAACGTTAAACTCCTTGAGCCATGAGCCACTCCTTGCGACTACGGATTTTAATCATTTAAATTTCCATTGGAATGTCCGATGTTGTACCTCGAGGCAATGTGAGGTTTCCATGACGCTCATGCGTTGTAGAATTCCTTCCCTCAATCTTTATTTATGTCGCTCTGGATTCACGCCGTCCAATCTTTGTGCGTCATGTAATGACGTGGAAACAATTGAACATTACATCCTCTCCTGCCACAGGTATGCTACTCAGAGAAGACATTATCTACGAATACCTCTTGCTCGCCTAGGACTGCCATTTACAGTTCCTGTCCTCCTCTCCTTTGGTGCAACCGTCAAAGGGTATGCCCTAAAACCGATGTGTGAATTACTTCATAATTATAATATTGCTACTGGAAGATTTGTGTGTTAGCGCTGAGCTGTCTGAATTGTATTTTCTCTTCTTATTATTTTTAGTAATTTACAATTTTATTCCTTTTTTTCATTGCTTTCTATTACATCGCCTCAAAATTTCAAGTTATTTCAGCAACACTAGCTCCCAATTATTAGGTTATTTATATCATATAGTCAAATCGACATTATCAAAAATAGTATGTCACCTACAACGAATTCTGGCCGATCCCCCAATGTGGGTATGTGCCATTACAACGAGGGAGAAGAAGAAGAAGAAGACGTGAACGCCACTGAGCTGAGTGTCCACCCCGTCTCAACTGCGGGGCCATGGGCAGCCGCAGCACGTTCGGTGGGGACGACGAGGACACCAGCGACTTGGACGAATACTCTGTTCACGTCGAGGTGTACGACACCGAGGTCACGGACTCAGCAGGCAGTGCGCCGATAATCAAAATTTCTGGTCTCTGTGACGCCCATAGCACTGCACCCTATCTCATGAGCCCAGGGTCTCTGTCGCGGTTACTAGACCAAGCAACCAACCCGAATGGTGCCCAGACCTGCGGAAAGAGGCGGCCTCATCGATTTCAGTCACTTCAGGTATTTCGTGATTCTTCCAAGCCAGCTCAACTTCCTTCGATGGTAACGGTGAGCCCTGTCAACAACGGCGTTGCACCCTTACAAGGAGCGGGTGGTGATCTTGCTGAGCGAGAGAATGGTGTCATCGACGTTTCCTCAACACAGCGAGAAAAAAGCTTAATAGCACCGAACGGGAAGTGCTCACCGGAAATTGGGAGAGCGGCTCCGGAGGGCGGTAGGACGCTTTTTAGGGCGGGGTGTTCCGACATGGACCAGCACCCGAGCAGCCGAACACGTGTAAGTGGTTGCGACAGTGACGCCCGCAAGTTCTGCACGCCTTCGCGAAGAACGGCTAGACGAAGTCGCAAGAGGACGACGATTCCTTCCAGTCTTTCTGGGAACTTCCATGAAGCAGCTGAGGACAGGACATTTCTTGGCAGCGAGTGCACACTTGGAAGAGGCGTTGCTGACCGTACCTGCAGCGTAAAGGAGCCAGTGCCAGGATCGCGGTTGAGCTGCATGGAGGAATCTGTAACCATTCGCCACCTACCGGCCGTTGACAGAAAGAGGTTTGTTAGATGTCATGAATGCGAGACATCATTGCAAGCGGGTTGGGATGACAGTGAGTTAAACGCCATTTACCGATTGCTACCTCCTCGAACTGTGCACCAAGGATATCAGCCGGCTGCCCGGGAGCTACAGTCAAAAGCGGCTGAAGAATTCAGAGAGATGTATGTTTCCCCATGCCAAAATGTGTGGATGGACGCGCTCAGCCCATCATTTCCACGACGAGCTGTGGGAACGTTTCAGACTCAGAACTTGGGGAGCTCTCATGCGTCTTCACAGACACATGATAACAAACACATGGACGCGAGACTTCGCGACAAGGATGTACAGACTGAGGACAAACTAGAAGATACGCTACCTCCCATTATAAGCAGCCTGGTAGAATGGTTTTCCACCGCTTGCTACGAACTTGTCGAACGCCTTACGGCAATCCGTGCGAATGGACTGGACAGGCCGTCTTTAGGATACCCTCCGAGAACCAGATCTGAAATGTGGTCCAGAGTCATGCAACATGTGCAGGAAAGCATGGCGAATGTCTTTCAGTCTTGTCATCGTGAATACCGTACCGACGGCATGAGGGGAGAAGGAGAGTGCCCTGTTGAACGCCGGACAACGGAAATCACTGGTTCTCCCAAAACGCTCGCATCCCGGCTCAACGGTACCCCAGTACACCTCACAAAGGACTGCACGAAGGACACTTCGCCTGCGGAAGCTATGTACTGTCCTGTGAGTCGCCAGGGCCCCCAAAATTATTTTAGGAAACCATACTAAAAGAGCTAACTTGTTCTCCACCAGAAAAAAACTGTCACAGATCAACTGCTTCTACATCGCCAACAGCGCAGAACGCCACTTAACGGCGAATTCTGCGCTCAACATTTTGTTTCATATAATATACCCTATTTTGAAATAGTGTCATAACTTGTTTTCATTAAGCGCATGAAGGCACGAGTAGAGAAAGCGTTAAACTGTGGTTATATATTCTTACTGCTGCAAGTTAAACAAGGAGCCGGGTTGAAATTTCCGGTATGATTTTTGTAGATGATACAGCGAGAGGGATTAAAGCACAAAGCAAACCTGCGTGAAGCAGAATGTTTCTTTGTTTCACAAGAACGTCGTGACTGCTGAGAGGAAAACGCAGGAGCGATCCAAAACTCGGGGTCACAAGCCAGCTACAAAAGTTTGAAGAAAATTACGACAAAGACAGATTGCCACAGCTCAGCGTGCTAATCAAGTTAACGTATGCTGCCGACCCTGGGTGTAAGTGGAATATTTCCGATTGTTGTTCTTTTACTACAAAGTTCACTCTTAGTGCGTTTTATTCAGGGGTAAAATTTAGATTCTTAGCTTACCGTATGTGCGGTAAATGGGTCGAAGCTTCATGCAGGCCTTCATGAGGCCCGGTCAAATCTCTATTGTATTTAACTATCACGTCTTGTTAAAAACTCAGAGGGATACATTTTGCCCATAGCTGGCTAGTTTATTATCCTCTGATGACGCACGTAATGGCTCGTACAAACGGGGCTATTTAGCTATAAGTTCGTAGAATAGTGCGTCATTACATTTCACTTTGTACGAGTCGATCGATGAGGCCGACAGTTCATTGTCAACTAAAGCTTTCTATCAGTGTGAACGACCAACAACAGCTGAAGGAATGACCAGATGGCACATTATCTTGAGGGAGGTGGAAGCAGTACTTTGCTTCATCACAGGAGCTTGCTTCAACATGGACCGTAAACGTGTGAAGGAGGCTAAGCATCAATCTGGTAATAGCAAACAAATAAATAAATGAATGAGCGGTAAATTATATAAGACTGACTGTTGAAAGATAACGAAGCATCCGGCTATGAGCCAGACTGTTTTCCGCCACATATTACTTTGCCTGCAGGCCAGTAGGATAATTGCAAAACTTTATTTTTGCTTATCCCAGAACTTTGTATTTCGACGTTCACATTTTCACGAGCCCCGATAATATTTTAAAATGCGGAAATATGCACGCGAGCAAAGATCATCCCATACGGGCACGAAAACAAATCTTCTTTGTTGCGCCTGTAATCCTGCTCACCTAATGCGAGATCTTAGACAGTGCCGTAAAGAAACTAAGAAAAGCCCGTAACGATGCAGCTGCACTCGCTTTCACGAGAGCGTCTCTATTTTAGCGGTATAATAGCCTGATGCGGCCTCTTGATTCGCGAGAATTCGTACTCCGTACCAGCATTTAAGCTGAAATTGTCCTTTTTTAATTCCCTGCCTCTCCATGCAAACGCAGCAAGTATAAACTTCAGCCGTCCGCTTTGTGTTCCGAGTGAGTACGCCTAATTGACTTGTAATAACAGGAAGAATACACACATCGCGGTGGTTCACTTACCTATTCGGCTTCTTAATCCAACGTCATGGGTTCACTACCAGCCATGACGGCTTTATTGCGATGGAGGAAGTATTTATATGACGGATGTTTTAGCAAGGGGCATCTATAAGTAAATAAATAAATAACAGGTACAGTACATGCTCTTGAGGTATAGAAAGCACTAGATTATATTGCCGTGAACCATGCAAATCTTTCGCTGATATGTTTGCAAAAACAGCCGGCATGCGGCCTTGTCACTGAGATTTTGGCGTACGGACAGATTTTGTACTCTTTGTTCATGCTCGCTAGCGGAAAACGCGGCTGTATCACTTTCTTTATAGTGCAAGAGCCACCGAAATTAGGCTTGAATGAACGCAGGCAAGCAAACCTATAGTGCCTAGAATATAATGGCTAGTGTGCCGACCGTGGCCTCTCGGGTGGCACCGCGAGCGTTGAATTCCGGTGGCCGCCGCTAGGAGCGCTGAAAACTGGGTGGGTAACCAGCTGAAAAGTGACATAATGTTAATAATGTAGAAACAAAAACTCAATAAATACAATGATGGTATAGTTAACCAAAACAATAATTAAGATATAGGGAGAAAAATGGGCACGATAGCTACTGCTACCACCCCGTTCCAAAGGGGACGCTCCTATATTCAATCTATCCATCCATCCACCAACCGCGCCACCCGCAGCCTACCGCCCTCTCACATCTTCGGCAAGAGGACTGCCCGCGCTACACTTTAGTTATCGTTAGGTCGCAACAGACCCCAGCGATACCTGAAGCCTCTGACTACAAGTTTCAGGGTGTGTTTTGACTCTTGGACTGGACGCGGCGCATATATTTAACGCTTCTCGCTTGCGAAGGTTTCTTCGAAGTCTGCGAAATTTAGTCTCGGACATTCCGTGCTCACAAAGGGTGACACGGAATTTCTTTTCTAACAACATATAAAGCATAGGTTTTTATTGATATATATTATATTTGCAATTTTTGGAACAAAGTGAAATGTTTCAGTTTTATTTGTGATGCACATATCGGTTCTTTCTGTGTACTGTACACTTGTTGACAAGTAAACACGGACGCGCAGTTTTATTTATATATTGTATATGTGAACAACACAGGAAACAAAGCCGCGCAACACTCATTTTATGTATATGTAATAACAAACAAAGGCAGAATTGCATGAACAGCATGAGCACATACGAGGAACATTTACTTACAGCGGCATGGTTTAAAGTACATCGCAGCCTGTGATTGCACACCAGGCTTTGCCAAAGTTACCATCTTTTGAATGAAGAGGCTGACGGAGCTTTTTTTTTTTTTTTTCTCACATTAAAAATAGGCACGAGACGCGGCCGGTTCATCGCGGGCAAGCTCGTTGGTAATGCCGCTTACGGTGAAACTTGCGCCCAATATATAACTGCAATAATATGACATTAGTGTGTAGCGCAAAAAGACAAAGGACACAGAAAAGGTACACAACACAGGTGCTGTGTGTAGCGCCTGATTGTGTACATTTTCTTGTCTTTCCTCCTTTTGTGCTACACGCTCATGTCATGGAGCACCGTTACCGACTCGCTCAGGTTTCCACCCTTGTGATAATAACTGCATGCTCAAAAAAATGTTTCTCGCAAACTAAAGCAGTTGGCGTTTAAATTCCGTCATTTCTATCGATGTTTCGTTGCCATTCTGCAGACTGACTACTGCACAAACTCAACTATGTCGTGCCTTGTACACGAGAAAAGCATTCAAAAAGGAATTAAAGCAAGTAACAAAGTAGCTGCTATGCAAAGAGCTATCACATTTAATAGCGTGAGAGGAAACACACAAAAAATTGATGCACGTGTTGACTTTCTTTTGTACGTGCTTGTCCTCGTCCTATCAAACTCCCTATTAAAGAGCTTTTTTTGTACTCGCAGCATTTTATGCAGTTGCTAAGCCAATTATTCATTACAACTAATTACCAGTTGTCCACGAAAGCACGCACTGCCGATTTCAGGGACACAAGAAGCTTATAAAAGATGGATGGAGCCACCGCCTTCACAATTTGGTCGCTGGGTCTCTCTACAACGCTTTTCCAACCCACCAGTTCATGCACGGCGGTGAGTTTTGAAGAAACGCAATGATTTTTTTAAACCGCCGTCGTCCAGAATAGATTATGTACTAAGGTTTGCACTAAACTATCTTAGCAGTCCTGCAACATCGGACCGCCGAAGATACATATGAATGGTCAGGGTCGTCTTTCGATAGAATGTAACCATCAGTTACAGCAAAAAAACTAGTTCTCATAACTGTAAATCACTGTGGTTAAAACTGTGCGGTCCTAAAACGTGGCAGCGTGCGCTATGGCTCCGCTTGTGCACACTAAGGCTATCCTTCTTTCGTCTGCTTCCCTAAAAAGAAGTACATATCCAAAAAGGCGGAATGCAGAATAAATGTTGGACATGACAGTCAAAGTAAAGCGGCACTTCTGCTACACGCTGTCGGAAGTCAGTCAAAATGACTACGCAAGCTTCGGGCACTCAATTTAATCATTGCACAGACGTTCAAGTGGGTTAAAGAAAAGGGTTTGCTTATTAGTAGCGCATAGAGAATATTGTAGTGCCACCAAGAGCGACTGAAGTGCGTCCAAAAGCTGAAGATCCATGTTTCCATTATACAAATGGCAGAAAGCAGCAATTGCATTGAATTTACGCTTACAGAGGAAATATCGTTAATGGCTGTGTTTCAGGCTTGTCGATATTGTCAGCTGTACTGGTAACTAAAACTGTGGTGGCAAGGACGACAACCTTTATGGTAAAACATTCATGTAATATCAAAGTTGGCGAGTAATATGACTGCAGCTCACTGACCCTACGCAGTAACTAGTGGCCCTTCAACAGGCGTCGAGTTCAGTTCATAATTAGACTGGTTCTCATTTTCCAAGTTTACCTATTTGTTCCACTTCATCCTGTTTCCTTCATAATGTACCACCTATACAGCTAGATAAACCTTCTTCCTGAATTGAAATTTAACCTTTTTTTCTTTCCTCCTTCCACCTGTGCCTTTCCCCTGCCTGCTTGTACCACCTACCATGCGTTCCTGGTGCTCGCATTTCACCCGTTTGCAAAGCGTTTCCTTAGCTCAGTCTTCTTCCATGTTGCCTGCGGCTACTACAGCGCGAATCGGCTACGTCCACCATGGAAGGTGTTGAAAGACAAAAGTGGCTTGACTCTTTATATTGTTAACATTCAAAACCAATATCGGCTTTGAAGGACTCCATGCTGGTGAAGAAGGAGGAGGCAAAATTAGAAATAATTAAAACATTGCACTTGTTGGCTTCAGTCTCAAACGGTTGTGAATATGACCACGGCGTCGACAAAAAGCGGCCGCGACGCGTCAATACATTCTCGTTTCGCAGCGCTGGAACTCTGCCTTAATTGTAAGATGGATGACTAGGCAACAGACTCAGGTGGACGACGTGATGGCGTGGCGACAGTGTAAAGACGACCATCGAAGACAAGCCCAAGGGGGTGCCGCCTGCGTCCGGTGCAGAAGCCTATCGCGTACTGAGGCGCAGTCTCTGTAGAGTGTAGCTTGTGCTGCCTGCCTCCTTATCCTCTGGGGCTGCCGGACCGTGTCCTAATACACTTCCATTTTTGAACGCCGAAAATGTGTTGCGCGGTGTTTTCTATGGCACACGCGTTCATGTAATTGTTTAGCGTGGATTAAAGCCTGGATCATTGTTCTGCCTACGTGCTGCCAGTCTTCTCTCCCCAGTGACGGCCGCCCATGGACCAAGGACCGTGGAACAGGGCTCCTACACACTCTAGTTGGAATCCCAAGTTCAGGACTCCATAAGCCATAACGTAGTGCGCTAGAGCATTGGAGTGTGGGTTCAAGCGTCATCGTTCTCCTTGCAAGGGTGGAAGAACGGGCTAGTTGGTAACTCATCTTGGAAAGCAAACTAGCGCTCTTGAAAACACAGACACATGGAAGGGAACGACAACACAGCGCTGACTTAACTGGTTTTTTTATTAGAGAGTGTCACAATATATATGTACGAAAAGTGGGCGCGAAAGAATTGATAACAACTGCTGAGTTTGCAAGTGGCCTAAAACACCGAACGAAAAGTTAAAAGGCGCACGATAACAATATAGGTCAAAGCAAGGCAGAATGGCAGGGCTATGAGAAATAAAGAAGAAGCGAAAAAGGGGGAGGCCAATAGGTAAAAACAGTTAAAGATGGGACGATCCGAAGATACGTAAACTAAAATCGAAAAAAGCCAAAAGGGGTATTAAGAGCGATAAAAAACACCAAAGGGGCATTAAGAGCGATAAAAGAACCAACAGGACAGTTAGAGCATTACAAGACCAAAAGGGCATTAAGAGCAGAATACCTAAAACAACCAAGGCCAGGACGCTAGAGGCTGAGGAGTGTACCCGGAATCTAAACATTAAAACTGTTGTGCGTCTAGTTCAAATATTCTAACTCGCGTTTAGTCAGGGCTATTGAGGGTGTGCTAACACAATTTTGACCTAGCTTTAGAATGTGAGCGGCTTCTATGATTTCGCGTGTGAACTGAAGTGCATTTCTCGCAATGACAGTGCATTTATGAAGGGATGGTTCACAGGGCTGAGAGGGACATTTTAGGCAGTGAACACCTAGGTTTCTTTTTGCAGTATTGTAAACACTGTTTGAGTGTTCCATAAGTCGTTCGTTTAGGCAACGCCCGGTTTGCCCCACGTAGGCCTTGCCACAGCTCAGGGCAATCTTATAGACGACACCAACTTAGCAGGGAACAAAAGGTGCCTGGTGCCTAACAGGGCAGGCTGGCTTTCGCACAGCCGGGGCATTGACTCTGCGACAAAGCTTGGAAAGCTTGTCAGGCGCCGAGAACACAACATGGACGTCTGCCTTTTGCCCAGTCCGTTTGAGCCTGTGAGAAATAGTATGAAGGTAAGGCACCACAGCAACCTTGTGTTGATGCTCAGGAGCAGCTCTCACTTGACCCCCTTTAAGCTTCTGCAAAAGGGAGCCTGCTACTGAGGTCAGCAAATGCTCAGGGTAGCCAGCATTTATCAGCCGCTGAGTTTGCTCTTCGATGCTCCGCCCCATAGAGTGTACACAGGACTTCATTAGGGCATTTGTGAAACAAACGTTCACAATGCCCCTCTTAACAATCTTAGAATGGGCTGAACTGTAGGGCAACAAGGACTTGCCCCCTCTCGGCTGGTACCACCAGCACAGGTGGTCATCTGCCCTGGATAGCCTTAAAATAAGAAAGCGTAAAGCTCCCTTATCCGGTACCTCATGGGTCAAAACAAGGGGAGAGAGGCACTGTTCAAAGCGAGAAAGCACTTCTGAAACTGAGCTCTGAAAAGTACATTCGTTACTAGCCAAAAGGATTGAGTAATCATCGACGAATCTGAAAATCTTCACAGCAGCTGACGAAAATAGCTGCTGTTCTAACAGTCGGTCATTATGGACGAGATATATATCACCTAATATTGGAGCAATGCAGGAGCCAGTGTACACTCAGCTCTTTTGAATAAAAATGCTTTCATCCCGTGAAACGAAAGTTGAGCTAAGGTAAACTGTCAAAAGTTCAAAGAAGCCGCGGCTGTGCGAAAGCCAGCCTGCCCTGTTAGGCATCAGGCACCTTTCGTTCCCTGCCAAGTTGGTGTCGTCTATAAGATTGCCCTGAGCTGTGGCAAGGCCTACGTGGGGCAAACCGGGCGTTGCCTAAACGAACGACTTATGGAACACTCAAACAGTGTTTACAATACTACAAAAAGAAACCTAGGTGTTCACTGCCTAAAATGTCCCTCTCAGCCCTGTGAGCCATCCCTTCATAAATGCAGTGTCATTGCGAGAAATGCACATCAGTTCACAAGCTAAATCATAGAAGCCGCTCACATTCTAAAGCTAGGTCAAAATTGTGTTAGCACACCCTCAATAGCCCTGACTAAACGCGAGTTAGAATATTTGAACCAGACGCACAGTAGTTTTAATGTTTAGATTCCGGGTACACTCCTCAGCCTCTAGCGGCCTGGCCTTAGTTGTTTTAGGTATTCTGCTTTTAATGCCCTTTTGGTCTTGTAATGCTCTTAACTGTTCTTTTGGTTCTTTTATCGCTCTTAATGCCCCTTTTGTGTTTTTTATCGCTCTTAATGCCCCCTTTTGCTTTTATCGCTGTTAATGCCCCTTTTGGCTTTTTTTCGATTTTAGTTTACGTATCTTTGGATCGTGCCATCTTTAACTGTTTTTACCTATTGGCCTCCCCCTTTTTCGCTTCTTTATTTTTCATGGCCCTGCCGTTCTGCCTTGCTTTGACCTATATTGTTATCGTGCGCCTTTTAACTTTGCGTTCGGTGTTTTACGCCACGTGCAAACTCAGCAGTTGTTATCAATTCTTTCGCGCCCACTTTTCGTACATATATATTGTGTCACTCTCTAATAAAAAACCAGTTGAAGTCAGCGCTGTGTTGTCGTTCCCTTCCTGTGTCTGTGTTTTGAAGTGCGCTAGTTTGCTTTCCACGATCGTTCTCCTTTCGCCTGACGCGTCATGTGTCGAAAGAAACCGGATCCACGCGACGGCGCTGCAGCTGCATGGTAGGGGGGTTGAGTGATCAACGGCTTCAATATTCTAGGCGGCTGTGCCATGACAGTTTCGCGCGAACTCGCGCGCTTATCAATAACTATATTTGGCATTTCTTTCTGATGCGGTATTTGAAGTTAGCCGTCCGAAACTGAAGATATTTAAAGCCGCCGGCGAAAATTGCACACATTGGCCCCTTGATAACATAGGCTGTCAGTAGAATAGCGACGAGCAGCTCAGTTTCTGATAGTTGTAAACTGTCTGCCAATTTATAACCATCAATATGCATGCAGTGAGCTCTAGATGCCCCAAGCTTGATGAAGAAATTATCCCGATAGTTGACCTTTCTGATAGCGCCGTTTCAGAAGCCGTATATCGAGGGTTCCACAGTGCCGTTGAACGAGCTAGGGTACCTGAATTGGGCGGCGGACTTCATTTCCCGTATAATTTCATCTGGTCATAAACTACACGAGGGGCAGGAAAATGAACAGCTCTTTCTATAATGTAATGAGCTTGTACAGAATGCAGGAACCTCATTTTTTTTGTACTGCGCACGAACGCGCAGGATAATGTGAGTAGATTGCATTCTTTGACTCAGGTCAGCAGTTTTACATATCAGCAAAATCAGATCTAAGCGCTAGGGGACAAGGCGGGCAATGTCATCACGAACATGGACAAGATAGTCAAAGTAGCCGAAGAGTTCTATACTGATCTCTACAGTAGCCAAAGAGGTCAGGACAACAATGAGATTGGCGGTAGGGAGATGCACTCAGACGGAACGTCTGAGTGCGAAGTACGAAGTTAAGAAAGCATTGGAAACTATGAAAAGGAGGAAAGCAGCTGAAGAGGATCAGGTAACTATAGATTTGTTGAAGGACAGGGGGGATATCATGCTAGAAAACTGGCTACCCTGTATACGCAGTGCCTGGTGTCATCGACGGTACCGGAAACATGGAAGAACGCAAACGTTATCTTAATTCATAAAAAGGGGACGCTAAGGACTTAAAACATTATAGACCAATCAGCTGTCTGTTACGTATAGGGTATTTACCAAGGTAATCGCTAATAGAATAAGGACAACTGTATACGGCAACCAAGCAAAATATCTAGCAGGTTTTCGGAAAAGGTACTCTGATCATCATCAGCTTGACAATACCCACTACAGGGCGATGGCCTCTCCCATATTTCTCCAATTAACCTGGTTCTGTGCTAGCTGCACCCACTTGACCCCTTCAAGCTTCTTAACCTCCTCCGCCCACCTAACTTACTGCCACCCCCTGCTAAGCTTTCCTACCTTTGGAATCCCAACGCCAACCACAACCCAACGCCAACCGCAACGCCAACCACAACGAGACGGCACACGCCGAGGCGCGCGCGCTAACGGACCGCGCCTCGGTCGACTGGCCGCTGTGGTTCAGCGCCAAGGACGGAATGACCGACTACAACGAAATAACCAAGGCGTTCCGCCTAGCTCGCACAACTCTTCCACCCCCTTGCTCGGGGCTCAGTCGAGAGCAAGCCGTTTTATTCAGACAGCTACAGACGGGCTCACTCCCTCAGCCCGTCGCTGATGCACAGAATGTATCCCGAGACGCACCCGACAGACAAATGCAGAGTCTGCCGAACGGAGACGGCCGGCTTCGCAAACATTCTGTGGAATTGCAACAAGTACCAGGAAGAAGCTAAGTCTGGGAGCATCCCGCCGCGACTGGAAGCAGCCGCAGGGAGCGACAATAAAAAGGAACAACTCTGGGCCGTCCAGCAGGTCATTAAGGCGCTGGCCCGGCAGGGAACTAGCGAGCTGACAACGGCGAGCAGGGACCCAGGCCTCGCGGCCGGTGCCCAGAGGACGATCTAGGCCCCGTACGGAGCGCGCGCGCGCGAGCGCGCGTTCTACTGCAGGCCCCAGATAAACGTTTTACCAATCCAATTAGGGATAAGGATAGATGGAGAATACCTCAGTAATCTGCGATTTCCTGATGGCATTGCCTTAATAAGTAACTAAGGGGATGAATTGCAAAGAATGATTGATGACCTAGACAGGAAAAGTAAAAAGGTAAGGGTACTCTACTATCGATCATATCCGTACCATCAACCAGGTGATAGAAAAATGCTCGGAATATAACCCACCCTTATACATAACATTCCTTGATTACGAAAAAGCATTTTACTCAGTAGAAACCTTGGCGGTCATGTAGGCATTGCGAAATCAGGGTGTAGACTAGTCGTACATGAAAGTTCTGGAAAATATATGTAGGGGCTAGACAACAACCATAGTTCTGTATAAAGAAAGCAACAAAATTCCTATAAGGTAAAGTGTTAGGCAAGGAGACGCGATCTCCCCAGTACTATTCACAGCTTGTTTAGAAAAAGTATTCAAAGACTTAGAATGGGAGCAGTTAGGGATAAGGGTAGATGGCGAACACCTCAGTAATCTGTTATTTGCTGATGACATTGCCTTGCTAAGTAACTCAGGGGATAAACTGCAAAGAATGATTGATGACCTAGACAGGAAAAGTAGAAAGGCAGGCTTGGAAAGTCAATATGCAGAAGAATAAGGTATTGTTCAACAGCCTATGGAAGGAACAGCAGTTTACGTTAAGAAGCGAAGCACTAAAAGTAGTTGGCAAATATGGCTACTTAAACAGGTAGAAACCGCAGATCTGGACTATCACAGGGAAATAACAAGGAGAATAAGATTGGGATGGAGTGCATTTGACAAGCACTCCCAGATTATTAGTAGCAGCTTACCGGTATCGCTCAAGAGGAAAGTATACAACAGTTGCATCTTACCTGTACTTACCTATGAGGCGGAATCGTGGAGGCTAACAAAGAGGGTTCTACTTAAGTTGAGGACAACGTAGAGGGCTATGGAAAGAGAACTGGTAGGGATACCGTTAAGAAATGGGAAACGTGCAGAGTGGGTCAGAGAAATAACTCAAGTCACTGGCATTCTAATGGAAATAAAGAAAAACTGGGCATGGGCAGGATATGCATTGCGAAGAAAGGATAACCGGCGGTTGCTTAGGGTAAAAAACTAAATTCCAAGGGAAGGAAAGCGTAGCAGGGGCCGCCAGAAAGTTATGTGGATGGATGAAGTTAAGAAGTTCGCAGGGGTCAAGTGGATGCAGCTAGCACAGGACCGGGTTAATTGGAAGAATATGGGAGAGGCCTTCGCCCTGAAGTGGGTATAGTCAGGGTGATGATGATGAGGATGGTGATGGTGGTAGTATAGAAAAAGCTAGAGGTCATATCTGTAGCCTCTTTCAGCAAAGAAACAGGAGCTGTGGAGCAACCTTTGATGTGTTACAATTAGCAACGGAATGCTTTGGCTGCACCCCACGATGCAGCCAACACAGCAACCTGTTGATCATGAACTGATTAAATCTATTCAATGATGTCCCTGTTTCTAAATCCCAGTGTCCGGTCCCTACGCTACGCGCGTCGGTAAATAAACAGTTTATTCGGCAAAATAAGTGTTCCCGATTTGAGGTCACTGTTTCGGCTGTACCGCAGCTTGCATATCTGTAAATAAATAGTTTGCTCATCCATATCGGCAACCCCTTATTTAACAACTGTCCTATAGTGGTACGCAGTGTAATCTTCTTTCTCGTACTTCTTAAGCTATTGGCAAAAATCTAGACTCAAGTCGGGCTTGGATCAAAAAAGTACAGGACAAGAAACTATTCAACGCTGCTGAACCAAATGTCGAGAAGATGAAATCGTGGAAGCGTGGGAATCCTTTTCACCACTTACCGAGTTTTAATTGCGCTAGAACCGTAGGCGGTCGCAGATTTGGCATAAGTATCCGGAAGGATTCTCTGTAAAGTCTTGGCGGTGGCTATCTTGCTTACGGCGAGTTTATTGGCGTTAAGGTTCAACCCGGATGAACCTATAGTTTACCGAGTGGAAACTCTATTAAGCATGGCCAGGCACGGTTTCCTGTGGTTTAATTCTTCCATGCCTGTCTGCGAACCTCGAGAACACCCCGGCAGGGTCTATACAAAGGTGTCAAGGTAATATGGAAGATTAAGATCCCAGGAGGCGAGCCAGATGAACAGCGGCCCCCTGGAAGGAAACGGCTCATGGATTATCGCGCCCTCTAGGGGCCTTATAAGAAAATTCGCCGAAATTTCGTTTTCGTAATTTGGGCAAGATTGCGCTGTCGTCTGCAGGACCTGCCACTTTCTTTCGCCCGTGCGTGGCTTTCCTTCTTGCATTTCACTTTGTTTCGCATGAATTTATGAACACAGATCTTCACAGAGCATGATATGAGCATATTGCTGACTATAAAACAGTAACCTCGTACTGTCCGAAGCGCCGTTGCGCGTCGGAAGCGTTGCACACCTTTACAGCCCAGGCTTTGGTGGCACCATCTCATGTCTTTTGGTCCGAAAAAAGGTTACGGCAGCATTTTCACTCGGTCCTGTGTTTGGATTTCTAGAATGAGCTGTGTAATTCTTGCTGTTTTTTTGAATACGAGCTAAATATAGACGCCCTCACTCATATGCCTGATTGTAGTGGATAACTGCAATTCCTGATTCGTCGCCCTATGCAGCTATTTGCGTAGAGACATCAGCATCACAGCGTGAGCCTTACCAGATCGCTCTCAATACAACATGCCTCTTCGGACAGGCCAACGTGTTGAAACGCCAGTGCATATGCATTGTCTCCCTTTCTACAAGACGCGAAAGCTTGTGTGAAGCATTTATGAAGTGCTGCAGGCACAGTTTTCTCCCAAGTGACTCCGTGCGCGCTCACTATCGTCTTTTATCAACCGCTCGAGTGGTGAAACGTTGCATTTCTCGACAGCCGCCTATTGTTCTGCCCCACGCCTCATTGAAGCAGCATGAAATGATCGCATACGAAACGAGAAACTGGCCACGCTGGGTGTAAACCTGCATTGCCGTAAATAGGTTTTTACGCCTTCTGTAGGGGTGAAACCACGTCTTCATTGACCCACAATGCATTTTATGTAATAAGCGAGCTTCGCAGTTCTTGTTAAAACATTTAGGGTGATGCGTGGTACACGACTGTTTATCGAAGAGGAACCTGCCCAAAATTTTCATTCTGCTTATACAGATCTACATGGACTAATCTGCATTCGCGGATGGATTAGGAGCATTTGTTGCATGGTCGATAATTGCATATTGTAGCATGCTGCTGGCAGACAGCACACGAACGGGGAGTAGGTAGTTTGCAACCTCCGTTGTCAGGTTCCATGGAAAGCATGAAATAAAGGGAAATATGCGGCGACAAAACGAAGTTAAAAGAGCGCAAGAAAAAGACCAGTCCTGGAAACACGAAATAGTGCTGCACAGTATATATCTTCCCACTGCTCATCGTCTATTTCTACGGTCCAGAGCGGCACGCTTCGACATAAGGCCATGCTGAGGCCACTGATATATTTTGCCGAATTACTTAGTTGTCGAGAGGAGCAATCAGTTACAACAGCGTACTCCCGAGCACAAATCTGGGATAACGAGCTAACAAAACGAAAGCTTCTTATCACAACAATATCACGTGATATCGAATTATTGTTAGCAAGATAAGTTTACAATTGTCTAGAGGAAAGAAGTCGTCCCTAGGGAAATGATTCGAAGAAATGACCGTAACCGCAGGGCTGCATTTCTTACCGATGATGTAATCCTGGTAATGTACTCTGTGGTGCGTCGTCTGCTAGCCTGGGAAAACAACATACGTAGTGCTGACTTTTCAGCTTGAGGGTGCATAAAATGAAAGGCAGCAGAACTCCTTTAACGTTTTTCATTTTCTTCAAGTGGCTTGTTTACGATGGATCGAAATTGAATATTTCATTTTGCAAAGCAATCGTAACAGCTACTTATAGCGTATTACTGCGCCGACCCTGTTTCGGAGGTTTCTCGCTGACACCGCTAGGTTGCGAGGAATGATCTGGAGTAGCGAACGATATAGGGCGACCGACACTCCACACTAAGGCCAGTGAGAAGCACCGACTCTCCACAGAAAGCTCTGTGAGGGACGGTTGCGTTGGAACTGCGGCCCATAGTTGTGTTGGGTTAGGCTTGTTACCCGCTTTTATCTGTTGCCTTCTATTTCATTCTTTGATCATGGACACATGTTTCCGGAGGGTATGCTCTGCGAATGTGTCTACAGTGCTCTGTTATGCCATGGAATATGACTTGGGGATGAGGGGAGGGGGCGTTGAAGCATCCGGTGTCTGCGTCTTGTGGGGCCAGGTTCGCCAAATCCTAACAGCCACTTGAGCGGCCATATTGCCACGTAGTATAGACGGTCCTGATCTGCACTTCATTGCGATGGCCCGTTTTCTCTTTTTAACTGGGCGGGGAAGGGGGAGGGGGGTGCGCAAACTTTTGCGCAACCGTCTCGTTGATTCTTCCCCTCACGATGGTATACTTCACAGGCTGTGAGGATCCGTGATGATAGCTTTTATTTTGTCAGTGACATAACTACGACAATAGCAGTTTCACGGTTTGTGTTGTGTTAGTGCCGTTAAGCCTATTGTTTTATCGTATGTTAGCTATTTTTATTTACTTTCCTATTAGAGACTTTACCTCCCTGCGGCGTTAGAATGCACAGATTGTGCAAGGTGGCTCATCGGGAGAACTATCATCATCATGGATCATGTGTGGTGTGCGAACTACAGAGCGACTGTGGGGACAGAGTGCGCGTGTGTGTGTGATGTATAGTGCGCGTTGTGCGAGTTGAGTTCGCGACATGGTGCGTTCATGTAATGGTGCGTTCATGTTTGTTATGTAATGTGCGACCGTATTAAACCTTTCTTTTAATTACCTCAACACGTCATCGAGGCAGTAGCTTGGCTCCACCCGAAGATAATAAAAGAGATAACATATACTATTATCACCGTTGACTTCCACAGCAGCAATTACTTCATGGAAATCACAGTCCTTCGTGGCCGCGTAGGAAATCCTTTTGCCAATTTTAGGGTACCCCTCTAGACACAGCGCTGATTGGGAATTAATGGTACATGACGCGGAAGGTGGGAGCTATATTTATGGATTGCCAGTAAAAAGGTTTGGCTGCCTGAGGTTCTTCAGTTACATTGACATCCCACAATACACGAGCACCTTGCGTTTCTCCTTCAGTGCAATGCTGAAGTCGTGGCTGGGATCGTATTCGTGTTCTTCAGATCAGCCGTCAAACACCGGCCCTAATCCCTATGAACTACGGCGGGGCGGAGAACTAATACTTTGTGATAGCTCCAGGCGATGGTTCACCAAAAGATGAAGGCAAAATGTTAAAACTTAGTAAGCTTAAATTTGTTATTTAATATATAACCTGCGCAATAAGGCACCCGATGTTAATAAAACATTCTAGCCGTGCTTTAGTAATAGCAGCACCAATGTGGAATTATCAAAGGCTTCGGAGGGCAAAAAATTTCTCCTTGAAACTAAACGTTATTGAAAACACTCCGCTAAGACGACACGAAACATATCGTACATAAGCACAAGTCAGTTGCACGTACCCATAGAGCACTCCATTTGGCAAGGCAGAGAGGGCGTCCCGTGCATGAGGATAGCCCAGCTAATTTGGGCTCCATAACAAAGATTTTACCTCCTGGTGGCCGAACCATGCTGTCGCTATTGAATGCAACAGGTGGCGTTTTGCAGCCTTTACACTATATTCATGCGAAAATTAGGCACTTCATAAATTGACTAAATATTTAGTTCACATAAATAATGCCGATATTAACATACTTGATTGCTCCTTGTTGGCATGCAGAGCTACAACTTCATAGCAAGTGACAAAAAAAATGATTCTATAAGGAAAGAAAAGAAGAGAGCCAAGAGTGCCAAGGAAAGATCTATCCGCAATACATTCTTTCCTATTTAAGTAGAACAGCTCTGCATGGGACAAGCACATAATCCGAAGGCAAGGTAACCGATGTAGAGGAGCGCAAGATAAAAGCAGGAGGTATAGTTTACGTAGTTAAGGTTGCCGTAGGGCAGAGTCGACTGCAGTGGTATAGAGCAGCCTTTTTCTTCCAGGAGTGAACCTAGTCAGGCTGATGAATACTTGAACCAAACACGTATTAACTGGCGACGATGCATAAATAAGATTTTGAATATTTACGTCTCCACAGACGCCAGTGGGACTTTTTCTGGTGCTCTTGTCTACAACTGCAATAAGCGGCCGTGAATCACCGAAAAACTGCTCCCAAAGACACCATGCGGTGAGTTCTAGGAAGCAGCCATAGCCACCGTCCGTATCAAAAGTGGATCGTTATTCATCCATTTGCCGAAGCGGTTCGCGCAAATCCAACTTGTGTTCTGCCATTGCCGCTTTTAGAATGTAAATGGCAGTGAGGTGTTTCCGAAAACCTTGAGGTTGTGACACCGTAACGCGCTCGGGGTCAAGATTGGCTACTTTGCGACTACCTGCAGTAGTATAGTGTTCATTTCCGTTGACATTCTTGCGATATTTATTTGTTCACAATCAGCGCCGCCGGCTCGCGGCTTTATCGTTTAGTTCTGACGCGAGGTGGTACAAGATTTCTGTATAGAGTCTTTGTAACCGCGTCCCGGCTAAAAACAGAACCATTAAAAGCAGTTCAGATGATCTGCTGGCGCGGCTGTGTTCCCGGGTTCGCATCTTAGAAATTGAACATAAAACGACAAAACACGGAGAAGTGTACAGGACGGGCACGGATGCCACTACGATGCCGCGCTCGTCCTGTCCGCTTCTTCCCTGTGTTTCGCCTTTTGTATGGTTTTCGTTCTGAGTTCATGATTGCCACGTAGCCCCTCCTTGTATTGGATGGGAAAACAGCTCGACAGACGAACACGACTGCAAAGGAGCACAAGACGAGCGCTGCCTCGTCTTGTGTTCCTTTGCTGTCGTGTTCGTCTGTCGCGCTGTTTTTCCATCCAATACGTTCCACCAACTCGCCCGTTTGGCTATACTGCTGAACCTCCTTGTACTCTGTTCTGAATTTATGCCTTGGTTGCTGTGGCTGAGATGTTGTTGACAGGTAATGCAGTGCAAGCCGCGCCAGAAGGAAAGCCGTGCCAAAGTGGCTGACGAAAAATCATGCATTAATGTGCGTAGTATTTCTCGAAATTTGAATAATGAAGAGCATTGATGCTCTACTTCGATGGACTTTTTCGTCTCTGAAAAAGCTGACATCAAACTTTTTGAAGGACCATAAGCGCATTGTGCCGAGCACTGTTCCAGAAAGCTTGAAACAATTTGTCACCTGCCATAGGCATGTATAATGCGGGAATGCCCAAGCCACAATAACGGCTCGGACATAGTTTTAATTAACGTCTAAAAGAACAGTATAAGAGAACAGTAGGCACTGCTAAGCTATAGGCATGTGAGGTACGGCTATGGGAAGCAGCTTTTGAATTCCCGGCGTCCTTTGGCTCTGCTTGCCCTAGCCATGCAGTCAGACCGATAAGCCCAAACCGAATACAACCGAGCCATCGTGGAAAACCGCAAGAACTAAATATTGTGCGCCACCGCTCGAACAAACGTCTTTCTTCCAGCCACAATCAGGAACGCTGCGCGTGATCTTGCGAACACCGGTAAATGATGACGATGCTGCGTATGTACAGGTGAAAGAGGTGAAAGTTCACTCGCTGCGCTCACACAAATCCCCCTGGCAAGGAAGCGGCCACCCTGGTCGCTGTTTAGATGGAAGCGGGTCGGCGGGTGTACGGCTTCATGCGCGAAACATCAACTTCTGAGCGCCGACGCTGATTGACGACGGTATGCGTGGGACAACGCGGTAGTTCACGGGAGAAGTTTGCTGGAGCACGGTGTAAGGACCGATATAGCGATGGAGGAACTTCTCGCAGAATCCAGACGTGCGGATCGGCGTCCAGAGTAGCACTTCATCACCGGTTGTGAAGGAGGCAGTGCGGTGGTGCCGGTCATAGTGGTGCTTCCGTTCTTGCTGGGTGGCTTCAGTGTTGCGGCGAGCAATTTGCCGGTAATGGGTCATACGTGTAGAAAACTGGTCGCCCAACGATGTAGATGGGGAGGCAGGAGCAGATAAGAAGGTGGTGTCGAATAGACTTGTTGGTTGACGGCCATAAACTAAGAAAGATGGGCTGTAGCCAGCGGTGCGTTGAACGGCGAAATTATAGGCATAGGTAACGAAAGGCAAAATGGTGTCCCAGTGGTGGTGTCACAATATAAACGCTGAAGAGGAGAAAAACCAGCTTTCTGAACTCGTTTCATTGAGAAACTTAAAAAAAAAAAAGATTACACAATTAACCATTATATCGCCTGGCGTAGCAAGTAACGCATCTGAGCTCTAGATGAACAATTAATTTTAAGCTTGCAACTGAGGCTAGAATGACCCAGGATTGGTGTTGCCTTGTAAGACAGGACGAGGGATTTTTTTTTTTAATTTTTCCTACCAAAATGAAAGCAAGAGGCGCCAAGCGGTTTTAGGTTTGCTGGCAGTTACTTATGCTTTAGGCCTATAGCTCGTACGTACATCTTCCTCCCAAACGCCGCACCCGGGCGGCAATGACACAGCGAGATTCACTGCTATTGATGGCACGCTTCCCGGCTGTGCAACACTAGAAATGTCTGAAGTGCTGTCAGTATAGCGCCTATAAACTGAAAGGTCCGGATGAGATCATGTCAGCAATGACCGCTTCAGACATCACATGGGATTCGTCAGAAAAAAGGATGGGTTATGACGAAGAAGCAATACATTCTCACCTCCTAACAGGTGTATATCTCAGCATGTCGCAAATACAGTAGAAACCATCCTCATGTTTTTCTTTTCTTTTTTTATCCTGGGCTTTTGGACAGCTTGGCGTTTAACTTGATGCATCTGATAGATCATGATTTCTGTCTACACATAAGTTTTTTAAAGTGTATTCTTTCAAACTCGTCATTGTTTTCTGCTTATTTTTCAGTGCATAAGCTCCAGCACATGCTGCCTTCCATTTTTGTGCCTTGAAGGAAGCTGTCGACTTACATGGCGCTGAGTGGAAGGAGGAAAATACCGGCCTCAGTGTCACAGTAAAAGATATGGGGCATCAGGAGAGGCCTCCAAAGCGCTTTGCTTTATATTTACCTACCATTTCGTCCCCTTGCAGGTTGCCTAGTTCCCAATAATTTGGAATTACCGCCGAAAAATATAAGAAGAAAATATACGTCTACCGTTTTTGCTATTGCCATTGTGAAAACCACAGGCCCTTTATTAGTCAAGTGTGGTCTCCGCTGCATCCTTCCATATTGAAAAACAAAAACAAAACAAAACGGGAAGACATGCGGACGACTTTTATGGTTAGAGGAACCTCATCACAATGCTTGAAACGCAATCGGTCGCGCACATAAAGCAAATGCACCATGTAGCAGCTGTGAGCGAGTTTTGCTTTTAGGCCGCCTGGTGTGGCTCTTTTACTATGCATTCGGGGAAATTAGGGTGATTGTTCAGAGTCGCCTATACTAATCTTCGGTATTTTTTTCGTTCACTACAATTGATTAGTTAATAAAGCCTAATTAGCTATTTTTAATTTTTGGCTTAAGAGGAAAGGTGTTATTGCAAAAGTTGTAGATCTTCTAGAAAATGGATAACAATGTTGTTTTCATCACGCTATGACTTACGCCGCCCTATTTATAGGCCTTCAAGAATGCTGTCACGTGGCCAGCAGTTACTTTAAATTATTCGCCAGTGCGTAGAACCAGCTTCATCGTAGAGAGTACGGCCCAGAAATGCGGGTTTTGTTATCTCGGACTAGTAGCGAGGCTTTAAAGGAGCGGCGCAGTCACGAGGAAGGGTTTTTTTTTATTACTCCAGGCGTCGTTTTTGGCTGGTAAAAATATCACTTTACGTAAACGCTAGTTTGATGGAAATAACGTGGCTAGCTGTTTTTCGAGAAATATCTACAACTTTTGTATTAACCCTTTTTCTCTCAAGCCAATATTTAAAAAAATAGCAAATTAGTCTTTGCTAAATAATGAACTGTAGTGGATGAAAAAAAAAATTACAAGGGTTTAACGCTGCTCAACCAAATATTGAGCAAAAACATTAGCTGCGGGGGTCCGAGCGTTCTTCTTCTCTTTTTCTTCTACCTCAGCCCACATATAAAGCTCCGCTTTCACCAACCCATATGAACGAGCGTTAGTGGCCTATAGGGGTAAAGTGAATGCCAGGGTCCTAGCAGGCTGATTCTGACATACCCTTCCCATGTGAAACGAGGACCCAAGTTGGCAGCTCCTGCCAGCCCATGTGTCCCGTGGGGAGTGACGTCACAGCGTCAAGTGGGTAAGACGTAACTGCGGCCGGGTCACGCGAAGGCTTGAAAGTGCGAGTAGTATTGCTTTCGCAATAAAAATTTTGGAGGTTAGCATAGGTGACTCTGAACATCTCTGAATTTGTTTCACTGTGCTAGGGCAAACAGTATTTTTTAAAAACACTTTTAAAACGTTAGCTGGGACACCATATATATCCTTACCTTCCGGTGATTCAGAAGACTGATAATGCATTACTGAGTCACATGGTGTCACTCTAAAAAAAAAAAAAGAAAGAAAACGTCCACTGGACTCAAAACTTTAGAAAATGCTCATATTTAACAATTAAATAGAAAGACAGTTGAGCTCCGCCTTTAGGGGTGTGAACTCTTTTGCTGGTTTTCCTTAATTAAAATTCTTTATAAGGCAATGCAATTTTATAACGCATATGGTTACTGTAGAGCCTACCTGAAAACAACCAATACAGCAGGCAATGTCAAGCGTAAGGAAAATGCAATTCGAAGAAAGTGCCTACGTGGGAAACAATAATTTTGGTTTTGTATCGCAGCCATACCACAGCAGGAAGTTCAGCCATTTTGTTGGAAATAAGCTGTAAGATAAATCATTCAATTAGGCTTGTTGTATTTTGCCTGGCACGACCTGCCATCAGCCCATGCGCTTTCTCGCAGCATGAAAATCTAAAGGACGCTCTCTTAGCAGTCAGTCACATGGACACTCGACTACTAACCCGGGGGAACTCGGTTCCGATATTAGCGGCGGCGGCCGCGTATCCATGCAGACAAGAGCAAGGCGGCCATGTGCCCCGGACGTCAGCGCACGTTAAAGATTCCCAGGTGGTCGAAATTACTCTGTAGCCCTCCAATACGGCCCCTTCTTTCTCCCTGTCCACTTTCTCTCCCACCACCCTCTCTTCCCTTAAGGAGCGGTTCAGGTGCCCATACAACAAAGTGTTGCAGGTATTTTGTCTTTTCACTTCCTCTGAACAAATTATTATTATTATGTAGCAATCGTAAGCAAGTTGGTAGAAGTAGAATGACAAAAAATTTTCTAGTCCTTTTTGCGTATATAGTGAAATTACAGTCTCTATCTATTGCTCTGTGCAGACGAGAGAACGTGTTTTATTAATGTCGGTAATAAAGTGAAAATAATTTTTTTTATTTTTTTTTTTTTGCTGTAAGATATATTATTATCTCTATTAAGAACAGTGTGATTGAATACATTTCGCGTGTATGCAGAATAGAACCCGTGAACTGAAATACATTCTAAACCAGGCTGGCCGAAGGATATCTATATAATTTTTCTGGTTTGATTTAATGGCCGAATAAATGAAGACCTCAATGCGTAGATGTGTGCACAGACAGATCGTAACCATTGCGCTCGTTTATCACATTCTCGAAGGACCACCGAACGTTAGTGTAAGGTATTAGGCAATTCCTACTAATTGCAGCCTGTGCACCTATAGCCATGAATATTGAAGGACAGAACTCTGGCCAAAGCATGTTATGAGATTATTATAGAATTGACAAGATCTTGCTTATGTAACCCAGATCGAGCACTACAATGTCAAAGAAACGAGGCTTTAAAATTTGAATTTGCCATTGAAAAGCAAATAAAAACAACTGAAGCTACATCTTCTGCAGAAACGCTGTTAGTATAACCGTAGTATCCCACGTGACCACATCTCAAGCATATACAACTGACTTTCATAATTGCATACTGTTTCGTTTCTTCTGAAAGTGCTTGTCATATATTTTGGGCTCTCTCCAGCGCGCCCCTAAATAAAAACTACTGCTCCTTTCACATCGGTAATGGTATGCCTGCAGCTTTTGTCACTAGACGGCGCCACAGTGTTTTTAATTCTTCGCATAAAGCGGAGATAGATTCCACGGAAACTCGTCGACGAGACGTACGGTGCTGTGCCGTGTCAGCTTTGCATTTTGTATTCTTTTCCTTTGTTTTTATGCTAACGCATGACCCTTTCTCACAGTTGTCTCCCCTCTCCCCTTATGTAATGTCTTTGAGAGGGATTTTCAAAGGAATAATAAATGATGGTGATGATGATGATGAATGTGGAAACTCAAATGGATGCAACTCTACACTGAAACTGTCCAATTGCTGTTTGGTGGGTGACATTTATATTTGTTTTCCGGACGTCTTTTTTTTTCGAACACCAGACGTCATCGCGGTCGCTGCTCATGGTTTCCAACATCGGATTACATAAAAACGGGCGCATGAACTGATGGAAAAATTATCGGTAAAAATTTTCTACAGCGTTTCTAGCAAAACCGCTATGGCCGGACACTTTAGACATCAATCTTTCCATTGCGCTGAAAAAACATTTGATGCCTAAATTCCAGTGTTCTGTCCCTTTAAAGGATTGATTCGGAATTAGGTTTTTGTGTTGACTTTGGAAGAAGAGTAGCTTTGGATCTGATTAAATGAAAAAAATCAGAGTTGTTTTGTATTTGATTCATCCCCATATATTCTATACGCTTGCAATCATGCAGTTTTTCAACAATACAGGCCACTTGAACATAGCCATCTCTAGTAAAAGGAGGGGCCGTGCCATCCCCCTCTTATTCTTATTGTATTCGGACCAAAACAATTCTTTTTATTTTACTAGCATATAACTCCGCTCATTGACGTCCTCCGTACCTAGGTGTGGAGGTCGCATTATAGTAGTACTACCGCGAACGACGGCACATATAAACCAAACACGAAAAGTCAGCGCTTAAAAAGAGTTGCAGCCTTTTTGACTTCAATATTTTTGAAATCTTGAACAAGCTAGCATTACAAATGTTCCAGAAGGCCTATTTGCTGCGATCATAGTGGCGTCAGCTTACTTTAATTATTTCAGTAGGTGAACGTTGCCAGATCAGTAGGCGATACATTTCTGGCGGAAACTAACGGATGGTTATGAGATGTTAGCAATATAGCTAGTGCCACTGTTGGCTAGACTAAGTTGATGCTGTGCATATGAACACCGTCGCCGTTTTCGCTTCAAAGTATGCACATCTGCCATATGATGCAGCCCATCCGTGTTGCCGCGGGGTAAATGCGCTCGAGCAGCGCTCGTGGCGTGACCTCGACGCCCGCGTCTCGGGCTTGATCAGAATTCCAGCGGCCGACGCTTTCCGCGACCCTCTCGAGGGGGCGGCACTAGCAAGTCGTTTCGCAAAACAGCACTCCCAGGCTGACTCCCTCGCCTTTGGCACATCGTCCTTACCGGGTGAGGAGGCGCTCATCAGACGACCGTTACGAGCCGCAAGAGAGACAAGAGTGCCCCTCCCTTCTTGGTGCCCACGCCACGCCGTCACTTGAATGGGTGTTCCTACAAGCTGACTGACTGCGTGGTCGTCTTGAGTGATCTGCCATTCCGGCCCGTTTTGTTGATCGAAAGTGCTGCGGACGGTGTCCCTTCCAGTGATGGTCGCGATGCTTCTGAACTGGACGATACTTCTACTGTCATGTGTGATCGCAACCTCTGAGCCCTTTGACCTGACCATCCTGCACATCAACGACCTGCACTCTCACTTCGACCCGACGGATCCTTACGGCGCGCGATGTAGGCCGGGCACCGAGGCGCGATGTGTGGGAGGCGCCGCGAGACAGCTCTACCTGGTGCGTACACTCTGATTTATCCCATTCCTGCATTGTTCGCCCAGAGGCACACTACTACGCGCACCGTGTCACACGTGCGTGCGCTTTCCCCGCGCCGTCCTGAACCGGAGAAGCCCACATCGGCTGGCGGGACGTCCTCTCCCCTTTAATGAAGAGGAGGAAGCGCCGCGCTTGTGTTTGGGCTTGGGAAGCGGCCGTTCTTCTCTGACACGTCTTAAACGCGCGCCGTACTAAGATCTAAATCGGGCTCCAGAGCCGACGGGGAGATGCCTCGCTGTGTTTTATGCAACCTGCGGATTAGTGGGCCCAGTGACAACTGTCGTGCATTTTAGTTGGAACCATGCGGAGTCAAGTTAAAATAAAAGGCGCCTTGCGTCCAACACATGCGGTTTTCGAGACAACCACATTATGTTTAGGAGCGCAAGAACAAGGCCTGCTTAAGAGTAAACTATAAAGAAAGTAAAATATAACCAAGATAAGTTGCTCTGCGAGTTGGTTAATCATTGTCAAGGGAGAACGCTAGCAGACAACGGACAAGGATGAGGCGGACACACACATGAGCACATGTGTGTGTCCGCCTCATCCTTGTCCGTCGTCTGCTGTCGCTTTTCCTCTCGCAGTAAAATACAACACGTGCGCGATTGACATCTGATTCCCCGCGCAATCTATCAACGGAAGTGCATGCAGACGGACATGTGGGCTGTTCTAATAGATCCTGCAATTTCCAAACGGCACGAGCAAAGACACTATACCTTCGTCGGTGCTCGTCATGGGGAAGTTTAATTAATGTTTCACGTAAGGAATTATTGCTGGCACGCTTCGTGCCAAAACAATTACTTAGACGGCCCGCACTTTCTGGTACTAATTAATGCGACCACTTTCATAATATAGGCTTGCGTGCCCAACCAACACCACCGGAAACTTTTCTCGATTTTCTAGCGAGCGTTCGCCCGTAGTGCTTTGCGCTCGCTTGCCAATAATTATTTAACCGCCTGCCTAATCATGACTTCGTGCCATTATATTTGTCTCATAAAATGAGACAAAGTTCTGGACTCCTGAGCATATATCGCCCATTCTGAGGGCCTATAACATGAAGCCCTCAGGGTTCATCGTTGTACCATCAAGCGCGAGAATCCGCTTTGATGAGTGTGGCGCGGAATACACTGCGTGTGTCACGCAGGCAGATGCAGGAACTAAGAGAGGGGGAGCAAAAATGGGGCAATTTGCGTTACAAAGGTTTCAGGCTTTTGTTCGTAAGGACTTCAACCCTACCCGCACGCAAAACGGTAATAAGAGAAAGATATCATTCAAGCATTAACGATTAGGTCTGCCATGGCCGAGACATGTGCAAATACCATTGTTTTCAGAAACGATAGTGAACTGGAAATGCAGAAGGCCAAGTGGTGAATCAGGTGAAGTTTGTGGTTAATACCTTCCTTGATTGCAGTTTTGTTAGATATTAGCTTCATTCATTTCTGAGTAGTCGTAGTATACGACTTTTATTTGGCTAATAGTTACAGGCCGAGCTTATCAGCTGCCTGAGCGACTAGTCCACGCTCTTTGTAGTGGCTATATTATTTATTGTTTGTGTCAGGTTCTAACCATGCTTTTGCGTACTGCGTTTAAGAAGGAAAGCAGAACAACGGTGGATATTCGAAATTCTTTTCGTCGTGATTGCACATCTTTCCGTTTTGAGGCATTAAAGTTCTCGACAGGCAGATATTCTCACGTGTGCATTCCTAATTTTTTTTCCCTTGTTCACCTTGCGTGGTATACTATTCATCGTGGACGGGCTCACGTGCGCACAAAATCTAAGCAATCAAATCCGGTCACCGCGACCAGCATTACATTGCATATCGAAGATGATTTTGCTATCCCATTTGTCATCATCACAGGTACGGCTGGGGCACTTCTTTCTAAATTTTGGAGACATGGTAGACTTTTTAGCATGTAAAGTTAAAACGTTCAATTTTTTGCACTTCGCAACACGTAAACTTTCATCATTTAAAAATGTGTCGTGCGCGGACTATAGACAGAAATATACGGGATATTTACTGTAAGCGGATCGCAAAACTTGGCTGCTGTCGTTGAAGTTGGCACAGCATGACGCTGAGTCGGTGTCCACCGCGATAAAAAGAACGTATCATAGCGTTGGGGAAGCCAGATAAAGTGCACATTAATCCGTGCACTCGTATAAAGCGGAATGACATTTCCTCCTACAACGTTCTGTATTTCTTCGGGGAAAACAACGTTCTGCTCGCCACCACCAGCAGTTAGCGTGAACATGCGTTCAGAAATGTGTTTTACGAAATTTGTTCATGAAGGACTGACTGCGCTTCTTGTAACTCCATTTGATCACAGGCATTGAAGAGACATAGAGACGATCCTCGAATGTAACACGCATGATTTCAATTTTGTTATACTTTGCATCGCACTGCACTCTTTATAACCTATGCTGTCTGCCGTTTAATGACGACATGCAATCGTATGCGCATTCCGAAAGTTTGTAAAACAATCGCATCAGTGTTGAAGAATGAACGAACCGAACTAAAAAAAAGCAGGTACCATAAATAAGATGCCGCTATCTAGAATAGAGAAGGATGCAACGCTGGCTGGCTGGCGCAGTAGCGCTAGAGACAAACTCGCATACGAATAAGGTGCGATCATTCATGCCTTTAAAGCTACAGTGCTGGTGAGGATAGCTACTTCGTTGCCTAAATTTGAATTGATGGGAAGTTCTGAATTACAGGCCTTTTTTACCCATTATGTGTTGTTTTATGCCAAAAATCAAATACATTACTAGTGCCAGATAAAAAAAAAAAAAACAGCATATGTAAGGCCGCAAGACAATAATTAGTAATGCTAATAAAAGTGAACCTAGCACGAAATGGGCTGTTTAAGGGAGCATTAGCCACGGAAAAGAACGCACTTGTAGTAATAACAATATCAGTAAGGTTATTTTAATTTTCTGTTTGGTTTATGGGGAGACACTCGTAAGATTAATTTCTACAGTTTACTCCTACGTTTTTGAATGCTGTCCGTGCGAAGAGACATGAAATTCTTTTCTTTCCATATTTATACTTCACACATTAGTCTGCGTTGAACTAACCTCTAATAATGTATTCCCACTCCACTTCATTGTATTAAAAAATAAATAATTGGTTCACAGGAAGGGAAAGGCGCAGTATCTGTCACACTCATGCATGTTCTGCAAACACATCCCGATGAACACTGTAACACCGCATAACACTGCATATATGGCGCATCTGCTCGCAGTAACGCCAGGTATCTTGAGGACCTCATAGCTCCCGGTTTGAAAATGCCCGCCAGCAACGAACGTTGTTGTTGAATGCATCTATTTTCCTTTTTTTTTTTATGTTCCTCACATTCCTTGCCTAGGCCCTCACACAGCGTCACCGCATCAAAATCAGAGAATGTACCTAACCGGCGCTATAAAAGCTGCTGTAGTCAAAACTACAGGTAAAGGTCTAAAATTATGCCCTATTCAATTTAGGTTTCTGGCCCTTCAGACACCGCATTGAAAACTTCAAATCTCTCTCAATAAAAACAAAAGGTGGGGTGGAGGCACAAAAGAGCACTAGGAATTGAAATTTAGTTCTATTTTGAACTAAGGTTGTTGCATTTCTGCTTTATTTTATAGGCATGCATATGACTGGTCATTTTGCTAATTATCTGAACGAAACATAATCGTATTATTAATAAATAATTTCTTGAATATTGTAGCCCAGTGGATGGGCAAAGAGCATAGCGCGCAATGTTATTATTATACTAAAGTATAATCAAGCCACTAACGGATCGAGCCCCTTAAGTGAACCCTGTGGGACATCCAGAGTGGCATCGTCCTAACTTTTATTGCCAAGCGTTGACCGCTGTGTACTAACTGGCTGTCAGTCTATTAGATGGAAAGAAAATAGCAAGGGCATGGGGGATACCTCGCATGGCTATCCAACGCTTCGACAGGATGATTTGTCTTTGTTTCTGTGACTTGTTTGTCACGAGACATAGCTGCCTCTTAGCGCCTACGTTGCGCAAACCTTGAAAGCAAGAGCACGTGTCGACTTTTCTTTTTTGACCTCTGTGCCTTCTAGCTGCTCAGTGCTTCCGCCTACAGCTCTGGAAAAGCCCTGCCGTGCCAGCAATTGAAGCGTTGGCGTCTCAATTGCATGGCTGACTCGCAACCGAGCGAACTTTCTTCTGACGTTCTTGTTTTTTTCCTCAACTCTCAAAGGGTTTCACCTGACGGCGCAGTGAATTCGCTGCGTTTTGTTTTTGCGCTGGGTCCTTCCATCGCTCCCATGCCTGCACGGAGCAGCTGTCCCGGATCCTCGTGCACACATGTCGTCAGTGGTTTTTGCGCTGTCCCAGCTTTCCCAAGTGCGTCGCGACTTGTGGGACCGGGAGTTCAGAAATTGGGTCGCGCTTGTTGCGTCGCAAAGCGCGAAGTACGCATTGTGACAGCTGTAAAAGCAGCGCGAGGACTTACAAACACACCGGAGAAAATGACTCAACAGTGCACAACGAAACACCAGCGCCATGCGTTTTCTTCTCTCCTAGAGTTGATTTCGAACGTGCTTTTCTGCAAGAACACTGCATAAGGGTGGATACGAAACAAAAACCTTGATAAGAAAGCATAGCATACCATAGAGAAACAATTACACAGATACAGGAGCTATGACACGTTGGAAATGTCGTGAGAGCACATAGAGACCAAGAATGAAGATAAAATAAATATTTGCGGAGCAAAGAAAGTATGTTTAAGGCGGTCAGGCAAGAAAACGAGAGAATAACTTGTAATGGATAGAAAGGACACATATAAATATATTTGATCACCACGGTTGTCTCTAAGTCATCGCACTTTGTATAAACATGCAGCATACAAACAATAAAAGTGCATACCTCGTCGCATAAGTCTTATTTATCGCGTATGAACTTTGATGCGGTGGTGTTTTGTGTCCTGTGTCGCAGGAAATCCGGCTTCGTCGTTTACCGCGAGCGAAAAATTTCCATTGAACTAGAATATGAAGCAATAGGCCAAAACCTTCAGATTGATGTCAGAGTTTTCAAGCAGGTCCCTCTGACCAGATGAAAATATGCGAGGTGATCGCGACATTTGGGTAATTTGCACGAGGATGGAAATTGAACCAAGTATTTTCCACCTGCGAGACGACCATGCAATGCATAAACGAGGGAGACTCGTTGTTTCAAACCGAATAAAGGCGGACTTAGTGAGTGTGCGATGCCATCGGGCACACACCAACACACACTAGAGTTGTACAGCTACCAGAGGGCATCGCTGTGGTGCAGAGCAACGGGTAGTGAAATTCACCTATTGTGTGGTCCGTCTTTACAGTCAATACCTCCCCGGAACAGATGTATTCTCTATTTTGAGTGGGTAGCGGACGTAAAAACATATCTGACTGGGCAAATTTGTCGTCATCTAATTCGCAATACAGTTAATTATCTAGAGCTAGGCCGTCGGAGAAAAACAGGCACATGAAAAAAAAGCAATTAGGAATTACTCACAAGCACACACACTGAAACACAGAGAAAAACGACTGCCACTCGAGGAGCTACTGGCCAGTACAAAAAAGAGGAAAGTATGTTGTCAATAGTGATACTATTTTTGCATGAAACCTAAGCCAAACGTAAGATGTGTGCTTTGTTTTGGACATGAAAAACCAACCAGAAAAACTGCCTGATAGTTATTATACTCTGTAATGTGAAATTTGATTTTGCGGCATACTGAGACAAATAATTTATTGGAGTTAGGTAATTATGCACTGGCACAGAGCACACTTTGCTTTCCACATGTAATCCTTCTCCAATAGCACTCATTTTCCTGTCCTTGACTGTATTAAAGATGATCTGTGGCAGGAGAAATGAAGAAAGATGTGTTCTCTAATTGCTGCACATATTGCTAGCTCTGAATGAAAATGCCAATAAAAATGTTCCATGAGGTCGTCACAGTAGCTAGATGAGATGAGAGGAAAAGGAATCGTGCTTTGCTCACGCTTAAGTAGTATATGTAGTTCTTGTTTCTCTTTATATCTAGATTTATTTCCCCCATTCCTAATATTGGCGTGAACATGTGCGGTTATGCATGGCTCATGACATCTTTGGTGAGCGCGACAGGTGAGAATTAGGCAGCCGATATCAGCACCCCGGTGTCCGACTATGCACACATAGATGAACAACATGATGGGAAGTACCAAATTGGTCGATTGGTATTGCAGACAGACCCTCACGCGGGTAGATGATGTCCGCCCCTGTTATTCTAGAGTGGTCTCTACGAACCCCATGGCAATACAGGTAATCTAAACTTTCAATAGCGTTAGAGGCTCTCTCGGGATCCTTACACAGCCATTCAACAAACTATCTGATATTTGGCCCCAGGTTGCCCTTTGTCACTTACAATAGGGCGGCATACAGGACACGCTATTCCGGGTACACGTAGCTTTCACCTTCAAATTTGGGACGGCGTAGCGTTAAAGGTTTCGCCAGGATCCCAACGCTACCATTCACCAGTCTGCCCGAGACTTCTTCCAGGCAGCACAAACCTTGGGCCGAGTGTTGGTACCGTGTGGAAAATGTAAGGGCTTACGTAGTGAGAAATAGTGTGAAATCGTGCGAAGTCGTGCGAAATCGTGTGTCAGTCAAATGTTACGTCTGTGACACTGCGTGTTTCAGCAGCTGGTGTACTTAAATGCTGCTGATAAACGATGTCATAATAAACAGGTGGCTCAGCTGTTGGAATGCCAAATCTAATCATTCCGTTTCTGTGCGACCTCTCGAGCTGACCTTCTGCGTTCGCAGTCCAGGGTTAGCGTTTCCGCCTACGCTGTTAACTGTTCCTGTGGCCTTCACCACCGTGGATGATGGTGCACTGAACCCTTTAGTGACGTGAAGCCCTCTTATATGGATCAAAGTCTTCGCAGGGATTGGCTACGGAGTCAAGTCTACAGCGACCTCAAAGAGCAAGTCCACATTGTGGGCTTCTTCACTAGCTTCCCGGTCGACACATCCACTAAAGGACTTGTACGAGGCATGGGATGTCTTTCATACATCGTTCGTTTGGGCCCTATAGCGTACCAGATAACTGAGAAAGAACGTTAGTTCAAGTCATTGCATTACTGAGCATATGCATCGGTAATTAGCTGTTATCACGCCCTATCTAAAGAGTGATACGCTATATTTATACGCGCACAAATGTCACCATGTGCCACTGGTGCACTTGAACACGAACCCGAAAGATCATGTTTTGACTACGCAACACGAGATAACTTTTTAACCTCCGAAGCGTGCTGCGTAATAATAAGGCGGTGCCTGACTGTATGCACGTCTCCAAGTGAATTTAAAGCATTATCTCACCTAAGGCGCCGAGATTCGTTACGTTGAATAAATGGAGCAGACGTCTGTGTCTGGTGTGTTATTTCGTGATATGAAAGCGAAAGGAGCGGGGAACAAGTGCGAAATAGCCAAATAATCGGGAGTCGTAAAAAGGAAAAAATTAGAAAGTACATTTAGTTAACAGAAGGGCATTTAAGGATATGACGCGATAGCGTATAGGCTACCACCCGATGTATAAACCCCGGTTTTCACCAAGCCGTATGAACGTGTCCGCATATAGCCAAGGACTATAGAGTGCCTCACTCGGCATCCAATAGCAAAAAAAGATTGATTCTTATTCCACATTTCCACATCGAATGTGCAACCCGGGTTCGCAGTTCTTCCTATATTTCTGATATCATCTGGTCTCGTTAAATCGCACGGACTATCCACTAACCAGTGCTCACACATTTATCCTGCCTGCTATCACCAGCCAGCGCCATGTCCCTGAATTTTCGCTAAAAACTTCAATGCCGACTCCAGATTTTCTCGCTAACGAGACCTTTAAATCTATCTCGTTAAAATTATAACGGCACCACAGGTGGACAAACTTGAAATTTCCAGATTTATCACTCTTTTCAAAATAACAGATCGCACAGTTTCACATGTTTCACGTCGGTTTAATTTATACCTTACAGCTGAATCCTTCGTGATTTTCACGAAGAGCTTTATTGCCGAATACTTGTAAATAGCCTCCTTTTCGAACGCAAGTACACAGCCACCAAGCTTTCTCCTTTCTCGGACACCTTTCAGTTGTGCTTTTGATTAGTTAGCTTGCTCATTGTCGCTGTTGTTGATATGCCGCCTGTTGTGACCGAAGAGTGTTCATTTGCGCAAGACATAAACAGTGTGTGCAAGCAACAAAAGCAAGGCATCGATCTTCGCACTACAACGCCTGCAGGTTTAAAATTAGTATGCGGATAAAACAAGTAATGTGCCCTTCTCAACTCTTTCTGGAGCAAACATCGCGAAACGATATCGAAAAGTGAGCCGGCATGCAATAGTATGAGAATCGCCAACATAACATTGAGGCCACATAGTCACGGTCTCCCGTGTTCCCATTCGTACTGCTTGTACCTGTACCTTTTCGCCGGTCACTAAGGCTTTTGCAGGTGGCTGGAAACTTGCTCCGCTTCCTGTCACCGTTTTATGTTCTGTGCTGTTTTTTTTTTTTTCTAGTTTATGACGAACAACCAACTAGTTAAAGCCGCTGCATTCGTTAAAAATAGCGGGAACGTGTGGGTCTCGCGCTGCCAAGACTAGGAACACCTCCGCGATATGGCCGGTGCTCTTGGCATGAACGGGCGAAAAAAGCTCAAAATATTTCTTCTTCGCGCGCAACCTGGGTTGCCTGAAAGTGCAGACTTTTTTTTTTCAAGGAAAGATATGTCCGGGAATTCTTCATCATCACTCATGCGAATATGGCAGGTCGGTTAATAAGTAGTGCTCAGAGCATTCATCTTGTCGGGATTCGATAATGTGTAGTGTTGTTAAACAACATTGCAGAGTAATTACTAATAATCACAACGATGCTAATGAATCGAGTCTAGCAATCATGCACTTACTTGGTACTCTTTATTGTGATCGTGCGGATTTCTAAACGTCTTTGTTAGTTTTCCGTTAGTCTTCCAACTTTAGTCTTCCAGTTTTGTGTAATATGACTGATTGACTTAGCAGACCAACATTGAGATAATGCTAACATAAACAGCGTTTTCAAACCTTGTGTGACAATGTGTCCTATATAAGCTGAACGAAATGTTTTGAACTGCGCTGGCTTCTTTTAGAGCTCGGCAGAGATAAGACAGTACGGTATTCGCACGGTTAACGTGCGGTATGGCAGATAGTATGTTCGCGATAGCTGATTATTAAAGGGTAATTAGTTTGCTGCTATTGAATAATTTACTTCTCGTTTTCTTTCCAAGCCAAATCGTTTAAAATGATAGTTTGCAAATTTCTGGAATTAACATTATCGTTCGGGATACCGAACGGGAAAATATACGGTCAAAACGATCCCTTACTACAACCAATGGCGCCTGAAATGTAGCCGCACTTCAAGGCGGGGAGATGCACATTTCAAAAAAAAAAAAAAAGCGGCAGATGATTAAAATACTTCGGCATATGAAATTGGAGCCAAGCTATTCATATATATTTTCTCAATTCTACCCTGAAGAAGGACGGCCCACCGTCCGAAACTGTTGTTAGAATAAAATAGATAATCAGGAAAGATGTGTGACATCCTGTTTGATGTTTGAATTTAACTCTGTCCCATTAGTAGCAAGCAAACCATGTCTATATATAAGTATGTATACATACATACATACATACATACATACATACATACATACATACATACATACATACATACATACATACATACATACATACATACATACATACATACATACATACATACATACATACATACATACATACATACATACATACATACATACATACATACATACATACATACATACATACATACATACATACATACATACATACATACATACATACATACATACATACATACATACATACATACATACATACATACATACATACATACATACATACATACATACATACACCGGCCAAATTCTTTCTCAGCACATAGTAAAACATTATAGATGAAGCAATGAGCTGATTGTCAAGTTTCGCATCACCAAATGTTCGACTCATCGGCAGTTTTTTTTTTTTTTTTTTGCATTGAAATGCATCTTCTCGCCATGAAATGCGTTGTTGACCGTAGTAGGGGAACGTTTCATCGCATGTTATCAGTTCCGATATCATGAATGATAATGTTGATGTCAGAAATTTGAAAACTACCATTTTACAAGATTTGGCTTGAAACACAAAACCATAAGTTATTTGTTCAATAGCAGCCAACTAATTACTCTTTAATGAACAGCTGTCACGAACATACTACCAGCAATACAGCACAATTAACGTGCAAAGACCGTACTTTATTATATCTGCCGAGCTCTAAACGAAACCAGCGCAATCCAAAATGTGTCTAGAGCTTACACATGTGAGACTGTCGTGTAAGATTTCAACACTTGCTGAATCGAAATTTGAGCTAAGCTTCTCAGCTATGTTCTTTTATATATTTATTATCCTCCCAAAGTGTTTATCTCAGCATATCTCGAAGGAATATAGCTACAAGCAACACTAATCGTTTTTCTTTTGCACATGCACACTATTGTGGAAAATTGCTCAAAATGGAGGCAACTCAGGAACAAGCCATGTACGGTCGAAAATTATAGACACTTCTTCTTAGTGACTGGCTACGACATTTTGCCGCTTACCTAGGGTCCTACTTACCCACTTTTATCGCCATTTTCTGCACAGTTAACTTATTAGATATAATTACGAAATAAATGCGTATTATGTCGTAATAGCTTGAAGCTGCTTTCTACTATGACTCAAAAATAAAACTGCAGATCTCCGAAACTCTGCACCTTTTTGCGACACACCCAATCACCGAGGTTCATTTGGGGATTTTTTTTTCCGGCAGTGTCCTTTCTCAGTATTTGAGTGGTTTCCGACCGATATTAAACGGACATCAAGCGGCACCTCCGTGCAGTTTATAAAGCGTTATAATCTTATCAGAGTGGCTTAAATGGCGCTAGACCAGAGGTCTGATTTTGCCCCATGTCTTATTTACCCCGCCCTACCACAGACACTACTTTCCTAATTCTTGATTATTATAAGAACGCGGTGGCTTGGAACTTGCCCGCAGCGCCGTCGTTCGTCGTTGACATCATCTACAGGGACGTACAGGCTACATGGATGCACTTGTTCCTGCGCGATCATACTTCACCGCGGCACATTACATAGCAGCGGTGCAACATGAACGGGCAAACGGTAGGAGTAACCGCTACCCCGCTACCCTGACGCTCTCTACCGCTACCCTGCCCGCTCTCAAATTATGTCCTTTCCTCCGCACTTTACTCTTGGCCTTCTATTGAACGTTCCCCCGCTCTCGCCAAAACATCCTGCTTTTCATGACAGTCACCCTTAGAATTATCGCATCAAAGGCCTCCGGATGCCTCTTCAGCCCTCCTCATAGCAATCTTTTTTCCACGCTAGATCTCTCCATGTTCTTACCGTGGCAGTACCGTTTTCGCGATATCTTCTTAGTTACTAAGGTACCAGTTCCCTCCTCCAAATATGTGCGCAGATATCCATCTCTTCACTTTGTCATCTGCTAGCTATAGCAAATGACAGGCAGAGCTTCGTTCTGCTATTACCGGCCATTTCTTGCAAGGAGCGCTCACTCCATATTACACGGATATACTATTTCGACATACACGCCGACGATGCCGAGGAATCGCAATCCAGGATAGGGCTCCTCAAATGAAGAAGAGTTACTGTGGCGCCTGGCCGATCGGCAACTTTTCGATCTGCTTTAGAAGAGAAAAATGACACCAGCATTAGGAGGGAGGGCAACTTTGGCGATTTTTGTATGTTGACGGATCGAGAAAGAACTTTGTCTTTATATTCTTATTGCTGTTCTGAACTCTAATGTAATGTTTCTGATCTCAACGCAGCGTAATTTTTCGCAATGAAATTGCCAAGATAAGAGACCCTACAGGCGACCTATACCCAATAATCGAGCGATTTGTACAGGCCACCTTTTGCTGTTGACGTGAAGGGGTGGTCAGGCGCACGGAACATTGGATTCAAGAGCAATTTCCGGCCATCTATAGTGTTCTCATGATGATTTAATTTCCTTTCTTCAGCTTTATTTGGTGTATACGCTAGAGAGATCTGGCGCGGCAACTTATTTTGTACTGTGGGGTGTGCGTATTAACGGCGACAGTGGCCGCGACCGAGAACGTTCGCCACAGGCAAGTAAACACTGGCTGCCGCGCGAACAAGCAAGTCCGCATGTGCTGGGATCATTGTGCGCCAGAGTGCTATGAAGATTGCGCCTACTTTACAGAAGGTTTTGAACGCGCTAAAGCATATGTGCGCCAAGCGCTTGGCTGCTGATTCTATGCCAGCTAGGTTCGAGCACAACCCCGGCCATCGAGGCTGTCAGTTGAACGAGATGCAGTCTTCAAAAGGGAGTGGGCTGCGATAACATCAGAAAAGAACCCAAACACGTTATCAGTTCAATGAGTAGTCGTCCAATGACAGCATTGCTTTACTTGAATTATTATAATCGCACTCCCGTTGGAAGCCGTTCGGTCAGCGTCGACTGGCGCCTCTAGAAGAAGCCCAAAAACTACAGGCTGTTGCTGAACTACTGTAAGGCATCTAATAGGTACCAATTACGTAAATAATGGATACCAATTACCCCGCCGGGGTGGCGCAGAGGTTACGGCTTCCGACTACTGTTCCCAAGGTGCGGGGTCAAATCCCGACCTCGGCAGCCGCTTCTTCATGAAGGCAAAAAGCAAGGCGCCCGTGTGCTGTGCGATGTCAGTGCACGTTAAAGAACCCTAGCTGGTCGAAATTTCCGGAGTCCTCCACTACGGCGTCTCTCATAGCCTGAGTTGCAAACCCTTGAAACCAAACCAAGCCAAACCAATAACGATTTCTCCACCGTGAATAATTATACCATTATTACCTTTCTTTGCGTTCGTATACTTTGGAATTATTTGCCTCCTTGTGCCTATTACACCATGCAAAAGATATTTGCATTAGTTGTACAAAAAAAAGGTCGAGTGGACCTCATTTAATTTTGTTTCAAAACGCAAACATTTATTCAATTCCAGGTTCGTTTTATGAATGCCCTGTTTTGAAAACATATTTATGTGCATGCTATTTCTTATCACTTATTCTTGTTTCCACCCTCTCTCTTTCTTGTTTCTAAAGTAGCTGATCCATTATGCTGTAAGAACATACATCACAGCACCGCTCAAAATATCTGGAAATCCGCCAACTTCTCAGTGCACTCAGCCACTTCCATGAAGCGATCTTCGTGTGTGTATGACTTCTGTCTTCGCATAGGGTGCATATACCTAACACAGTTTTAATGCAGGCAAAGAATACAAGCCCCTTTGTGATACATGCGGAGACGAGGCAGTGGTAAACCACATTTTGTTATGTAACACGTAGCTTAAACCACGAAATAAGAAACGTTTACACTGTTTTATAATGGCTAGGTTCTTTTTTATCGAACGGAGATTTTGTAATAAAATGGCCGTATTGAGTTTCTTGTTTTTAGCTTTTAGCTTTTAAATATGAGCAAACTTTCTAAGGAAACTATTTATTTTATAAATAAAATTATACTTTGTAAATAAAGTGAACAAAATTCTAATGTGCTTCGCACGAGATGGAACCGTTACATATTGCTTTATTGACCATATAAAAAAGAACGCCAACGTGCCGTTAAAAGCAATACAACACACCCACTTCATATGTTCGTTCTCCAATATATTATGGTGTAAATTATTCAGGGAAACATGAGTGTTCCACTTGTTTATGTAAGGCGCACCTAATTCAATAATATCAGAATGTACTACTGCGTTTCTTTGTGTGAGGTGTGATACCAATAATGTTACTTTCATTCAGTGTTCACCTATTCATTGAGTGCCTTTCCTAATGTTTGTAGCGGGCACTACCACAAAAAAACCAGCTCTCCAGAGCCACATTAACCGGTTACACACCAGCAGTCAAAGAAAATTGTTTGTTGCAGGATGATGCCCAAATTGATGGGTTTTATAACTCCAACTCTAAAGCTTGTATTCTGCTTACGTTAAAGCTCGGCTTAAGCTGGTTTAGTTTAACGGGCTGATGCCATCCTTGAAAATTTTATAGAATTAGGCAATTCTGCACAATGCATAGTGTCTCTTTCCTTAAGCTAATGGGTAGACTAATCGACTCAAAAACCAATAAGAAATCTAAATAGACACGCGGTTCCAGTTTATTTTCAGTTTCCCAGCACTCTTTCTTTGTCACTTTTGAGACGCCTTATATTAAAAAACAATCCTCAAGGGAAAGCGATCGTGGGTTACAAGCATATAGTCTTCTACGAATGCGATAATACGTAAATCATTTCCACGTTCTAAACACTCTACAATTCTTTTCTGACAATTCAGACTTCAACGATTATTTTCGGTTCATTTTACGCATTATTGGGTTTCTGTCATCACTCAGCAGGATTAAATGGGAGAACAACAAATACATCATTAGGTGCTACAATAGGAAAGAAATTAATCTAAGCAACAGTGCTCGGTAGCTGGGCCAAACATTGGCTGTAGGTGGGCTTCAGAGGGCTTATGGTGTTAATTTGTGTTTGCCCACATGATATGCATGGTGTGAATCTGTGCCAGTTTAAAAGTGCTGATAGAGCAAACCATCTGACTGACGTGCCCAGCACAGCCTTATAAAGTGCTCGCGTACACCACATTTTGCCTACAGCCCACCACCTGCTTCAGGCGTCTGATATTACATGCTTACGCGCACTCGCGTTTACTTTTCTCGCCTTGTTTTCTAGCGCACGACAAATTATGCTGAGGAGTTGTCTGGCGCATGAAATACGAAGTCGGCGTGATCACGAGCAGCCACCATGCGGATCATGTGCGTTAAAAAAGCGGACAAGGTAAACCCCGCAAACCTCACCGGATGCAAACTTCTATATTCTTTCCCACCAAGGTCACAGGGCAAGAGACACTGTTGAAGCATTCCATACTGCCAAAAGGGAACATTCCGTCAGCAAACAACCCACTCTATAGTCAGCGAAAAAAAATGGTTTAGATAGAAGTAGATAATATTTCTTTTACTTGTTGTTTCTTGGTTGTCCTCTTCTTTTTCACTTGTATTTACACCAATCGTTGCAAAAAAAAATTGCACCTAGCCGTTTATCTTGTGTGGATCACTTCGGCGTCTCGTCCTATTTTGAAACTTAGTACCCTTCAGAATTCGACCTCATTGTTATCACATTCGAGCCGTATTTCTAGAGCGGGATATATTTCAGTGGGTCTAAGCAAGGGCAATGCTATTTTCCGCAAGCACAAATTTCGAATAGTGCTTCCCATTTCGCGCTGTCAGGCTATACACTGTTGAACCTAACACGAAGGGGGTTATGGCACCCTCCATAGTTATCAAGGGAGGTACCCGGTCTTACCAGCCAAGCAACCCACTTAAACTTCGGCAGAATTAAAACGGAACTCATCACTCTGGGCCATAGAAGAACCCCGCCAGAGGCGGTACTGTCACCATCTTGTCTAATCTGGTTAAGAAAAACCTACCAGGCTTTCTCTCCGAAATCGCGGACATCAAGCACACATTGTGTAATAAACATATCACTGTCTGGTGCAATTCCATAAGACGCAGAGATCGAGAATCGTCTTCAAACAGCAGCCTATATAGTGGACCGGTATGCCAAAAAAAGAGACCGCCAGTAGGAGCAGGAAAAGTCCGACTTGCTAATGGTGAAGAATCTGAAGGCACCACTAGCTCAGAAAATCGCGTTGCCAGACAACCGTCCATTCCAGAAACTGAGGGAGATAAAAGTCCAAACGCAGTATATCTCACATGAGCGACAGCACATCACTACTGTGAAGAGGTTTTCCACGTCCGATGAGCAAATCTCTAATATGATACACCGTATCAGAAAAATTAAAGAGCACTGTAGAATCTGCATTTTAGTAATGCGAAAACGCAGATGCTGCTGTTGGTTGCTTTTGGTTGCTTCTAGTTGCTTAATTCACTTCTTGTTTACCCAATTTAGTCCTTGGTACTTTCAAATTGCGCGTCACTCCCTTCCTATGACCGTTTTCGGCACTACTTTCGATTGCGTGACGTCACGCCCTTGACATCACCCTAATTGTAGCAGAGCGGAGGTTTGGGCTAGTTGGTGATCATCCATGTTTAGGCAACAGCGCAAAAGGACAGAGACAAGTGGAAGGAGGTACAACCTCCGCGTCGTCGTTGTGTACCTCCTTCCACTTGTCTCTGTCCTTTTGCGCTGTTGCCTAAACATGGGTCACCCTAATTAACTGCCTTAATTACCTACTTTAGTCTTCGGTACTTTCAAATTGCGCGCCAATGCCTTCCTATGCCCTTTTTTGGCTCGACTTCAGGTTGCGTGATGTCACATCCTTGACGTCACCTTAATTGACTCATTTATATACCCATTTTAGTATTTGATACATTCAAATCGGGCGGTAAGCCATGGCTAATGAGACGATTTTTGCCTTTACTTTTACGTTTTTGCATCTAATTAATTACCTAATTAACTTATTGGCTTAATTATTTTTCGGACATAACCTTATGTCACCCTCTATCGATTCACACCACTCATTAACCTCTACCACTTCTCAATTACTCACAACTGCTGCGGACACGATTTTGCGGACGCGGAGTGCGGACGCGGCCTGTGGATGCTGTCAGCGGACTGAAATCTGTGAACATAGCGAAGTAATGCTTTCGCATTAAAAACGTCATGGCATGAAAGAAAGGGACACTTTACGTTTAGTGCGAGCTTTCATAGTATCGCATTCCTTACCCTCTCTAGAACAGAAATTGAAAAGTTGTAGACGCTTATCACTAAAAAATACAAGGCGGCACTGAGCTACTAAACTACGCGCCAAAGGCAAGTCTCGTCGCTCTAAGAGTGCATAATATCCACAAAGATATGCGGGAAGCATGGCTTTCACATCTCAACAGGTTCGCCCTCACGAAACCAGGCAGAGAACTGCTCAAAGTAGTAATCTGCCTTATACGCTCGGCCAGAAGGAAGGGATGCCGTGCAAGGTGAGGAGACGCATCAGCGTTTGCCTGTTCTCGCGGAATAAGCACCCCACACATAAAATTGGAAGAATAAAAGCAAGAGGGGAAGCCCTGCAAAAGAAAGGAGATGAACAACCCAACACGCTATAGTTGTACGCGGCAGGATCAAAGAAGGAATCGACTAATGAATTTTGTGTCCTCAGAGCCTTCAGAATCAGTGGTGAGCCGTGCCTCAGTGAAACCTTCAAACGTTACACCCGGATCTTGAATTAGAGAGCACAGCGGCAATGGGCCGGCAAGGACACTTGAACCAAGAGCAAGCTACTTCGTCGTTGGTTCTTCGCTGCTTGCCGGCTTCGAGAACGGCCCGAGAAAATATAGCAATCTCTTCCCTATCAACGCAAATCGCTCGTAGCAGGTTCCCTATTTCCGAAACTAGACACTCTTTTGTTTCAGATATTTGCACGCGAAACAAACTAAGCTGTTTTGGGGCCACTCGTGCTATATTGGTCTTTGTTCTTTATTCCTAATATCTCCTGTGTGTTCATTCTTAAATCGTTTGGTTCATGTACCTTTTTTTTTGCTCGTTTCTAAATTTTTGAAGACCATTCACCTTCGGTCAGCCCCAAGGAGATGTGATGTTTGTCTGCTTGTACCCACAATGAAAAAAAGAAACAGTGCCAAAAAAATAGAGGGTCGCAGTGCTATCGGTTCTGTGCCAACACAAGAAAACTGGCCTGAGGCAGCAGTGCCATTAGTAGTTGCCTAATTGCTTAGTACTGGTCTAATCGAAGGTTGAACTAAGTTTAAAAATCTTGGCACCCCACCGTAATGTCTACCATGTCAGCCACAGTCGCGCTTAAAAAAAACAGGCTGATGTTGAAATATATCACTTGAGTTTTAAAATATGCAGTTTCCGTGGAAGGTACTGGTTACATAATGTTTGAGAAAGCTAAATAGGCTACCGTTTAAAAACATCATGTCGGAAGCACCTATGGCCGACGTTAAAATAAATGAAGGTCAGACTACAAATCGCTGAAATAAAGTGTAGAGCCACAATGACGAATGTTATGTGGGCGTAGCTTGCAAAAATGCGCAGACTGACAAGAAAAGGACGAGAAAAGCATCAGCACGCGCAGAGATAGGCTAAATGTTAATGTTATGGTGCAAATTGCAGTCGTGTCTGTGTCCACCATAACATTAACATTTAGCCTATCTCTGCGCGTGCTGATGCTTTTCTTGTCCTTTTCTTGTCAGTCTGCGACATGATGATGAGAAGGGAGGAGTCGCTGGAGAAAGATTTGATGTTGGGAAAGGTTGAGGGTTGCCGGAGAAGGGGTAGGCAGCGAACGCGATGGTTAGATGGCATCCTCGAGGCACTGCAGATGAAGTTATGTGATGTTAGGAAGATAGTGAGAGACCGGAAAGCGTGGCGTGACATGGTCCATAGGATCACGAAGAGTCGGACACGACTGAACGACTGAACTGAACTGTGTCCAAGGATGCGGGCTCGAATCCCGGCTGCGGTACCGCTTTTCGACGGAGGCGAAAAGCAAGGCGCCCGTGTGCTGTGCGATGTCAGTGCACGTTAAAGAACCCCAGGTGGTTGAAATTTCCGGAGTCCTCCACTACGTGCGGCGTCTCTCACAGCCTGAGTCGCTTTGGGACGTTAAACCTCGGAACCGAACTTGACCTAAAGTTGCAGTCGGTATAAATTCTGTCATGTATTTGTTTTCCAAAGCACATCAATGTAACGTAACAGTTGAATTGGCAATCTTCTAAGATTTAACCTAAGTTAAAGGACGTATTCTCAAGAATGAGTGCTTCGACTAGGATATTTTATTTTTATTTATTTATTTATTTATTTTATTTATTTATTTATTTATTTATTTATTTATTTATTTATTTATTTATTTATTTATTTATTTATTTATTTATTTATTTATTTAAAACACCCTCAGGGCCATACGGCATTACAGGGGGAGTGGTTATACAATGTAATAAAAAGCAAAACATAACAATATGAGCATAGGTTTACAAAACGTTGCTGGTTATACATTTTTAGCTGAGGCATTCTTGAAATAAACGGTGGTTATTAGTTAGTGCCAGTGAAGCGGGAAGGTGATTCCACTCGTCGGATGTACGGGGTAAAAAGGAGTGAAAGTAGGTTTTTGTTCTGCAGAATGGTACTCCAACTTTGTGGGCGTGATCCATCCGGGCTGAAACGTACTGTGGGGGTGAAATACGTTCTTCGCGCAGGTGAGAATGGTGAAATATTTTATAAAAAAGACAAAGACGAAGTGTTTTGCGACGAGATGCGAGAGATGGCAGACTGAGGCTGGCTTTCATGCTGGATACGCTTGCTGTTCTATAATAGTTAGAGAGGATAAACTGTACAGAAATATACGTACGTATTACAGTAATATATAGGAAGTAATATAGTAATATATGTAATATATAAGAAGCAATAATATGTAGGAAGTAATATAGTAATATAAGTAACATATAAGAAGTAATACTCACAACAGGGCGCGCAAATATATTAATCCGCCATTACTCAGAATAAATTTATTTGTTTGCCGATTTGCAATCCACAAAAGAGATTTCATCAGCGCGGAAATATCGATAACTCGAACCAATTTATTTTCCACTATTCTTGATCGTAAATTACCATTTAGAAGAAAAAAACGACTACCCTTCTTTTCCTTTTTTTTTACAACATAATTTCTGTGCGGTGTTTAAGTAGGGACATCGGAATCTTCTCTAAATGTCACACAAAAGTGAGACAGAACTACTTACTACAGAAAAGAACTAGAGAAAACACTACAGAGCTCTAAAAAAGTACTGCACAACTACAGAAAAGTTTGATGTTATGACAACAGTGCAAAATATTTTGTCGTGCTTTGGGCACGGTTCCGCAGTATATTTTTTTTCGACTGGTTCTGAGTGAACGTAGTAGCCATATTAATCCGGCGGTGCAGATTCTTTGAATTCTGTCAGCCACCTCTTCTGGGAGAGAGCTACAGTGAGAAATGGGAGGAAGCTGGGATAGGATGGAAGGAAGCAGTCTGTGCTGGGCCCGAAATAGCGTTTTGCGCCCAGCAGCCACCGAAACAGCGCTTGCGCCCTATGCTGCCCGCCAGCGTAAGAGGAGCAAAACCGCAGACAAAGCGCAGGCCGCGTCGACGGAGGCTGACGTGGCTGTTCCTCTCAAAGGATAAACAAAGCGTCTCGAATGGGCGGCGAGAAAAAGGGAAGGGGATCGTCGGTCGCTGCAAGCCTCCTTTTCTCTCGCCTGGCGGGCATACACGTCGGATACATGTCCTGCCAAATGAAGACGCCGCCGCCCCATACAGGGAACTGCAGAAAGTTTCCTTCAACAGAGCGCTTTGCAGGCATTTACAGAAGCTGATTCACCTCCTTTTTTCAGTGGGCTTTAGAATTCTTCAAACTTAATTATTGCGGACGAGATCGTGCCAAAAATTTCCGGCCTAGTGCATCGTTTCTAAAAAGCACGCAGTTTGGGCACGCCTTTAATCAGCGGCGTCAATTAAGGCAGGACACTAAATGGTGCACGAATCACCACGTGACCTACTCCCCTTTTATGCGCTGCAACTCGAAGCGGGGGGGAGGGGGGGTTGGAGGGGGGGGGGGGGGCAAACGAGCACTCTTATTACAAGGCCTCAAAGTTCATCTCAGTATCTCAAATAAGTTGCATTTCCTGGCAACGGATATATTTATGCTTCAGTCGAAACATTCGAAAAACGTTCTAGCCTGCCCAGTAGGCGACCTAAAATACTGCTGTACTATACCATCAATAGAGGGTAATTATTAAAACCAAATCATTATTCGTATTCCGCCTGTATGCGTAAACTTAGGTTCTATTTACAGGCAGAACTGAGCCGACGTACTGGATGAAAATGCGGTCAGAGAAGCATGAGAGGGGAAAGAAGGTGTTAGGGTATCATACACTTGAGAGATCGGAACTGCTCTTCTGGTCAGCCCTATGTAGAATCACGTTTTTTTTTTTCAATATTCGGCAATAAACTTTCGTTTGTTCTTCAATAGCAATAGTCTCGCGCGAATTAAAGTTCAGGATGTCAGGAAATGGGCAAGGAACGTCCGAACAATTCCTGCCTGATGTTTCAAAATAGCTGGCTTAAAGGTGGGGAAGTAGATGGCTGACGCCGGCCATGGCGAGAGCATAAAATTAATGACACTGGCGATGGTAATTTTTTTTAAAAACGGGTAATCGACAAACCAAGGAGGAGATAAGCAACACTTCGATTGCCAATTTCATGTGCTGCTTCGCACACACTGTGGAAACTTTGACAGTTACTGTCGCTTGGATTTTTTTGTCTGCCCACATGTGATTTTACCAGTATTTTACCAAACCTTTAACAGTATGCTACAATAAACCAGTACATGAGCGCTAGACTAGGGAAGCCGCCGGTTTCTACACGTCATTTTATGGTTGTTTTCTCTGCCTGCAGTTTTTCTTGCTCACTACAAGGAATGAACTCAGTCTATCAGAGGCCACTATACCTCTATTCTATAGAGAACATAAATGGATTCATGTTATCCTTCTTTCTGTCTGACTGATTTCAGTGAAAGCGAGCGCATCGGTAAACATTTTTGCAATATGCACCAAAAATATTCTGACTAATATAATATTTAAATTATATCAAAATACCCCCCTCCACTCATAATATGCGCCGGAATCGGAAATTATGATGCCGCAGGTTTTCTATAGCGCAACACTATGTAAACGATAGTGCACGGGGCGCAAACACCCCAAGCTTCATAAAACAACCACAGAAACACGGCTGTATGAGCAGGAAAATGCGGCATTAATGCGAGTTAAAGCAGCACAAAAACCCGGGCTGGGCACGTTGCAGTCGCACCGAGTGCCGCCTATATATCGGTCGTTCATTGCACGTAAATTCGTGCAGACTTTGTTCTCAACCATATTTTTTTTTTTTTATTCTTCTAAAACGTCGTGACATATTGCTCACTGTGACAAACATCTCAACTTGTTTTCGGCGAAAACAAAAACAAATCACGCCATAGTTGCAACCTTTATTCGCCGAACCATAAGACAACCTAGTCGCACACACAAAAAAAAAACTGCAAAATAAGCTTTTTAGGCATGAATTTGGGCGTTCTTTTCTGACAAATAAAACCTATTGCGCTTTAATATGCAGTAAATTTAGCTCAATTACATTGTTTTTGTTTAAATATAAGACAGGACAGGTACAAAAGAATGATAATTTGAAATGTCTTATTAAATATTTTGTTCTCGCAATGGTCATTTAGGCTTCGTTTCTAAGATATCCAGAAGGAAAAGAAGCCTATGAAATGATGTCCGATATCAAGGAACGCAAGGTACATCAGGGAGAAGGAAAGAAAGAAACTTGTGTTGCGAGCAGGCCTGAAATATTCGCTCTAGGTGGGAACCTGTTAGTCCAGGGAGCCATAAACCCGAGCCATAGCTGGTGGTTGAAATCATGTGCATTAAAGTGCCGTTATAGTGCCATGAACGCGATTCTTGTGTGCGCCTGAGCATATATGTTTGTGCTTGAGCATGTGTGCGCCTCAGCATGTGTGCGCCTGAGCATATCATGTTGAGGCGCACACATGGATAGAGGTTAAGACAGGTGTGACTCGAAGTGACAGTGGAGTGAAAGGAAAATGTGCAGTGCGGACCAGACCGAGCGTTGCGTGATCGATGAACAGGACTCTGATGCATTTGCTGAGTGACTGCATCGTTTTCAGTACTGCCAGTTTCACGTGTTTCTTTTTGTTTTGCTGTTTTTGTTGTTTGTTGTGTGAGCAGTCGGCTTTGCCCCCCCCCCCAGCGGCGTTTTGTTGATGTCTGCGCACGAAAGGGTTATGCCTCATTGTAATGAGTACGCGACATTACCTCGATGGGAGCGAGTGAATGGAAACTAGCCTTTTTTGTTGTTACTGTTGTTTAGTCATCTAAGGGTGCTGCAGCACTTGGATGAATTTTTAGGGGGAGGTGTAAAGGCTAGCATCAGCCGGCCGTTCGGAAAAAGGTCAAAACAGAAAGCGAGGAAAGACGCATTGTTTGGTGTAGTCCCGAGTCCTGAATGGGAAAAGGTGCATCCCCCGCTCCCCCCGCCGGTCGCGTGCCAAGAAAAGCGCGAGCGCTGTAGCACGTGAGGACGGTCCCCTAATCACTCCCGTGGCGGGACCGCGTATCGGGAGTGGACGACACGTCAAGAACACTAAGGTGACTGGAGCCCCTTGGGCTTCGTCAGTGTCATTTGTTGGAATATTTCCTAAGATCTTTTCTGTAAAGACTGAATGGCGCGAATGGAGTGGGCTCGTGTTTCTTTTTTTTTTTTTTTTCATTTAGAATACACCTCAAAGATCCCAGATATGGGGATTGCACGGGAGGTTTCTGGGCTATCTCGCTTCTTTTGTGTGTCTGGATTCCGGATGTGTTCCTTGTGTTTTGCTAATAGCCAGAACTCTTGCCTGGCGCCAGTCTATGCAGTATCGAGGAACACATATATATCGCGAGGTGGGGGCTCTGGGAATGAAGAAGCTGATTTCGTCCACGATAGGCTACTTGGTATATTTTTGTTCTGCGTCTTGTCTGTATCCTAGTTTCTTGAGGGTTGCGCGCCCTGTTGTTGTGAATTTAACCTTTATAATTGGTTAAATTTATGGGCCTCGGCAACCTTCTGCCTCGTGTTGTGAAGCGGTCGGGTATACTAATAGTGATTTTAAATAAATCTATGGATGAGAGCGTTGCTTTTTTTACTTCTGCTCTCTTTAGATTAAAAAAGGTGCTCAGTATCTTATGCGGCTTATGATTGGAGCCTGGATGATGCGGACGGTGTTTTGCTCTTTCATGCTATGTCTTCTGCTTTGGTATTTTCAGGCATTCATCGCTAAAAGCGCAGATTGTGCAAACTATGAAGTTTCAGAGTTCTATATTGGGCTTGTTAAACCTAAATTCAGGAATCCTTGTTTCCAAAATGATGAATCAAAACAGCGGAGCCCTCGACTTACGCATCATGAAATAGCGCGAACAGGGTCATGGCAGCAGCTTCCATATGTTGGTTACTCATTTGTGACGTAACAAAACAAGAGTCATACGTTGAACTACAACTCAGCTTACGTCGAAGACACACGGCTTTTTATATATCATCTGTGCCACCACGGCAATCTGTGTGGTGCAACCATGTTTCTCATGCAATCTAATAAGACAAAATAGGCTTTCTAATCAAGAGGTGAATCAATGTTGTGCATGTCAAATTGCTTCCATATTAGCGCAACGCACGGTGTGCTGGTAAATGGTCGCGCAGCATTGCACTCTAGGCTGCCTCGATGATTGGCTGGATCAACTGTTTTTTGTGTTTCGCAAGTGCATTACCTTACCTGAGCCCAGCCGTTGCTAAATATGAAACACAAAAAGTAGTTGGTCTGCTAAATCAACGAGATAACCTCGATAACGATGATGCGTGATGATCGCATCAGCATGCCGTCCACTGTGTGATTACAAAACTTTTACAAATCTCTGTGATTACAAAACTTTCGTTTTTCTTATTATATTTTATACGCGACATGGCTGCGACACATATGTTGCCGTGGTGGGCAGAAGGCGTAAAAGTCGTATTCATTCGATAAACAGAGTTTCGATTCAGCGTATGTCTCTTGTTTTGTACTGTCACAAATTAATAAGCAACATACTCACGCTGCTTTCCTGACCATGTTTGCGGTCTGTCATGATGTATAAAGCGAGGATTCCGCATTTTTGTTTAGTCCCACATTTACAAACAGGGGTTCTTGAATTTAAGTTTCACAATCCCAAAAATATGTTCTGAAAAATTGTACTTTGCACAATATCGCGCTCTTCACGCTGAATACCTAAGAACTTTTTAACTGGTAAACATCCGTATCATTCGAACTCTGCGTTAGTAATCGCTGAGGAGTGTAATATGTAATATCTTTCTTAATTTAAATTTACTATATGTCAGTGCACTAAATGATTCAACTTATCTAGTTTAATAATTCGGCACCATCATGTTTCCAAGATTATAGGAACAACGCGGTCAACCAATCATCACACACAACAGGATTGTGAATAGCACAGGCACGTCCGCTGCCTGAAATAAAAGGTTTATGTTTTTTGCGACTGCTCTGGTTTTCTTTGTAGCTATATTTGTTGACTCCATCTTGGTTTTCGACTAGAGTAAGAAAAAAAAATGTGGTGTTACTTTGCTTATGTGGACCGCTGGCGTCAAAAATATAATTTCTACTCGTCTGCGTATTTGCTCTTTAATTTCAGCCCGGCAAAAAAAAAAAATGTAAGCAGTAGTATGCCTCAAACTATCCAGCACTTCCGTTCAAGATCCATAATGCCTCTATCAAAGACGAGCACACCGGCGTTTGTGATAGAACTGGGCAAGGTCAACCCGTGCAGCTTGGACGGTAGTGGTCGAATGCTCTGTGCTGAAGTAATGTTTCCCAATTTTCAGCCTGTTTTATATCAAAGTTAAGATTTCGTCTCTTTTCTTGAGGTCGCATTGCTCTGGTGGAATGGCGCAACCTAGGCGCTAAGAAACATCCCGCAGCAGATTGCCCTTGGCTTTCATAAAACCGTCCTTGAGCTTGTGCGACAACACGCGCTGCGCGTGCAGCCCAATGATCCTAGCCAAGGCCTCGTTAATGCAGGACACGTAGAACAGCGCGGTCCACTTTAGATTCGAAGGACCACTAAGACAACTCTGGAGTCTCCAACACGGTCGCGCGCCTCGTTAGTGACCGTCTTGATTTGGTCCACTGTTCGGAAAAGGGCATTACCGTGCGGCCCACGACTTCTATGCCCGTGAATAGCTGGTCAGTGCAATTCTCCCCTGTTCGCTGGTCCCCGGTCGCAGGCGTGTCGATATAAAGAAACGAAATTGCTGTACGATAAAATGTTTTCATTAGGCCTCGAGCGGTGTTGACAAAGATATGAGCACCCCGTTTTCTTTCGGAAGTTTCTGAGTTCGTTCCCATTGTACCGGGGACCCAGAGTGTTTCATTGGAATGTAATTTGTTTTGTTTTTTTTTTTGCCTATTACTCGGTTTCTCGTTGAAGAGTCTGAATAAAGAAGACGCTTCTTACATTGCTTTCCGAACTTACGTTCGCTACATTTCCGCCGTACACAAAGCAATCCTCAATTTAGAAGGTTACCGTATTTTGCTCCGCCACGCATCCATGAAGGCATAAAGGCCCTTCTTATGCATGCGCTGCAATGGTGAATTGCATGTACTCCTTATGGTGCTTATATTGGGGAATATATTGACGTATCATCCTTGACCTTGGTGTTTACACTCCCATTTAGCCACACAAAGTATGCTGACTGTACCGTCGTAAAACCAAACAGTTGGTCTCACAGATTCGTTCAACACGGTTAGGTGTGATTCCTACGCCAAAAATTACTATTAGGCTTCAAGCTTCACAAAGTACAAGTTCTGTAAAGGTCCGAGTCTCCTGCGCGTAGAGCAGCTAATAATCGAACGTCTCTTTTGACGTCCCAAAAAGGCGCTGTGTTTTGTGATTCTGCACATGCCTTGCTGTGCTAGGCAAAAACGTTACGCCACAACCTCAACGTGCAAAAAGCGGCAGGAGTTTGGAATGTAGAACATCGAGCATTTAAAGAGTGAAAAGGCTACGAAGTCCCTTTCCACACGCTGGTAAGAATGCGGTGGGATTGTGGTCAACGATCTTCATGTAAGTTGTATTAAGTTGGGAGTACACAAAACGCAGACATACTATTAGCAAACGACACTCCAAGACACCTTCACCAATTTTATCCAACCCTGATTTTAAGGAATACTCACGGAAATTTGGCACAGCTCTCGCACAGCCTCTGCCCCTGCACGGAGTAGCTCCACGAATCAATAAACAAACTTCAAACATTGAACCTGTTCATGCAAGAAAGCTCGTATTGCCATCGCACTGCTGAGCAGTGCTTGGGCACTACTCGCGGGAGCAGGAAGTTCAGCTCCTGCCATAGGACTAGGAATATGTTGACCACAAGCAACTAGCATTGCACAGCCTAGAATAATGTCACTTGCCGACGCCGAAACTACAGCATATCTCCTCACCATATACCCAGGAGCCTATTATGGCAAATCTCAAATATTACTCAAATAGCCACTGGCTTGAGTATGAGGCGAGCTCTGGGCGAGCGGTGTTCTTCTCATGGCTTGACCGAAAACACAGTCACGCTCCTAGCTGCAGTTCGGCTGAGCATATTTTCACTTTTCTGCATCGCTCTTTATACTCTTCCCCCTCCTTCCCAAGTTTGTTGTTCAGACAAACGGGTAATGCTTGGTAAATGCACACGGTGTAATAACAGAATGTCGCCTGTATCGCTATATGTGCAAGGTTTTTGCCAAGAATTTCCGCAATACTTAAAAACAAGATTTTTCAGCTAAAAGGCCACTGTCTTCAGAATAGCATTTTCAGTGGCGTTGTGTATCAATATGTAGCTAAACGAAGATAATTAACAACCTGGTTAACTATAATGTAGCTGTTATTTAATTTAACTTGATTATTTAGGTATGCGTATAGTATTTGCGGCCTCATTCATTCACTCTTATTTCTCCCTGACTTACACAGCAATGTATGGTGTTATACACCGCCATCTAAAATACCTTTATCGGCAATGAAGGAACGTTATCGGCAGCCATTATTTGATCACATAATGATACGCCTCGTCCTGTCGCAATTGGTGCATTATTAGCAGCTGTCTAAAGCCGTTCCAATATATTACTTTCCTCGTGATGTTTTAGCAGCAATCTGTTGATACACCTTCCATTACGGAAGAGTGAAAATTATCTGCAGGCAACTTCATATCAAGAACGGGCGATCCTTCTCGTGTTTCTTATCACAGCTATGTGTCACATGAAAGCGCATCCTGCGAAAACATATTATGCCATAAAACAAATAAAAAAAGCAAGTAAACCGGTTTTGTGATCTTTGTTTTACTAACGTGACCACTCTGGATAACTGACGTGTACAGGTTGTTTTTTCAATGTCTCCCGGACGCATAGGCGTAGGTTTGACGGAGGCGGAATGCGTCCCAATATTGCGATATGCTGGCGCAGGGCACTGAGGACACATGCAAGCTCTCCTCTACTCGTAGGCTACCTCCGTTCTAAAGAAACCCAGACAAAACGCTGCGATTGAAACGCAGCGATTGAAATTGAAATTCATAGGCAATATGAACTGAAATATGAAAACCTCTAATTATTTCGCATTATGTGCGACTCCACAATCGGGCCCTCAGTAGCCTCGCGTTCAGCGCTCACTGGACCCGTTTTCCTCATTTGCACTCCGTTGTAACGCGTGGGCTGATGGTACACTGGCGGCACCGAAGTTGAGGAAGAAGACGTTGGTTTGTTGTGGCGAAGGTGGCGACTGCTCATCTTTAAGGGCGCAACAGCTCTTGATCGGTGCCTTCGCGATGTTCAAGACATTGACGGAGCGCGTCTCGCGTGTTCTCGCCCTGACGCCCCCTTTACGGCCTCCCGGGGAGACAGCGAGCTGGTGCAGTCATGACGAGATCGAGCGTCGCATCGCCGAACCCGCTCCTCTGCTGCGGGCCATACCAACGCAGGACGAGATCATCCTTATGCGAAGGTATAGACGACGCGCATGCGCGGTAGCGTATACTTACAAACGCTCTTCATTCGAATAGGGGTAACTATTTTAAGCTAGGCTCTGAGTTTCCGGTCTAAACGAACGCTTTTTACAATGTATAAAGAGCACATACAGGCCCCAAGGAAACCAGCAGTTCCTCTCCTAGCACATTACATACACTTTCGCATACATACTTACGAACTTTCACCCCGCCGGGGTGGCGCTGTGGTTACGGCGCTCAACAGCTGTTCCCAAGGACGCGGGATCGAATCCCGACCTCGGCGGCCTCTTTTCGATGGGGACGAAAAGCAAGCCGCCCATTTCGTGTGCGATGTCAGTGCACGTTAAAGAACCCCAGGTGGTCGAAATTTCCGGAGTCCTCCACTACGGCGTCTCTCATAGCCTGAGTCGCTTTGGGACGTTAAGCCCCACAAACCAAACCTTACGAACTTTCACACAAAGTATAAATGGCTTGAAATGATGACGTCGACAGCCCATCAATTAAAAAAAAAACTTAAAACATGTGTAATCGTCAGTACTTTATGCTTCAAAAATGTACACGACGCCACTAAAGCGATTTATATACACTAGCGGCGGTAAAGTCGATCTTTATAATAAACATATGAGAGTGCGCTTCGTATTTTGCGAAAAAAAAAATAACAGTGTGGATGGTACGCAGGTTTCCAAGCTACCCTGAAATAGGTCACTGGCCGACGTAGCACACCGGAAAAATTGCCGAGTTCTCTGTGTACTCAGCTGTGAATACAGCATCTGCATGGAAAAAAGCACCAAGTTCTCAGTGTACTCAGTTGTGATGCATCGCCTGAAAGCAGTATGTAGATCGCTGCGTCAGCGGGTCAGATGTTTCGCGCTGATTGACATCCTCTCGGTTTATTTAACAGTAATGGTGATTTTTACTGGCTCCTCTGGGACAGTTTTGCGTATACGTCATTGTGAAGCAGGGCGTGTTTCACGTGTGTTTCGGTACTAGTTGGTGCAGTTGAGTGGGTGGTCATTCTGGTTCTCCTCAATACTATACTGCGCCTCTGCTTCATTCGTTACGCTGGGGCGGGCTTCGCAATAACGCCAAAGCTATCAAGTCCAAATTTGCTCTCTTTTAGCGCAGTTGGAGGCAGCACCGCGTAATATTGTTCGCGCTTAGAAATTTTACTGTATTAATACCACTCATAGTTGATGCTGTTGCGCCCAGTAATTTTACGTACAGCAGCTTCCATGCATCCACTTTGTCGATCGATCATTAGTCAAGTCACCGATCTTCGTTAATTGCCTGGATACTGCATTGCTGCTTTCAGAGGCGAGCACTACTAAACTAACCAGAATTTCGACCGCTTCTCCTGGAAGTCAGGTGTCTGCCGTGTATTCTAATTAAAACACTCAATAAAGTCTATATTTTCAGCCTTCCGTTCGCAGTGTTTAGCCTTGTGCTCGTGACATATTCGCTGTTATATCAACACAGTAAATAAGCTAAATTCGAGAAATGTGAGCATCGTTTGGATAACCGCGCATTTACAGAGATCCCGAGCACGATAGTCAGGCAGGATTCACTCGGCGACTCGAGGGAAGTACGTAACATATTACACAATAATCTTCTCCCTTTCTAGTCTCGAAGGTGTCAAAGAGCGCTGTTGCACTTACAATGAGGTTAAGGTATTCTTAAAACCGTAATTGCGCGCAACAAACGGCGAGCGATGGCAATATCCGGACGCCTAACACTCGAACGGCCGCAGCGACGCGCTTTGCAGGCAGCGGATGCATTTCATTGCGTCGATGGCCGTGTCCTCGCATCTTCTGAACCGAAACACAACTCGATACAACAGTTGTCTGCCTGAAGAGAGTTTCCGCTTACCTTTGAGCACAGGAATGTCACAATGAAGCCCAGCATTAGCAACACTAGTGGAGTTGGCCGATACAGAGCAGATGAGGCATTGCGCTTGTCGTCTGCAGCGACATACTGTCGCGTGTTGGTGTCATCACATCTGCAGGGGTATGCTGTCCGGTGTTGGTGTCATCCTAATGCAATTATGAGGGCCTCTTTCCTCAAATCGATTTCATGAGGTCCTAGCTCGTATTTTTAGAGTTTACCGATCAATAGATGAGCATTATTATTTAAAACGCCGAAAAGATGAATCCAGAAACTGCGAAGCTAAAAACGGAAATTGCAACGGGAAAACCGTCCTGACAGCTTATTTTCGGAACAAGGGCGCTTACTTTCGGTGGCTTCACTTTCGGGCTTCCCATGCCGCATCCAACTCTCTATTGGAGATCAGGGGTGAACGGTCGCCATGGAGCCCCCTTTAATGGCATCTTGGGTCATGGTATGTCGATGCGTTATCTTGATAAACGTCCGCTGAAAATGAATACTAAGCCATTTCTAGAACTGGATGCAGGTGACAGTTTCTGAGGGTTGCCTAGAAGTGGTCAGATAGGTTTCTGCTGGCCGATGAGCGTTGGAGTTTCAGGTTTCATATTTAGTTGCACTGCCAAGAATCCCATCATCTTAAGGCAATGGACCAGTTGATCACGGTAATATTTCATCATAATATAGGTGCCAGAGCAGGACGCAGCATGAACGAATATAACTGGGCAAACCAAGAATTTCCAGTATTTTATTGTTAACACGACAGGTGTATTTTCCACAGCCACCAAGCAGCCTCTTCTAACTGCCGAAGCAGGTTCGCAGATCAGTGGCTCGTGATAATGGCAGTTTTCTTTAAATCAACACCACGATACTGCGGTACCACGACTAGGCTAAGAAGGATCGCCAGCATCCGGAACCGTTTGCAATCTCCTTTGCAAGTGATTTGTGGCCGAATTTGTTGTCATTGAGACGGTGTTGCCGAGTTCGATGTCACAGCGGCCGCGATACGATTCCATCGACAGATATATTCGCTCGTCAGGTTTGTGCTGTAAAGTTTTTACCACCACCACCACCACCACCTAGCAAACACTTCCGGGTGTTATCCGCTGGGCGTCGTGGCAAAAAGAAAGCCCGGCAGCATGGCTGCATGTCTTTGTGACCATCTGAACGGAGAAGCCAGCTGATTGCATGCTTTCCGATTGACACCACTTTTAAGAGAAGGCAGCTCTTTGTGCAGTAACTACGGATTTGACAGGCCGATCTTGGCGTCGGTAGCTGGGTTCTCGCTGCATTTTCATGGACGTGGCCACTTTATTCTAGTGCCTCGTGCTGTTTTTAAAGCTTTGCTTTTCTTTCAAATAACCAAATGTATCTATAATCGAGGCTAATCATAGTAGTCACTGCCGCAATGCAACCGTAACACTCCAATAATTGCACCTGTTCCTATAGCCCGAGGCGCGCTTTATGTATTTATTTTATTTTTGTTCTTGATTTATTTTTGTTGTATACACTTTATTTATTCCATGGCATTGGATCTTAATTGTTTGTTTTAATGTCTAATTTTGCGGTCTGCAAACAAAAACGTTAACGTGAAGCGGCCGTAACGGCCAGAATTGAGGTAATTAAGAGAGCGGGTGCCGGCAGCCAAAAAACCGGCAAGACGTCAATTTAACAAGCTGAAAAGGGGTACGTTACAGTCTAGGTCCGGCTGAAAATTCTCAAATTGTTCTTTTTGAGCTGGACGTTTGAACAACCTTAAGTGAAAGCAGGAAAAGAATCCCCCGTCCCCGAGGCCAAACGCGACGGTTTGTCTGTAGCTGCCGAAGCTGTGCTGTTAGAGCAAACGAGGCCATTTTATGACAGCTACTTTGTTTCGTGGACAGTGCTCGGCCGGAATCGAAGGTGCTTAGGATTAAAAACAGGCTGCGAGCACACTGCCCTTGACACAGCAGTTGCGCGCTACCTGTTCCGCAGCACAATGAACCGGTGCTCCGAACAGGTCTGCTTACACGTGCACGCGCAAGGACGCTGTTTGGTGGACCGGATGCACCTGCAGTGTAATGAGATTCACTTTGCTAGAGGGCCAAGCAAGGTGAGCAAGATAAGAAGATCGGCGAAAGTAAAAACGCGTGCTCTGATTATACAATCCATCAAAAACTCTAACCACGAGGAATCTGAGATGCACATGCAGACGAAAAAAGTGAAGCTTGCTCTGGGTTGTAAGCATACCTCGAGAACAAAATTTTCTGAGAAAGAGAAAGAGAAACAACCCTAAGCGCAGGTTAGCACGGGCAAATAAGAACACTGTTTGGATAGTCCACTATGAAAACAACAAATACATGAAAAAGAAACAAGGAGGTAACAAGAATGTGATATCTTTCGACAAAGCAGAATAGAAAGAAACAAGGAAACATAAATGAAGATGTGACGAAGAACACGCTCTTCGATATCACCAGCATCAAGTGCGGGAAGGCCCTGAAATCAACTGGCATGGTGTTCCAATCACTCTGGGCAACCTCCCGATGTCATCGAGAGGAAGCCAAAGCAATCAGTTTTGAACAAATTGCAGTAAATATTAGAAGTGAGCACGCGGCCAGTTAACCAGATTGTTAAGTAGCTTGGTGTTTTTTTTGTTTTGTTTTGTTTTTTTCACTTCACTTCAGATACGAGACACAACTACAAGCGCGGTGTAGGGCATTTCTAAAATCTCATAACACTGCGCCCGACTGTTTGTCGCCGTTATCTAGTGTAGGAGCAAAATCACGAGTAATGGTGACAAGCTGCATGGCATTTGATAATGTTCTGAACCTGTCTTAGAAGGAGAAACCTAATTAATTTTCCCGTTCCTTGAGGTACGAGGTGATAGCAGTCCAATATGACGTGTTCAATAAGTATACATAGGATTTAAATAAGCGAGATGGGATGGTGATGGCAACGTACAAACAACCGTTATTTTTGTTTTTAAAAAATGCAAAGCGCTCTATACGATAAGCCATATATTTGGAACAATGCATTCTGAGAATTACAAACGGCAAGATGCGTTAAAATACCGGCGAGTGTTCGGAAAGTGTTGCAAAAATGTAGTTTGCCATGTTATCATGACCGATTGAAGGTTTGGTGTTAAACTCGGCATCATTTTGAAAGCGCTGTCTTGAAATATTGCAATGAACTGCATCAGAAATCGGCGTATTAGTGCCGACATGCCAGGAAACGATACGCACATTAGTATGAACTGCGTCAACAAGCGAGCAGACGACATATTAAATAGGGATTGTATTGGTGGGCCAATTCGGGTGCGCGATCAACAATACTGCTTACATCTATATTTAATTGTGTTAGTGACCTACTGCGAAAATGCATCAGGCTTACGTTTTAAGATATGTGGCAGAAAAATACCCCAAACATTGTCGTGGCCTCAAATTGATCAGGTGTAGGCTCAATACTGACATGTGTGAGGTTGGAAGGCTGTTAACCGCCTTTCTTGTATGTTTAATTATTCGATAAATATGATCAATATCAGACTTTTGATCATGCAGCCCTAAAAAAAGTACTGACGCTCTTTCATATATGAACGCGATAGCGTTAAAGTGACAGAGCGGAATGAGGTTCGCCTAAAATCCGACGTCTTTGACATTGTGAGAGAAACATCCCCAGCATAGCACTGGCAGGCGGTAGCTGGCAGCTGACACGACGGTGCACTGACTCGAAGTTAAGTTTGTCAAGAGCTGCCGACTCGGGAATCATCCCTATGGGGGGATATCAGAGCTAGCCTGCCAGGGCCGTTGCATTCACGTTTCCCCGTTACGTTTACGATGGAAAAGAAACAGTGTGGAGCTATACCGAAATTGAAAAAGGCAGATATGGAAGGAAGCTTTCTTTGATAACTCAAGAGGCAGTGCCCTACTTTTTGAAGCTAGATCAGGGTGCCTTAGAACAGACAGCTAAAAAAGAAATTTAACCATGAGGATGACACGTGTGCAGTATGTGGTAAATCCACAGAAACAGTTGACGATGTTATACTCGAAAGTAATGGTATTCATCCGGAAGTCGATGCAGGCGCAGTCACTCTTCCTGAAGCTCTGGGGTTTAGAGATAACAGTGGCTGGGAGAATGAACCTGCGGTGGAAACTAGCAAAAAACGATTGGAAGATTGGTGGCTTAAAAGCAGAAAAGTGACGTAATGTTAGTAATGTAGAAACAAAAATTTAATGAATAGAATAATGGTATAGTTAACCATTCTAAAGCAATAATTAGGATATAGGGGGAAACCTTGAGCATGATAGCAACTGCTACCACCCCGTTTCAAAGGGGTCGTTCCTATATTATATTCATCCATCTATCCATCCATCCCTAGGCCACACCGACACGTTTACACGGTTTGGTTAGAGTCGGGCTTTGAATGCGGGTTGGTAGCCTACGCTCTTGTGTCATACCCTTAAGGGCGGAGCTTAGTTGGCCCCGCTATGTTTTCTCTTAGCAAAACAAGAATTGGTACGTCGCCCAATAAAAGTCTGTTGTCGCTTATATCCAGCACAATTCTTTGATGTAAAAATTATTTGAATGCCGTTACACTTTCATTAGATCGAACCGAGTTTTACCGCGGGTACTGGGGCAAGGCCAACTATCGAATGACGATTATTGGACCGTTTGACCGAAAAATAAAATAGTGTACGCAACTGCGGAGTGATGAAAGAATATAATCGAGGCATCGTGGAGCCTGTGGGGCTCCCATTTCAGTGATAAGAAATTGCAGTATGTGCGAGTTTTAAAGCGATTCAAAACGCGGCTGGTAACAGCTGTGGAAGCGCCCAGCATGGCGTATGGCAGGAACCTCGCAGGCAGGGCTGGAAAAACGTTGCTTTCTTCCACATGCAGTATAAAGTCTTCATGGCGAGTGGGCGAAAAGTAGTACAAACGCCTAAATTTTGGTTCGGTGTTTTATTCTTTGTATTAATACGTAGAGTCATTGTAGACGAATTACCGTGAGCTATTAGCCTAAGGTCGATAAATTATTCATATTTGACGTTGTTTTCTCACGTGTTTCAGTTTCAACCGCCGATGTGATGTGATGTGATAACAACTTTATTTTTCCACCAGATGCGGGGATTGTGACGTCAAAGTCAAATCCGCGATACGTGAGAGGTTCGAAAACTGCTGTATTATCGCCTATTTGTCGTTTTAATTCACCGCAACGTTAAAGCCATCCTCCGTTCAGAACGGGAATCGTAACAAGAGAAGAAGCATCGATAATATGGTTGTTTCAAAGGGACGCAGAAAAGGGTGGTGTACGGCCACCGATAAACAAGTTCAATGTCTAGAACGAGCGCTTTCGAGCAATCGCCTAAAGTGAAACTTCTTGGAATAAAGCCAACGATTTACTTACTTTTGGGTCTTAAAGCAGCACTTTTTGAAATTCGCGGGCAGATAGGGTAGTGCCTAGTCGCGAACTTTGTACGTAATCTTGATGCCACTGACGACACTGGTATCAGGCTGCAAATTTTCATTTCATTTCATTTCATTTTATTACCCTCAAGCGCATACGCATTACAGAGCGGAGTGGTACATCATATATGATAGAAAGCATAGAACACTAAAAGAACAAAACATAACAAAGGCTAAACGAACAAGGGAATACAGAACAACGAAAACAATCGTACAATAAAGAAAGTAATACAAGTGGAATAAATTGACAACAATCATAAGCGGTCAGAAAACAGCATTATACAGCGAAAAGAACAACATCACTGGGAGCAAACAAGCATAAAAAAAAAAACGAAAAAGTGAAATAAGATAATAGTCAGGAAAAAAAAAACTGTCACGGATCACCTTCAAAATATTGCATCAGTGATGAGCGAAATGAATCTTGATCTTGGATTAATGCGATATCGGACATAAGATGATTCCACTCTACTGACGCACGAGGTAGAAAGGAATGAAAAAGGGCATTAGTATTGCAAGTTATGACATTTACTTTGTAAGCATGATCGACGCGGGAGGAGCGATACGATGGCGGCGAAATTAAAGTATGCCTTAATTCGTTATGTTGAAGATAACGCCATAAGGCCGTGGCGTCACGAACCCACTTCCCATTGCTGCGAAAGTTGTCTTCTCGTGCCCTGCGCGAACCCCTCAGGCGTGCGCGAGGGGCGTGCTAAACTTCAAAGTAAGCCAAACGTAACCAAGATTCAACGTTTCAAGGAGACACATGAGCTGTGAGGGATATAATATGATTCTGGGGATTTCAACCGCGTTGAGTGCTTGGGCTGAATTGGTAAGGGTAGTTCGCGCAATAGGCGGCAAAGATATGGAGAGAAGAATATGAGTCGACGCTTCGCTGCGGAAAACGCATCTACACGCCTTGGTGACACTATAGTGAACCACTCCCAGCGAGGTGCGAGCGCAGCGTTTTCGTCGCGGGAAACCGTTGCACACGGTGAGGTAAGCACCCGCCGCAACCATCAAATGGCCCCACAGAGTCTATCTTTGCTTCATAATGTCTCAAAATTAAAACTATCTGATCTGAAGAGAAAAGTTTTTGTACACTGTGCGGTGTCCAAGCTCGAAAATAGACCCCAGCTGGCATAGATACATGCCGAGACCTCCCTACGACGTCCTCCGTAAATCGTGTCTCTTTTTAAGGACAGAATCTGCGGTTCGTGCTATGGTTAGTCGAAAAACTCCACGGAACTGTCCCAAAAATACAAAATATAGTTATAACATTTACAAGCAAATTTCTGTCGTAAACACGTCAGACTTTTTCTGCAGTACTTTTCTGTAGCCTGTAGTTCTGTAGTACCTTTCTGTTGTAACTGCAAAAATTTCTGATCTTGCTACACAAACTCCTGTTGTCAAAAACGTTAAAAAACTGTTAAAAATCGGACAGAAATTCTGTGGTGGCAACAGAACATTTTCTGTAGTTTTTGCGTTTATTTTCGAGTGATACCTGTTCGCATAGCTGTAAGGAATATGGCCGCACGATCACTATACTTGCATTTTTATTACTCATATAAGAGCACTTCGTAACCTATTTTTAGTTCTCGCTTAATTCAGCGTGTTCGCGTGAGAACAGCACGAGCCTCGTGCTCGTCCCGTTAACTCTGCAAAGCCACACATGCGAGACGCGGTCTTCCAGGGCGGAGCTGCAGAGGCTGGAGGAGGAAGCCCGCCAAGAGCTGCCCGGCATCACGCCCTGCTTCTGCTGCAGCGTCACGCTTATCGCCCTGGCCGGGGCTGCCGCAGTGTTCTTGTTCGTACCGCCTGCGCAAGAGGTGCCTCTCCACATGCTCCCGCAGCGTCCTAAGTCTCGCACCACGGCTGGATCCACCACGCCACCTCTGCAGCTGGACACCGGTGCCACCGAGGACATCACGGCACTAGCCAGCGTGGAGGACATCTTCTCAGAAAAGAACAGCACCGGAAACAGCAGCAGCCACGTGGTGCCCAGCGCTGTCTTCGATGATGCATTCAGCACCAGCGTTTTCGATATCTATGATTCCGTGTGATGCCACTTATTCGTACCTTGGTCCTATACCGTGGACTCCGCAACACTGTTGCGTGCTGGGAACGTATATGAAGCAACACTGGTCTTAAGACATTTTTCATAAAACGTCATACGGTGATTTATTTATTACGGTTTATTTATTTGCCCTGTGCGGTGCCTCAGTGCCTTTGGAGTTGGGGTGTTCTGCTCACACACAAGGTATGAAATCCCTGCATCGCTCTAGTATTCCAGAGCGCGAAAACGCAGGTACGCTGTGCGACAATGATACTAAGCAAATTACAATAGGTGGTCAAAATTAATCCAGCTCACGTGGAGCTATCGGTATGATCCACCATATAGTACAAATACATGCATATCTACTTATTTAACATGGTGTTAGTCTGCATCCACGAGGCGAACGTGGATGTAAACCTGCCTGAAAACTAAATTTTGTCTGAATGCATTCATTAGAGACTGAAATTCAGGAGAAACGTAAGCTCCGTAGTCATTACATCGCATAGCAGCCTGGCGTCGTGTTTGCATATCACTGCGCATACGTGGGTGCGTTCTTTTTAGATATTTAAATTTTTCCTTTTGTTTACGAGTAAACATACAAGATATCCATGTAATCAAGTCAAATTAACGTGTCTTGATAGCCTTCTAATGGCATCTATCTACACCATTTTCCTTCCAGCGCAATTTTTCGCTTTACATCCTTACGTTACATTGCATAATACTTTCCGATACTTTTCTTCTCTGCCAGTGTTTGGTTGTAACCATGACGACGTTATATATAGCGTTTACATCACATAATGATATTTGAGTCATAATGCGCCTTTACAGGCGGTCATAGGGCCTCTAAGCTGCTGCACTGAGTGGATGCTGACCCTGCAAAGCCTCCGTGGAGCACCTGCCCACTCGGTCATGTCACCACACTTATGACGTTGCATGCTCCGCCGACCAATCACCGCTTGACTTTGTCAGCTGCTTACTACCACTTGACAGGGCACCTTCCAACCCGGCTACAAAATTGCCTGATCGGTCGAGGTTGACTATATCACAGGATCACACAACTTGGCAAAGCACTGAAGGGGATTGCGAGATCATTTTATTTCGTTTAATGTTATTTATTCATCATACGTAAAAACTGAACACGTCAAAACCTGTTGAGCCCGTACCCGAAGCTGGCTGCTGATCCGTGACGTCACGCGGCCATGTAATCTCTTTAGACAAATAAGGAATTTCGTAATATGACGCCGGGCACTCTCTCAGCCAACCAGGTTTTTATGGCGGACGCAAGACGCGACCGCTATTTATTTCTCCAAATGGGAACTCTAATGACAGCGCATTAAAAAGTGTTTGAGGCGCACTTGCCTATAGCTGATGACAAAGATGGTGTGTAATTTTGCCAATCAGTCGTCGTCCTGAGGTCTCCAATGGAAATGCCATTTTGATTAATTCGTTGAAACTGCCTTCCTAAAATATTATTGGGAACTATCGGATAATTTAAAGACGCTGAGGGTGCACTTGACATGCATTACCTCTAAAGCTCTGTAATGCTTCAAGGTGCATACAGCATTTTCACCATCCTTATGCCATTATCAAAATTAAGAGAGTCGTATGATGTCCATCTAACGTTGATTTCTTACCTTTCAACTCATGGTATCTCGAATTGCCAGCAATACTACAAACTTTTTCTGCTTGCTCATTCTAGAAACACTTTTCTTATTTCCACTCGCATTTCTTTCGCTTCAGGTTGGTACAGTAAAACAACAAAATTCCTACTCGAAATATCAAGACGACTAAGTTGAGCAAAGCTGCAAGCAAGCATGTAGGGAGACCGTCGGAGATTATTATCTAGAAGTTATAGTAGACGGAGAGAAAGAATTCGAGACGAACGTTATTCCACGCAGAAGGAAAGAGAGAGAGAGAGATAAAGAATAGAACGGGAAAGCAGATAGGTCAGCTAGTCAGCACCGAAGCACAAGTTTTATTTCCGCGCAGAATAGGAGTAAAATTAAGTTGGACACGCATGCTATATTCAGCGCCCTCATCCGGTGCAAACACTTTGAAAATTTAGGGGGAAATGGTATCCAACCCAGAACCTTTCGATACCGTATGAAACACACTGCCCCTATAGCCAGGCACGCATGGTTTCCTTAGTATATTGCGCGAGATACTGCAAAACATCCGCTCAGCGAGATCATTGACGGCATCCGCATAAGGACTCGATCAATGAGAAATGTGTCACCTCAGGCAGTTACAAACACTGTACTGTAACAGCCCAGCTAGACAGCACGCCGTTAGTCCGGGTACTCTCTCAGCCGAATGCGCGTTTTGCAGCCAGAACGTAAACCTTTGCAACATAGTACGGGCTTGCCAACAAAACCAAGGCATACCTCGTGGAGAAAACCCACCGTGGGCGGATTTGGAGGTGGCCCTGTTCAGCTCCGATCTCTCAGCACAAAGGACATAGGAGGCGAAAACTCGGCTTCAGCCGACAAAGTCCCGGAATGAGGACCCGACCAACCCCGCTCCTAACCCCTAAATCATTTTCCTAAATGTTTAATGCTGCTACTACTACTACTATACGTTCGTATGGTTTGGCTACGTCGGAAGGATTTTCACAAAAGCTATCTGCGCCGTTCACAACAGGGTTCTTGCATGTGCGATGTAATAAAGGCACAAATTAAGGGATTCGTGATTTTAAGCAAGTAACAGTTTGAAAATCCGAAGCGCAAGACGCAGATGGGAGCCTTTACAGCTGTCGCGTCATGTCATATAAGGCGGAGTTAACGTGTAGACATAAAGCAGATAAGTCATTCGTCAATATAGGAGCAATTCAAGTGACGTCATGAGCTACATTTTGTGGTGCAGAGCACAGCTTCAGCAGTGGAAGCCATAATAGACAACAATAAGCCGATTAGATATGTCTACAGCCTTTCGCCGTATTTCATACACCACAAAATGGCCGCCACTGTGGCGTACGTTCATACACTCTATGCTACGTTGATAATATATAGCGACGCCGCCGCCCTGCACTTCTAAGTATGTCCAGCGGTAGCGGCGCGCGTATGGGGTGCCGCTATTGTCATACCTGTATTCGTCTCGGTATTTCATTGTGCGCAGGTTTCGACTGTTTCGCGCTATATTTCTATACTGACTTGGGCAAGCGCCCAGCTCGTGGCAACGAGCGCAGCCTCCCAGGGCAGCAACGTTCTACGGTATTGCTTTTCCGTTGCCGTCAGCGCATAACGATTCCGGATGTAGGCGGCGAGCGCGCGGTTCTCACGGCTACGAACGTCTACGTAGCGCGTCTGCTTTCGGACATGCATTTAAATCAGATTCGGCGCCCCCCCGGCATCTCGGCCTTGATCAGCCATACAGCAGCGTTCTCGCTTCACTTCCGCGTGGAATCAATTCACCACGTCTCAATGACATGTTTGAAGAAGGAGCGCTGCTTTGCACGCGTAAAAAAAGCCATTTCCGGTGCAGCAGATAAAAACTTTTCCGGAAATGTAGGTGTTACCAAATAAATATAGCGCGCTAAGAAACATCCGCACACCTTCAAGTGGTATACGTACAGATGTTTTTTAATGAGTCGAATGGTTTCAGTAATTTATTCTGTAAACAGACAAATTTCTTCAGTGTCGTCATATTTAAATTTAATACTAGTTAACGTAATACATATTTAATTACAAATAATACTTTTATGACAAATATTTTAGCGGATTTTTTGTTACTGCATACGATGATGGGTAAAGGGGTCCTCTGAACGGCAGCCCTGCGTACCTCAGTCCTTGCTGACGCATGTTTTTCGTCATATGAAAATCTCTGCTTCTCATATCACCTAGTTAGGCAGTGTGCAGGCGTTTAGACACGTACGATAACTATTTGTTTTGTCTCTTTAAGACCTCTATCGTTTCACATCGAACAGCGCGAAAAAAGATGGGTCACAAGCAAGGACGACACAGGACTTAATGTGTCGTCCGTTATTCTCTCCCCGCTTTTTCTCGAGCTGTTCGATACGATGGATGGTTACCAACTCGCGCAAATCGATCTACTACTGCCTTTATTATGTACCAAAATTTCTGCCCTCCGAACGCTGTCACATCACTAGGTGAAAATTTTCACATTAACATTAAATAATGCATTTTTCCCGACCGCCTAATGAAAGCTAAATAATAGCACGATGAAGGAAAAAACTGGAAGAAAGAAAGGAGGAGAGATAGAGGGAAAATAAGAGGGAAATAAGGAAAAAGTGTAATAAAGCAAGAAGGAAACAGGGAAGGAAGAAAAGAAGGAAAGAAGGAAAGAGAAAAAAGAGCAAACGAAAAAAGAAAGATGGCATGACAGAGAGAGAAAAAGAGCGAGAGAGAGAAAGACAAGAAAGAAAGAAGGGAAGAGGAAGAGGAAGAAAAAGAAAGAATGAGATGAAAAAAAGAAAGAAACGAAGAAAGAAAGAGAAAGAAAGAAAGAAAGAAAGAAAGAAAGAAAGAAAGAAAGAAAGAAAGAAAGAAAGAAAGAAAGAAAGAAGGTGTTGTATCATTATCCCAAGCTGTAATGGCAGCTACTTGGTTTTCCATCATAATGTAGGCGCGCTGAGCTTTACCTCGAGGCAATTCACCAACACAAGCAAGTACCAGTCTTGTCTTGTGTTGGTGAATTGTCTCGAGTTAAAGCTCAGCGCGCCTACATGATGATGGTATCATTATCCAGCGGTACGATAAAAGTTAGACCATATGTTTACTCGTGGCCTGTCGCGCTATACTGTTCTTTACTGCATGCGCAGATAATGCCGGAAATGGTACTTAAACGCACTCTGATGCCATGAAGTACGTGGATTTTCGGTTTCATGCTGCCAGTGGCAACAAGTAATAAACCTCTCTTTGCTTGCCCTGGGCTCTGGATACGGAGTTAAGTGGGCGAGAAATTAATTTCCGGAGCCCTCCGCTATGATTTCCTTAATAATTGCCTTAGTCGCTTGGGATATATTAAACATCACAAACAAAACTAAAGAAAAAACCTCGTTTCAGATATTTTTAATTCCCGGTGTGGCCGCTATTACCAGGGCGGAAAATGGAAGGCTTTTTTTTTTTAGCTTTTCTTGCGTTTGGAGCGGGATTCATGCTGCGTTGAATGTTTGCGATGCGTTTTTAACAATATTGTGTTCAAAAACAGTGAAAGTAGTATGCCGAGAAATGAAAATGGGCAAAACTAGTAAGCGAATTGTGCAGCGTTTTTGTACGACTAATGCGATGAAATTTACTGACATGAGCGTAACGTTTCAAAGTAGCTTAAAAAACTCATAATCACCACAGTACTTCAATCAAATAACTTTTTGCTAACCTTCTAAACTCGGAAATGCTTTTCCTTGAGAAAAAAAAAATTATTGACACCACATGCGTAGGGTATCAAACCGTCACCATATTTTTTTCAATGCTTATCATCATCATCAGCAGCAGCCTGACTATACCCACTGCAGGGCGAAGGCCTCTCTCACTTAACCCGGTTCTGTGCTAGCTGCATCCACTTGACCCCCGCGAACTTCTTAATCTCATCCGCCCACCTAACTTTCTGCCGCCCCCTGCTACGCTTTCCTTCTCTTGGAATCCAGCTTGTTACCCTAAGCGACCACCGGTTATGCTCTCTTCGCACTACATGTCCTGCCCATGTCCATTTCTTCTTAATTTCCTCTAGAATGTCGGTACCTTGAGTTATTTCTCTGACCCACTCTGCACGCTTCCTATCTCTTAATGTTACCCCTACCATTTTTCGTTCCATAGCCATCTGCGTTTCCTAAACTTAAGTAGAACTCTCTTGGTTAGCCTCCACGTTTCAGCCCCATAGGTGAGTACAGGTAAGATGCAACTGTTGTATACTTTCCTCTTGAGCGATGCCGGTAAGCTGCTATTCATAATCTGCGAGTGCTTGCCAAATGCGCCCCATCCCAATCTTATTCTTCTTGTTATTTCCTTTAATGCTTATATCTGTCTCTAAAACAAATCTCTAGGGGCGACCGAATGAGGAGATTTAAAAACGAAGTCAGTTGCGAGTAGTATATCGACAGAGGAAAATAGAATACAAATTAAAACTACCTGCGCACGAATTGACATTAATAGAACCGACATTCCAATAGTAATGCCCTGCATTCCAGGTCAGTCAAGATACGTGCTCTATTCAATTCGGACAACTCAGTTAACTAGCCTGCAGAGCAGACCGAAGGGAAGCCAAATGTCTCATACACTCGCTAAGCACGGCTTACGAATGGAAGGACTCGCGATGCTGAGGCCGCACAGAAGTGCGCAATTAAAATTTCATGGCAATTCTTGAAAAAGTGTTCGGAAACTTGATATCGTATTAGTTTCATTAGGAATAGTTTTGAACCTACTAAATTTTATTCGTCGCACTAATCGAATTGAAGGGTATTTGATACAATGTTCAAACATTTCGAGTAGTCCTTAAATACGCTTTGAAGTTTTCAGAGCTGTTGGTTCTTTCAGTGAGATTGATATCTTAAAGATAATTAAAGATATGGCTCCCCGGTTCACATCGTCTAGTTATATCGACCTTAAACAAATCTGAAGTAAAAGAAAGGCAATAGCTTCAGGTAAGAATTTCTCATAGCTGAAAATAACAGCGAGACCAAATACCCGAACAAGAACATTGAATAAAAACGACTATAAAGGGGTTGGGACTCATTGGGATTAGCTGCGTAAAAAATGATAGCAGTGAATGATTAAGTAAGCTCACTTTAATTGGCTGGTTAATTAAACAAAATATTTTTGTTCGAAAGGTTTCCGGAGTTGTGGCCAGCGAATAACCACTGCGCAATCAGAAAAGGTTATGGTTTATTAGCGATGAGATCATTGTGAGGTTGCGCCTGCTTTATAGCCTTTGGCCAGTGAAATTTTCCAGGTTTCAATCGGAGCCGCGGGGCAAGGTGAGTGCGCCGGTTAATAGCCAACTTGATATAAGAATGGCGTTCTTCTCCACTACGTGAGACACAATAAAAAGTGATCTGTTTATCTGTGTCTGTATTTGGAGGCTGTTGTGGGGAATGTTCTGAGCGTCTTATCGGGCGGTAGAAGCGCATTTTCAAGTACAAGTCTGCATCAACAGGCAGCCCGCCACAGGCGTCTTCTGGCCGTCGGTAGGGTTTTACGCTGCAAGCATCGTTTAAAGCCTCGACTTTGAGCAGGGCATTAGTGTGGGCAGAACGAAATTAACTTGCAAACAAAATATAATTTTGCTGACACAAAGTTTAGGCGGGTCGTCATCGCGTTCTTTAAGAAAATATGCGTCACTCTGGTCCAAAATAGCGAACGCCAGACGCATGCCCTACTGAAAAAGCAAAAGTTCTACGGGGCAATAACCTCACACAATCTCATCAAATCGCATGGACTTTCATACGGTGCACACCATTATCATCAAATATCTCCCATAGTTTATGATAATGTGCAAGAGGCTATGAGATCATATGCAATTATATGCGACTTGTACGCGATTTCGTGTGTGAACTGAGTGAGACTGTGTGAGAAAATGTGAGGTTATAGCCTCATACAAATTTTTCACTAGGCAAACGAACGATCACAGAAATCACAAAATAGTTGTTTGCTTTTCCTTCGTATTTTTGCAGCCACTGTTGCTAAATTCAGCACGGAAAGAAAGCGCCTTCATGTTTTGTTTAGCTTTTGTTCTGTCGCACTATCAGGCCGCACAAAATATTTTTTAAAGACAGTGAAATTCACATAGAGAACTATTCGACAGGCAGTAATTTCCTCTCTCTCTTTTTCGTACACTGGACAATAAATTAAGCTTGATAGCATTAATGGAATACGAGCAACTCTGAAAACAAAGTTTTCATAAGGTAGGAAAGAGAGACCAGATACAGCCGTACACCGCTGCAGCTTGTTCTCTCACGTACAAGTGACGTCTGAGACTAACAAATGTGCCGCAGTGCGACACGCCTGGATTGTGAAGCAGGTTTTATTTTGAAACTGCTGGCGGACTTTTATCGGGCAAAGAAGACGGCAAAAAGAGAGACCTAAATGTTTGAAAGCGAAGAAAACATGCGATGGTGGCGCCAACGGTGGCCAGTGTATTTTCGCTAAGAGTCAGTCACACCGCTACGCATATATAAACTTCGCGTCCCCTCAAGGTTTCTTTTTTGACGTGCCTCGGTTTACAAGCGCTAAGTAGCAAGGGAAGCCCAGGTTCTCGCAAGAAACGTTCATGCCTCGGAAAGCGCTTCCCCATTGAAAAGTGTGTATGGAATTTATACAGGATTGAGTAGGTCGGTGAAAAGCCATAAAATTTCAAGGATACTTATCAGTAAAACAAATGAAACGAAAAAAAGTTGCAAAGCGAGAATTAAACCTGCACAATTCGGAGCTTTAGCCTAGTAGCTACAACGGTAATACTATAACGAGCGCTTGAACGGCTCGTTATAATATTGCTCTTATTGTGTAGCCGAATTTTTTGCAGGTTTTTTGTTTTTTTTTTTATGCTCAAGCATTGAAAGTGCAATCGCCCTTAAACGATTGCCCTCAAATCGCGCTGTACCTTTTACCTGGTTGCTTGCTGCTGCCACGGACGTCCCGCACCTTTATAAACATAGGGTTTTGCGCAGGTATCTCAGAATATTCTAATTTCCGAATGTCCGCTGTTAGTCGCAGACTCCGTAGGCATGTAACTTCTTATCCACACAGAACTGCTTGGCGCTTCAGGTTTTGGCGTAACACGTACTTCAGCTTCAAATACGATGTTCGGAGCAGCGATGCTGATCATTTCAAGTAGGCAACTTAATGTGTTAGCACGCAAGGGGGTGTTGAACGAAGGACAGTTCGAATCGTTTGTACTAATAAATAAAACAACAAAGGAAACAGAAGGCATCACAAAAAGAGCCCCGCGTTCTTTCCTATTTTTTTTTCTGCCAGACTGCATGGTTCACGTGCATCCTTGCTACTGCTTCAAAACGCCCGGGAAAAAAGATTACGTAGCATTTTTTGCTTGTCAGTGGTGACGGTAGCTCAGCGATGTCGGCGGTCTCATTCTTATCTTCGCTTGCTGTGGACACTGCTGATATCACAACAGACATCAAGGACTTCAGGCTTGAAATCCAGGAATTGCTCAGGCAGAACGCGGAACTGAAAATCGCAAATGTAAGTCTATCTGAACGATATCAAGCACTTGAACAATATCAGCGCCTGGACAACCTCGAATATAGGGCGTCCCCGACGGGCACTTGTCAGTTGCATTGATAACAGAAACAGACCAGAGACCGGGAAAAAAGATCTGATAGCATGATTGACTTTAACATGTGCCACTCGGTGCTTGCACCAACGTAGTTCGATCCGCAAGACATAATAAAGGCAATGATTAGCTGTTTAAGCGCGGAAAAAAACATTATAGACCCATTTCTCCAAACAGCGTTTGACACTCTAAAACAAGGTGCTGTTTTCCTGGCACGGTGCAAGATATATAGATGGAGATGCAGCGGGCAGCGCCGCTGCCAGATTAAGTTTCCTAGTTCATCTAAGCCCTTGTAGATGGCAGGCCGCTGAGCGGCCCGTGACGTAGGGGAAAGCAATGCTTTTCTTTAGGGAATACGCGCTCTTTGAGGGCGATTTTCTCGTCAGCTGTGACCGATGATTAGAGGAAGTTATTTTTACCGTTGTTTTCTTTGTATGTTCATTATTAAGCGCAGTTTTGTGAATCAGTGGCTTCGTATATGTTTAAATAAAGGCGTAGAAGGCGAACAATTTGTCGCATGTAATTTGATGCCGATGCTCGAATAAGTGGCGGCAGGTTGATAACAAAGCATTAACCATCGTTTGTTTCGTTTCTTCTTTGATTTCGGCTCTTTTGTTCGCGCGTCAGTGTGCCCGCTCATCTGTTCGCACTCTCCACGCGCCCTCGTTAGATCCCTAGTTAACTCGTTACTTTATTCCTTCCTTAAATTAGAGGTTCTCTAACTGGGTTCTGCGAGCTCCCTCTGAACTGCCCCCACTCTCTCTTCCACTATACCATTTATTTATCTTTCTTTTTTTATTTCTCTCTTTCTTTCTTCTATCTTCAGGGTAGAGAACACATTACAGAGGGGAAGAGAATTTCACGACAATCAAAAATGAACGCCAAACAGAACTTATACATTGCAAACCAATAAAGGTAAAATTGTGGTTAATAGTTTTTTTTTTAAATCTACATTAGAGATTGATAAACAATACATTGATGTGGTACACAAGAGCAGCATAATAAATAAGTTAATGAGCACTAACACATTACTTAGCGTTATGAGGACCTGTTGAACTAAGTGAGATCATGGATGCTAGTTAATAATGCGGGCAAAGAGTTGCAATAATTACAAGCTCTTGGAAAATATGATTGTGCACATGCCCTTGTATTATATCGTCGCACTAAGACTTTTTGTTCGTGATTACGACGATAAGGGATGAAACGTAGTGGTTCCTGCGCATACGGACCATGTACACAGCGTAGTTCATTGAAACCTATTTTAGAGCGTTAAGTTTTCTTTATCTATACTATTTAACTATTTCCTTAATTTCGTGCCGTCGGCGTAGGCCGAATGCTGTGCGTCAACGGCCTGTTACTTTGACGGAAGGGGCGGCTAGAGCCCACCCGGTGACCTTGGCAGCGTGCCAACTCACTTCTTGCATGTCTACCACCCTGAAAAAAAAAAAAAATCTGAAGGAGGCCTAGCTGGCGGCACAATTAATAGGTCACGCGTTTTGGGGATCATGTAGCCGTGTTCGTGCAAATATTTGGCCTTGGCCTTGATTGAGGCAAAGAAGCATTAAATCACGCCATCATTTGTTCCTTTCTATGTGGCACGGGCAGAGGCTCTTTATTTTTCTTTCCTTTTCATACCTCAACATAATATATGTCTTCTTACACGCAACTCGTCCGCAAGCACTTCTGTTCGCTTGCTCAATCCCATTCGTTCACTCAGTCGTTTGCACGTTAGTGATTTGTGTGATATATAAGCGGCAGGTGGCGCTGTCGCATTCCCTTCGCATTCCCTTCACCGTTCATGCTTTATATGATAAACCTGGAACGGAGGATACAAGACAGTAACCTAGGTTTTAACCTGTCATACAGATTAGGTGGAAAGGCGGTAGAGCAGCGCCTCTCCGGTTTCATGTATGCAGACGATATTGTGCTGCTAGCTGAGAGTCTGGAAGAATTGCAAACTCTAGTTAAGTATTGCGGAGACGAAGGGGACGCTCTAGGCTTCAGTTTCAGCGCAGTTAAGTCGGGTCTGATGATTTTCAACGGCTCAACTGATCAAGGTCTTAAAATTCAAGGCCTTGAAATACCTAGTAGCAGAATATAAATATTTGGGGGTATGGGTAAACGAAGGATTGGCATACATTGGAAAGCATGAGCAATCACTTAAGGCCAAAGGGCGAAGGAATGCCGGGATAATGAAGCATAAGGCATTGTGGGGATACAATAGGTATGAGGTATTGAGGGGTATTTGGAAAGGAATTATGGTGCCCGGACTTACTTTCGGAAATGCGGTTTTGTGCCTAAAATCAGAGGTACAGTCGACATTAGAAACGAATCAGAGATCCGTTGGACGATTAGCACTAGGTGCCCACGGCAAAACTACAAATGAGGTGGTACAGGGAGATATGGGCTGGGCATCTTTCGAAGTACGGGAAGCTCAGAGTAAAATATTATATGAGGAACGCCTGAGGAAATTGGACAGTAACAGATGGGCAGCTAAGGTATTTAAATACCTGTACCTAAAAAGCGTTGACTCACAATGGAGGAAAAGAACTAGGAAACTAACTAGTAAGTATGCTAGTAACAAGGACGGAGAAATAAAGAGCATTAAGCAACAGGTGAAAAACACAGAAAGTAAAAATTGGATAAATTCGATGAAAAAAAAAAAAAACAGAGTGTGGAATTATACCGAAAGTGGAAAATGCAGATCAGGAAGGAAGATTTCTTTGATAACTGAAGAGGCAGTGCCCTACTTTTTGAAGCTAGATCAGGGTGCTTTAGAACACGCAGCTATAAAAAGAAGTTTAACAATGGAGATGACGCATGTGCTGTATGTGGAAACTCCAGTGAAACAATTGGCCATATTATACTCGAATGCAATGGTATCCATCCGGAAGTTGATGCAGGCGCAATCACTGTTCCTGAAGCTCTGGGGTTTAGAGATAACAGTGGCCGGGTGAATAAACCGGCGGTGGAAACTAGCAAAAAACGGCTGGAAGATTGGTGGCTTAAAAGCAGAGAAGTGACATAATGTTAGTAATGTAGGAGCAAAATTTAATAAATAGAATGATGGTTTAGTTAACAATTCTAAATCAATAATTAAGATATATGGAGAAAAATGAGCATGATAGCTACTGCTACCACCCCGTTTCAAAGGGGACGCTCCTATATTCCATCCATCCATCCGTAAATAAGTGGTTAAGAATTTCTTATGAATTATATTTTATATTTTCGTCCCGTTCACCTCATCGAACGTGGGATTTGCTTTTCCCTGCCCTATTTCCGCTATCTAAAGTAACAAAGATGATTCCCAAGCGCCTTCGATTGAATAACCATGACTCAATGCTTGACTGATATGCTGCTCACTCCATTGCATTTCAACATAAAGCCTAACTTCAACCTTTTCTTAGCTACTTCGTTAGGGTATAAATAGCGTCAATAGTATTGAAGAGATAATATATTGCTTTGAACCTCGCTTCTGCACTGATGCAATGGGCACGGCTTGAGAATAAAGCGCTACAGTGGTGCTTCTGGCAATTGCGAAGAAACAGCCCAGGCCACGCGAAGGGCTTGCGCGGGAGAAACGCGCCGTGCGATATCAGATGGTTGCTATCCAACAACGCCATGTGCTTTTTCTTCCGGCAAAGATTCACCGCTAGATCGACTCTGTTAGAGATGGGAATCGGGTACCGCTGGACAGATCCTCGACCGCATCGACGCCCGCTCCACCAAGCAGTGCCGCTGAGCAAATTAGTTAGGAGTTGAAGGACGAAGACTGTTTATTTACATTTTTAGAGGAGTAGAGAAGAACTAAGGATACCCGAACCCACACACACAGCCTTATAGGGTTCGCATTCCCCAGGTTCCCTAGGTGAATGGCGGGCTCGTCGTGGAGGGAATGTCCTTATCACTTCAATGTCACTCGCATGACTCGCACCACCAGGCAGACATCTCCTGTTGCCATTAAAAATCTCTCTCTCTCTTTCTCTCTCTCTCTCTATCATGATCACACTGTCACTCATGCATACACGCCCTCTCAAAAGAGTTTAGACTGGGTGGTGAGGAGGATGCCGTTGTGTCGGTGTAGATGGCGGCACGAGAGGAACTCGGTGGCTGCCGGCGCCTCATGGTCTGGGCACACACCTGCATCGCAAGGACCGGAGCGCGCCATCAGCAAGACGAACTGGAAAAGCGTAGCCAGAGACGATCTCGTCTGTCAGAAGAGATATCCGCGCAGCCGCCTTGAGGGTGCCGACCCATGCGAGAGCCACCGGGAGTCACTTGAACCTTTTTGTACCCGATGGCCCGTCTTTGACCGCTGTCGCTGGCCGGCCGAACAAACCCGCGTTCCTTTCCTGTCTTTTTTTTTTTTTTTCTGATGTCCATTTCCAATCGGGTATCGCTGTCGGCGTTCTTGACCACTCCACCGCTTTAGGTCGGGAATTCTTGCCTCGATGGTAGAAAGCGGCAGCTCCCACGCCGACCCGTTGTCGCCATCCTTAACAACGCTGACGCTAGATCAGCGGCTTTGTACCGAGGAGCGTAGCTAGTACTTTATGCAGTGTCTCGCCCGTGCTGTGTCTAAATATTCTTACACCGTATTTTGGGGCAAGACCGCGCAATTCAGAGATGGTGGTGGTAGTAAAAATATTTTAATGAAAATGTTCAGGAGGTTGTAGCGGCGATTGGAGTCCTCAGTCCGGAACCCCATTGGCGTAGGCTGCTGTCCGCGCTCTTTCGACGAGTTCTTTATGACCCCTTACGTCCGAGCTGGTCAGAGCTGCCTCCCACCCCTCCTGCGCTGGCTGGTTATTAATAGTGACAGTCTGATTTCGCTGGCATACCCACACCATATGGTAAAAGTCTGCCTTCTCCCCGCTGAATTGCATTGTGAGTCAAATGATTCTGGATCTATTGCGTGCAGTCTTCGTGGGTTGTTAACAGTGTTAGTCTGTAGCTTACGGAAGTGTAACTCCTCCCTTTTGTCTAGTGTCTTTGCCGGTGGAGGGTAAACCCGGCGAGATAATCGTAAGTGGTGAAGTATTTCAGTGTAGGTTAGCAATGGGGTAGGAGGTTCCACGAGATCCGTATTGGGTGCTTGGGGTAGAAGTGCTCAGGCTGAGGAGTGTGCGCTCTCGTTCCCTGCGATTCCCTGGCGACCTGGTACCCGTAATAAGTGTTTAAGTGTGGGTTGGTGGCCACGGGTGTAACTATCTTGCAGGATTTTAGCTGCTAGCGGTGCAATCCTGCCCCTGAGGAAATTGCGATATGCTGTCTGTGAATCTTTAAGAATGTATTCTGAAGTAGTGTGTGTTGCAGCTAGGGCAATCGTCACTTCGTCCGCGGCCAGTGTGTCTTGGCTGGGCAATATTAGTCCATCCACTCTTTGATTTTGGTGCACTACCGCAACGGCCGCCATTCCCCGTTCAGGACCCGCAGCATAAGAGCCGCAACGTAGCTAGAAGTGCGCGTGTTTTATCATCGACCAGTGGGCCGTACGAAAGCGCACGCCGCCGCCGCCGTTCAAGTGCGGCCATGGTAATGCGAAGATATTACCGATTGTCGCTAAGGGTGACAGACTGGACGTCAAGGGAAGACAAGCATAGCAGGGCGCGACAGGAAGTTAGCTCGGTTGATGACATTAGGAAATTTACGAACATGAGGTGGATTAAAGGATCGGATTAATTTGAAGGATGTGAAGAAGTTAAGGGTTAGGGTTAATGGGTTTAGCATCCGAAAGTGACTCAGGCAATGAGATGTCATAGTCAAGGGCTCCGGAATACAGAAGGTCTTTAACCTACAGTGGTTATAGTCATGCTGATTGTGATCATGATTATAACAATGATGAATTAGGCCAATTTGTGTTCTGACAAGTTTTAATGTATTTAGCTAACATAGGATTTAATAGGTTTAATTAGCGCTAAAGATGCCTAATTAGCTTTGCCCTTGACCTTCGTCATGATCATGATATTTTAGGCAATCTTGCTCATTCATAGCAAGTCATAGTATACCCATGTATATCAAAGGTAGGCTTGTATTCATAACGCTCTCTTCACATGAGTTTCCAAGTATATACAGAAGATTTCTTTTAACACAATTTATCTTTGAAACACTGTTAATGGCAGTACGCATGGCATAATCTTTGGCTGGAATGTTACCAGTAATGGTAGTATTACTAGCAGAAGTTGCAAGTAACAAAGGAAACTGAAAATAACAAAGCAAGTTGAAGATAACAGCCTAACTCCGGCACATTCTACAAATATCATTTTATTGCTTGATAAGCGTGAAATAGCATTACCAAATTGCCAGATATCTACACTGTTCTAATTATCTCGATAAGTCGAGTGCGTAAAGAGCGATTAAATGCTTATAATAGATTAAGAGATATTGCTTGAATCTGTTGGCCACTATCAATTGCCGAAGCGATGTAAGTAATATTCGATAAGAGGTACATAATGGTGCGAGTTTTTCTAACGATATAGTGATAGATCATAAAGAACTCCTTATTGTTTACCTTGCATGGGATGACCGCAGTACACTTGCACTGCGAATATGAACTTCATCGTTTTCTACTTTCGCAGATAAGAAACGTACTGCCACTAGATGCCTTACGTTGTTGTATTGAACGACTGCCGAACAATCTACTTTGGGCAACTTTGCAGTGCAGTCATTGGCCTGCCTTTTTAGAGCCGTGAACAGCGTCCTGTAATGCAAAGAAATTGAAATTTTTGAGCAGGTTGCCGATGTTGCTAGACCCAAGGCTCATAGACATAAAATTGGCCCTGACAACTGCATTGTACCACTTACAGAGCATACTCTGTAAAAAAACGCATGTTAAATTACAGGTATTCTTAAAGAAAAATTCTGTCCCCGTACAGATAATATCAGTCCTACTTCATTGACCGAAACACATTCACGAAAAAAAAAATAGCAATTTTTTGTTTTCCAGCCGTAACCTTGATTGCAAGGAAAATAATTCGATATATATTTTGTCGTCTGTTATATTTTCTACCACAAACTGATCTTTACTTTAATAGTAGGTAAATGCTGAATAGAAAGCGAAATTGTATAACTATACCTTAAGGCGCTGTCCAGCGATCAGCTGCGTAACATAGCTGACTGACATCTGCTACTGGGTGCCTATACTTAAAGCGGATATCCAGAATATAGTTGTGTGCTCATCAAGGCCTAATAAACGCATGCATCAGCTGTTAATGTGCACAAAAATTTGCTTGGTTTAATTTATGGGATTTAACGTCCTAAAGTGACTCAGGCTGTGAGAGACGCCATACTCCATGGAGGGCTCCGAACATTTCGACCACTTGGGGTTCTTAATTTAACGTACACCGACATCGCACAGCACAAGAAAAAGTGGTCTACACACCTGTTTGCTTGGTCTGGCAGGAGACACTGGGATTTATGAACGAGCATGTGGCATCGTAAAATAATGCGCTGCTTTTAGCGATAAAAGAAAATACTAATTAGTATTTATCTGGGCGTCCGGGGGCATCCGACATTGTTCATATTGTCTATGAAGGAATCTCCGATAAAAGCGATGGTTTTTACACCTCAGGCGCCTTAAATTACGTTTTTCGTTCACGATCATGTATCATGATGCCAGTTGAGACACCCGCCGTATATGCTTTTGATGCTGCATTTTCACGTGGGAATGTTTGCCGTCCGCCGATAGAGCGCAAACGTCGCTTTTTCATGTTTGGCCTTATTGGTGGCATCCTATTACTTTTGCAAGACATCTTGCGTTATAATAGGAGGCACCCGTTCTTCGTAAATAATGTACACTGATATTTTCAGAAAATTTTGAGGCATCTTATCGAGGTATACCTTTTTAATGCACGTACCTGAGGCAGCCAACTAAACTCGCACAGCACACCGCCACAATTCTGAACGTATGCATTGCATATACGAATGCACCCAAAATCAACTTCGGATTACTCGTGCACTGACATCGCACAGTACACGAACGCCTCTCCGTCCATCAAAACGCAGCCGATCCCCGGCTGCTGCGTTTCGATGGAGATGAAGCGAAGTGGCGTCCGTGTGCTCTGCGATGTCAGCGCACGTTAAATATCCCCAAGTGATCAAAGTTACTCCGGAGCCCTCCACTATGGCACCTCTTTCTCTCTGTCCGCTTTCACTTCCACCTGCTAATGCAATGAAAGCACGCTTCTTTAACGCCGGTTTCTCTATTAACATTAATGTAAATGTGTCTTTAGCACCATTGCGATGGGCACAATGCTAACTCAATGTCTCTTGCTGCGGCCTACTGGTCCGAAAAAATTTTAAAAAGAAGCAACAAACTTAGGTATAGAGTAGCTTCTGGTGTTTGCGAACTTGGTGTCAATGAAATAAAATTTATATTTTCTTCGATGTGCGCTGTCTTTAGCTACATAATTGATATAATTTGGAATACAGATATTTTTTGTAAAAATAATATCACTGAACACATGCGATATTCAAAGGTCGTAATGTAGACATTTCATTTACGTGCCTACTTTTTTTTAGACACAAGTGATAGGGAGCTTGTCCCTGACATACCGCCCAACAGGGGTCCACAGGCTTTCCGGATGCCGGTTTTTTGTTCGTGTATTGTGTCATTTCAGCACCACGCCCGCCATGTCCCCCCGGATTTAGACATCTCAGCGAACAGAGTAGTAGAGTCAATGGGAACTTTACTTCTTCCGCTAGGACCTGCAGAACGCAGGCGGATTCCATTTCTTGGTTATCACTCACAGCATCGTTTCTGCCAGGGCATTTATGTGAGCTCATGTGGCTAATGGAGTGGAGGGATTTGCCTACACGAGACCGGCTGCAACGATGGGGCAGTGTGCGGACAGCGAAGTGCCCAAACAGCCCACTTCAGGAATCTAATCGTCACATGGTCCAGCAATGTGTCATTGCTTGTGTCTTTTGAAGGGCAGTTCATGCCGGTTTCAGAAGCTTTCCATCAATCGATTTCAGATAAATGGTAGATGTCCTCGCGGTCGCTTTGCAGGATTGCTGATTGTAGCTGGCGCTTTCACGTTATGGTGCAATCGTTGTGAGGTTACCGCCTCAAGCCGGCGCCGATGTGCTCTTCTCCCTGTTCTGGCGCGTCAACGAAAGGAGCTCGAAGGCTTTGGGGAGCGAGAGTTGCTTCGCCAATAGCCTCGTCCTTTTGTTTCCGTGTCGGATGGAAGTGTCCGGGTGGTCTTCAGTCCACCTCGGTACATGTAATATATTGTAAATATTTATGTCAATTCACAGCTGTATTCATCCCAAAACACATGTGTAATACACACTGTGCATGCGATTGATAGGTGTATATGTTTGTACCTATATTTATTTCTCTAATTGTTGTATTCTGTGCATCATTTCCTTTACATTGTCATTCAAAATTGTATATATCATCATTTGCAGCAGCCAATTTTTAGTGAATATTCATTTATTTCCTCGACATGAGGTATGTATGTTATGCGCAGTGTCTCCTGTTCTTAAACGTGTAAGCTTTCAGTTTTGCTCATTTGTCATCACACATGTCAACGCATAATTTCTAATAAAACGTTTTCTAAACACATGACAGACTGCGTTGACGTTTTGGAAGGCATCTAGTATTAAATGAACGGGAACATGGCTGTCCGGTGCATCGACAAAACATTCTTTGTGTACGTCAGAGACGGAATAATTAAAATTACGAAAGCAACAATATTCACCCTACGTTTCTTTTCAGACATTCAGAAAGCATTTTATTCTATTGCATTGCATATATTTTGACCACACTATCGAGAACGGTGTGCCAGGTAATGCATAACATCGTCTGAATATACTTTTTCAAGCGATAGTAATCAGCTCGTTGCATCTACTAACGCGGTGTCAATGCTTGAGAAGCCAGGGGCTAATACTTATTGCGCTAATGACATTGCCAAGACTGAACGTTGCCCTGATGTCTTATAGCACCCACATGGCACCGATATGTTCTTTTCACATAATAAAGTAACAATGGTAACCCTTATTATTAACTGTTTTGTCTACCTTTAAAACTGAATAGGGAAAGCTCTATTACAATTAAATACCTCGAAATCCAGCTTTGTATTATTTTCTCTGCCCAATAAATTTGTACGTAGCAAGCATAGCGTAAAAATTCAGAACACTGCTTATAATTGAAGTCGAGCAGCAAATATTTCTTGTGGTGTCAGATAAAAAAATTTGCTGAATTTTTAAACATTCTTAACCTAGTTATACAAAGCGGGCGCAAAGCATGCCGCTTGCTGACGACGTTGCAAGGTCATCTGTGTAACGCTCCAAGATGCCCCAGCTTTGCTCAGATCCATGGCGCACTGCCTTGGCGAGCGGTACGCTTCTATTTAAACTGCGGCCAAGCGCGCGACTAGCACATGGTCTCGCAGCGCGAAAGCGCATGTGCGGCAGCTCCAGAATCTTTGGCGGATCCATCGCGGCGAGTGTCCTCTAACTCACTGAAGGTCAAACGTGAGTCGGTCGCTGACCTTGGCCTGAGGCGGCGTAGTGAAGCTTTCGCTTCAGTGGCACTGAGCTGGTCCGTTCTGATAAGGAGCACCAATGTAGAAATTGCCCGTGCAGATGCATGACTTCACAAAATATCTTAGCCCATACAATCGTGAATAAAAGGCTTTTATTTAAAGTTAACACGTGTGGTTACCTGTGCCAATAAAACTATAATAAACTGCAGTCTTATTACAAAAGACAGCGTTCTCTTTGAATCTTTACGCAAAAAAAATACAGGACACGTGAACATCTGCTGTATTTATAAAACATGTACAGTGCTCTAAGGATGGCCCAAATATATTAGTTGAAAACTTCATAAAGCAGGGTGGCGAAAATTATGAATTGTTAAAGCCTTGAAAGTAAAACTAAATTATAGAAAGCCAACAATGCCACATACGCACCTGCTGCCGTAAATAAATTCGGAAGCTAGCTGAATTTTGTATGCACCTGAAGTACATTCAAATGCAATGTCAGGAATTTGTTGTTGTTTTCTGGATTGAAATGCTCTTATATGTTAATATGATTTCTTTGAGCTTTCTTAATTTTTTTTAAGTAAGAATCTATAACACAGGTTTCGCTTCCTACGTCTTCTCTTTTCTATAGATTATTGTGTTCGTTTAATGGAGTATTTCACGAGATTTCACAGTTTACCTGTACAAAGTGGCTTTTCTTGTGTGTCCCATTGTACAATTTTTCTTTCGTGTTCCATGCAAGCATGTAACGTTAGGGCAGTATCATGCAGTATAGGACCATTGGTATTGTGTGGTCCTTTATGTACAGCTATAGTGCGTACTGTTTCAATATTTATGTCTGCTATAGAACTGTCATCTCACTCTAGAACAGCGTGCAATCCCAGAAAGTATATTTAATGACCATACCATTGCGAACTGCGGTGCGTTTGAGGCCTAGTGAGCAATAAACAGTATTTAGCTTCTGTGCATGCATCAAACCCTGTATATTGGGGTTAAAACTGAAGTGTACAAGACAAAAATCTTTTCAAAACGCCTCCCCTTCTATGGTCATAACTAGTCACGAGACCAGCGCAAGGCGTTTTGCTGTTAGTTCAGCTGATGTTCCCAGAGGAATTACCGAAATATCTAAGTTTAGTCTCAATATAGCTGTACCAACTTCTTTCAGGAAAACAAAATTCATTTGGGGAAAAAGTTTGAATAGACCTTGAATTTTTCGTGTTGTATTATTCTTCCTTTCTTAGGCGTATATTCGCAGATGTGTTCACTTTTCTTATGGCGGTCATGTCATCTAGTTTTCTGGCATACTAATCCGCAGTGTCGCCCTTCTCCTCTCCAGGCGCGAAAGCTTCGGAAAGAGCATCCGTCCTCCCTGTTGCTGAATGCCGGCGACAACTTCCAAGGCACTCCATGGTACAGCGTCTTCAAGAGCCGCGTGGTTACCGAGGTTACCGAGCTGATGAAGTACGACGCCCTGGTGAGCATTCGTCTTTTCTGGGCATGCTCTCGCCACTCCACGATTACGTCAGCTGAAGGGGAAGAGGAGCGTCTTTAACAACACTGCAGTATTATTTGACAGCCTGGAACATAGGACTGGCACACTTGCCTGAACTACTGCTCACTATCCCTAACTTGCACCACAAATTCTATGCACCAAGCTAATCTTTCGTTACAGGACAGGGGCATATCCGGGATGGATACAAATCGTACACACACGTGGCGGAAACTTACTTTTTTACCAGAGCACTGACAGCGGCGTCAGATAACAGCCACTATACTTTGGAAATGTACAAAATATTAGCTGAAAGAAGCCTAATAATTAGACTTGCTACGTATAAATAGTGAAGACGTCCTACAAGTACACTTGCGCAGGGCCCGGTGGCGCTACCTTGCGGACGAAAGAGAGGCAATTAGGCGCATTTTTAGTTGATACGCTTTTGTGTTTTGAGAGCATTAATGCACTCTTGGGATCAGATTCGCAGTCCTCGCATGTGCGCACTTCCCCTTTGTTTTCAGTGGCCCTAGCAGAAAAAACTGAACCACTTGCGCATTACGTCGTCATCGGACGTCACTTCTGTACCGAACTTCCTGTGCGTCCATTAAGATCAGTTTCGGTTTCATACGAAGAAAAGTGTCGAATTTCCCCGTGGTGTAGGACAATTAAAACAAATTTTTCTTCGCTTCAAAAACTTATACTGCACCATCTCATTCACCGTTTCTAACTCCCATTTGGACTAACCACCTAACTGCGATAACAAATGTTAATTAGATGGATTTATTTAATTAGGTATATGATTAGACAAATACAGCATACTTTGTCCGCCGCAGCAGAGAGTTTGTTCTTCCAAATGTTTTTTGTCTGTTTAGAACGCACTATTTTTTTTTTTTTCAAATTGCATGATGTCTTCCCTGAAACACGCCGTACAGTCTTGCAAAGAAATATAAGCGCTTCAGCAGTGACTGTCAGCGTGTACCTAAAGATGCTGTCTAGCAAACATCGACGTGTATTTACGCAGGCTCGTTTAGCCCATGCTATTTATATATTTTTTTTCTTTTAGATATCTGCGCTCGGCGCCTGATAAGAAATGCGCTCTCATGGTCTGGCAACAAACATGTACAACTTGGAAATATTGTGTTCCTGCGCTCTCCCTGTTTCTCTGGCACAAGAAAATCCGCGCAGTTAGGTTTAGGTGGTATTCAATCGCGTAAACTCTCGCAACCTACATACGGCGGGAACAATTGGATACGCTCGATATATAACCACTCAAGGAACATAAAAAGGGACGCTATTCCTCTCACACTAATCATGACTAGTTCGCGGTGCCATCAAATTCGAGAACATTACGTACTCTGTTGCTACTAATGACGTCAGTCATTTTGATTTACACGCACTGCCTCAACAGCATACCACAGACAGAGGTGAGACTAGTCCATCAGTCAGTGCACACTGTGCATTTTACCAGCCAACCTGTACGCCGAAATGATGGTCATTATGACTCGAATGCACTTGCTATAGGACCTATTTACGAATGATTTATGCGCGCCGTATCAGGAATGTGGACATCGTGATGAGATTGAAAAAGAAACTATGCTGCGTTGGGCTTATGTTTAATTTCATGGGTAGGCTTACAGCGAACACAGCATGGACGGGTGAAGCAGGGTGCGGGTAAAGCGTATTCAGACTTGAGCAGGCTCCTGATTTGCATCTTCTTGTGCGTGGCGATGAACGCGCCTGTACCTTTCTGCAGTGCTTGGGAAACCACGAGTTCGACGACGGCCCCACTGTTCTGCAGCCGTTTGTGAACAGGCTCAGGCTCACCGTTCCGGTTCTGGCCAGCAATGCCAACTTCAGCGCCGAGCCGGGACTGCTAGGGAGCGTGAACAAGTCCGCTGTGGTGATGGTTCAAGGTCATCGCATTGGAATCATCGGCGCCGTCACAATGGACACCCCAGAGCTCTCGTCCCCAGGTGAGACTCATTTCCCTGAAGACGCTCGCAAAATGCAGTCGCACAGACTTGCTTCGCGAAATCGAGCGCCTTGTGGTTCCACTGCATCTGCTGCTTTATTATCGGCACGGTATTTGTACTTGAGAATTCTGGCTTAATCCTCCCTTCTACCAGCTTCGTTTTCGATACTACGTCTCACACACTGCAGTCGTTGTTCATAGAGCCTAATGGTTGATTATATTACTACGTTCATTATATTGTACACTCCCCAACACCGACCAAGAATATTTTCCAATCTTGTTTATGCCTGCGCTCTGTTGTTCTATTGTTTTCTGAGGTCGCAACCACGTGGTCTAGCACGGGTGCTTTTAACCGTGTCCGGTATAGCGGCTCAGCACTCAAGTCTACTCGATGATTCTTTCAAGTTCCCCAGCCAGCAGGAAGAGTGATGGATCCAACTTATAACTCATCAATGAATGGAGCTGCGGTACTCGCTTAAAAAAAAAAAGCGGATTCGAATCAGTCGGGTTAGAACCCCGGTAATATGTAGCGTAGCTTCTCAACCGCTGAGCCTCAGAGACGGGTAGTTTTTCTCGTGATAGCCAGTTTCAAGTAAAGTTAATCATTCGCTATTGGACGCCGCGGCTCCCATATGGCACCTCAAGTAAGTGTAATGGGGAAACCTCCGCCATTTACCGCGATGGCTCCCAGATGTCGCCTTATGTACAGCTGAAACTGCAGCGGACGTATAGATATCGAAACTGTGTATCAGGTATGTATCGTGAAAATCAAAAAGAGCAATGGCACCGAGTTAGAAGAGGTAGGCCTATAAAAGGGCCGTATTTCGCACTCTATTCCGTTTAACAAAGATAACCTGTGCCATTTTTATTTTGTTGTTTGTGTCAATCGTGACAAAGGGGGAAGGATGTGGGTCTAAAATCACCACTAGACGTACGTACGACAAGCTATTGGGTGAGCTGTTCCTTCTACTCCTGTTGAGTTTATCCACTTCAGCAGAATAGCGTATATGGCAAACGCAGTTTATTATTGTCGGCTATCTTCCTCAAGGTTACCCGCCTGTTTATGCCAAACCGTGGTCCACAAAAGCGTTCGAAGTTACTCTATGGACAGAGCTGTTGACTCAACGCGATACCCAGGGTGCCATCACACGATAGTCATATTCATTGCGCAAGCTGTAGCGTTGCTCTGCGTCTGTGCCTCCAACCTTTGCTTCGCTTTGACGCTATCCCTTAGCATTCTGGTCACGTGATAACAGCGTTGATGTGCGTTGCATTCACGTGTTAATACATAGACACGCTGTATTTTTGAAAGCTGATGTTTAAACACTAAAACTGTAAGGACTCTGACAAAAAGAACAGAAACAAGGATGCTCGGTAATGTAGGGTGTTGTTATGTTGATATAACAACATAATCGGGAACGAAGTAGATGCGTTCCAGCCACGGAAACTTCTAATATGTGTTTTACTGAAGCAACTGGCCTGTACCTGACCCGACTAAAAGGACTGGGATGCAAGGCAAGGAGAAAGGTACAACAACGTTACTAAAGGAGGAACGGTGTCGAAATGTTTGCTATATTTGCAATACTCACTAGCGCAGAACTAGACCACATAAAATAAATTCATAATAACGTCTCCCGCTTGTGCGCACTTCTAAAGGTTCTGCAATTATCAGGTGGGCGGAGTACTGTCTGGGAAGCCGATGTGCTTGCCCACTAGACACTGAGAGGGCGCCGCTGCTACCCGGCGCGAGTTTTCGAACACGCGAAAGTTAGATGATGTTAGACGATTTTTCTAAGCTCTGAATCGGCGGATCAGTACTTTCGCGCTAAAAAGGAAGATGAGGGAAACCTTAAAAGCGCCGACAACCAGCAGCCCTGCATCGCTTGAACAACGAAGCGCGCTCCTGTTCACAAAAAGATCTTAGAGGTACTTGCTGCAGGGCGGGTTGGTTCGTGTTTCATTAACAACAAATTTGGCTAGCATATATAGTGAAGGACATGGAGAGTTGGCATAGACTTAAAACATTTTAAATAAAAATAACGTCTTAAATACGCAGATATAACAATTCTTAACAAGCGCCCATGAAGATAAAGAAAGAAGTCAAGAAAGTGCCCATATCGCGCAAAATGTTCGGCCAATTTTCATCCGAACTACGTCGAAACAAAATCAGCTTTTTACGAATGTTGAAAAATTTCTAACGGCGAGTCGAATGTCCCCGTATTCGACTGTTCAAACGACTCAAAATATTGTGTTTAAAATACTTATCGTGTAATTGACATGAGTATCAGTAAGGCCCGCTGTAGTTTATTCGACGACTGCTGGAGAAACAAAGCACATATACCGGCTCAGGGTGTCATCCTATACAGATTAGTATGCGCGGGGTGAAGAGTTCAGTGCACTTATACGGCCCATTCGAGAGGTCACGCTCGCGTAGATTCATTTATATGCTCATACATAGCCCGTAAGACTGGCCGACGCGGCAAGCACATATCTAAGGAATGTTCAGCAACCCTGCCAGGAAACTTGATCCCGGAAACAATTTGTCTCATACGTACTATCGCCCCTCTCATTTGTCTCATGTCTTGCGATGTGACATTAGGATTATCTATAGGCATCACCAAAAAAAATGTTTTTTCTTTCATACAAATATAACCTGGCTCTCAAAGTGTCAACATATTTATTCAATATTCCTGCCCCTTAATGGAGATCAGTGCTGTGTCATTTAATTGATATGGCTCTGACTACACAAGTTATTATTGCACCGTAACGCCATCGCTATTGCTTTAAAGTTTCGCAGTATGTACGATTAGCGAGTGTTGGACCAAACATTCGATTCGGTGCTATCGCTAATTGATTGGTATTAGATTCGGGAGGGAAGCTATAACAACATTTGTATTCTATTCAGTAGCGTAAGTGTACTTCGTTTTCGATTGTCTTCAAAAACCTACTATTCGCACACACCTAAACAGAAGTGTACCCCACTGCACGCACCACTTGCTCTTGTTATCGAGTACGCTTCACACAACTCTCCTGCTACTAAGCATTATCACCTGACTTTATTCTTAATTTCGAGTAGTCGTGCGGTGTAGGCGATTTAGACTGTCACACAACCCGCCCACCAATCAGAATCGGGTCATGTCACCTGCCCTATAACCCCTGCCAGAGGCTTGTTTGTGACGACTATCAGACAGACGGAGGGACAGATGACGTCATTTCGTTGGAGTGAAAGCTCTAGAACATGCACTTAATAGTTGCCACGAGAATATCATCTCCAAAAGCAACAGCGTAACAGTGGTCATGGTGCGGCCCCCGTCATACAGGTTCCTATATCGGGAAATAAATTTAAAGGTCTAATGGCTAACTCCGATGAACGTCGCAACACATTTTGCAGATTGCAGCATGAAAATCCAAAGCACTCGCACGATTATATCTAGCCATTGGGGCCTCTGGGCCTACAGCTCTATTGCCTGGTACGCGCCTAATTGTTCTCGTCTCTCATGCAGGAAACGTGACTTTCTCCGATGACGTCGAGGCCATTAAAATGGAAGCGGAGGAGTTACAAAAACAAGGCGTCAAAATCATCATTGCCTTGACCCACGTGGGATATGAACGGGACATGGAAATCGCCATGGAAGTTCCAGCCGTGGATGTGGTCGTTGGAGGGCATTCGCACACATTCCTCTACACAGGTAAGCTCGGATCATTTCTTTCAGCTGTGCTTTGTCATCGTCAACTCATTCTGTGTGCATTCTGCGCGATCGTAATCAGAAGTCCTGCCGTGGCCCGAGCGTTCTTCCCAGCGTTGCACGATGTAGCGGTGGACTAAGTACGTCGGGCGCCCTTTCGATCGCTCAGTAGGCTTACCCTGGTGGTTTTATTTCTTAATACGAAATGAATTCACTCCGGCTATGTAGTAAGTTCGTAGCATTTGCTTATTAGAAGGGAACCTTGTACAGGTCTATCACCACGTAAGAGGCAGCATATGTAAACTAACGGTCCGATTAACTGCCTATAGGGGTGCCTTTGAAACCGTTTATAGGTTTTTATTGTGCGCGCGGGAGGCGAGTTTCCGCTACTTATCTTTATCTGCAGAACCAATTTTCGCTGCTGATATATTTTGTTTCAGCAGGAGTTAACTCTTCTGGCCTACAGCATGGATTTCAGCGGTTCCCGTCGGCCTAACCGAGTTCTCCTAGGACCACAACCAAGACCTAGCTTTAATATGACTTCTTATGAGCGACAGTGACCGAGATTAATGTCAAGGACAAATTTAGTTTATCTTAATTGGCACCAATGTTGCCTAAGCCGGCACAAGTAAAAAAATAAGTTCTTGATGTGTCATCACACATTGGCTAAGCCTGATATAACGTTTTAGGCTTAGCTGGGTATGGCCAGAAGGCACAAAGGGGAAGGGGACCGTTCCCCTTGGTGTCTTCGCGTCATACATCGTTCCTCTGAGGCTCTATTTGGTAAATATAAGGTATCGATGTGTCATCATACATTGGCTAAACCTGATTTAGCGTGCTAGGCTTAGTTGGGTATGGTCAGAAGGAACAAAGGGAAGGGTCCCCTTCCTCGCGAAGTGAACAATGCGTCCGCATTGCAAGGGAAGTGAGGCACTGAAATGTGCACAAATATTGTCCACATTGCAGGCAGAAGGCACAAAGGGGAAGGCTCCCCTACCCCTGCAATGTGCACAATGTGTGATGTAGTTATCCAATCCGCCACTTGCGCGCGGCCGTCGCTTTGCGCACCGTATATAGGTAGTGTATTCACTACACTAAGCTGAAGGATTTAAGTAGTTTATAAGCATTAATGTTTAAGCAGCCAAACATCCTATCTATTTTTTTTCTCTTTGTCACTGCTACCTGTCTCGATAGGTGATGATCATCCAAAGGAAGATAAGCCGAAGGGGCCATACCCGACTATTGTAACCAGAGCGGACGGAACGAAAGGGCTCGTCGTTCAAGCCCACTGCTACGGGAAGTATCTCGGGTTCTTGAACGTGTCCTTCGATGCTGCGGGCAACGTGGCGTCGTGGTCCGGAAATCCAATACTCATAGAGCACTCCATTCCTGAAGGTGAGCGCTGCTTCTGAATAACGCCTAGCCTGTCGCAAAAGAACTTTAGTAGCTTTAGGTGAGCATGCACCGTGGCATGCGCGTATTTTGAAATGTAATTAACAAAGCTGAATGCATGTTAAGAGCAAGAAATTTTACACGTGCGCTGCGTAATTAAGGTTCACTGGCTGACGCATGTATTCAGTAGAAGGTTCCCGAATGAAACTAGGCAGCGCAACAGACGGAGCAGCTCTCTGCAATTATTGAGTTCCTTGACTTTCGTCTTTGCCGAAGTGTCTCAGCAATCTCCCCTAGCTCATCTGAGCGCCTTGTTTAAAATGCAGCGCCAAAGTTGTTAGTATATAAAGACATGTACTACGTGCTAAGCAGAAAAAGTATCAAGCTACACTAATACTATTCGCAACCAGCTTCTTAACTAAAAACAGGGCAAATCACCTTGTTTAGTTCATTTCAGTTCAACTTTATTAAATAAACGTAGAGATTTACTATGTATAACAAAATAGCTAGGTCGAGTTTCCATGCTAACTAACCTCGGGCATGTTTCTTAGCATTGAAGAAAAACGTCATTTAAACGAGTACGCACTATAAACGATGGATTATTTATTTTACTTTCAGGAAGAAAGTTTACTGTTCTTGTAATATTTTGAGATATTTATCTATTTTGACAAAAATCTGAGAACAATATTCAGTTTTGATTTTCAGCAAAACCTACTTGTTGGTGCGCATTTATCAGCTATAAGGACTGTTTTAACCCACCTCTTTATTTTTAGAAATTCTACAGTAAGTAGGCTGCTATAAGTTCCTGCTCGCCATGAGGAAATGATTTCCTCAGCAATGTATACGCATGCGACGTTTAAGACCCTGAAACACCTAGCACAAGCACTTGCTCTTGCGATGCTATCCAGGATAGATGTAAACGTTGTACAGCTAGTTCCCTAACATTCTGCAAGGACGAAGCAGTTTTGAAAACAACAATGACGAAGCAGCTAGTCTTTGTCCCAAGACGTCGCCTTTCGTACAGCAGAGAAGCTTTTGTGCAGACGACGACATGCTGAATTTGCTGGGCAAGTACCGCGAGTACGTGACGGCAGCCACTAGGGCGCCCGTGGGCGCGTCGCGGGTGCTGCTCAATGCCGACGACAACGCCTGCCGGAGGGCCGAGTGCAACATCGGGAACCTTCTGGCCGACTCGTTTTTCGAGCACTACCTGGACACGAACACCGGCTCCAGCCGCATCTGGTCCATTGCCAATGGGGTCTTCATCAACGGAGGCTCGATTCGCACTTCCATCGGACGATCAGGTGAGGCTCAGGCTCACGCCTTGATATGTTCTGTATGACACTTCCCAGAATCTATATGTCTGTGTGGCTCACATCGACAAGACGCGCAACATGTGGGCCTTTTAGAGTACTGTACGTGCAGAACTTCAAAGAAGTCCAAGTCCATGTGTACTTATTACGACGTCAGGCATGTTGTAAACTAAGCATTTGGAAACTATGCATAAGGGTTGCCAATGCGCACGGAAACGTTATTAAAACCTTGAGGTTCAATTGTGTTGCCTGACAAATATCAAAATTTGTATGCTGTGCCATCACCAGTGGTGTATCTGCCCATAGAAATTCATGTAAACAGAGGTTTAAAGCTAGATTCCTAACTTCACACTGTTCCTACGCGTTCATACATACGGTTGCAAAATCTAAAGACACTCTTGAAGAGTGAGGACAATTATGAAATGCGATTTCAAAGCCAATTTGTTTGGATACTGTTCGTCCCTTAGTGTACTTCCCATACCTGGCATAGAATGAGTACACGCGAACAAAGCGAAAAGGCGCTCGCTCAAAGTAGAGCACAGAAAATTTTATATGTTATTGCCTCAGGTGAAGTAATAATTTACTCTACTCGTGGAGATAAATGGTCGCAAAGAAGAATACAAAACAACCACATGCCGCCAGTGGGCTGACATTCGCATTATCACTGGGCGATCCGCCGCTATGCAAGCTGGTAGCGCTTGCGAACACTCTCTAGGATAGGTTGTAATCAACATATATATCCAGCAAGAAAAACGTCTAGCTCAGTCTGTAGAGCACCGGGCGCAAAATTTTGAGGTCACGGTTTTGGTTCTACACGCAGCATAGGGTTGCTTTTTCTTCTATTTTGTCATAATTACCTCCACGATTACTTATCACTTCGCACTCATCAACAGAAAAAGAATATCCTATTCTTTCCTTCGTGTAAGTGACTGTGGGCTCCCTTGGCATCAGTTTCATAACCGAGCTTGTCATTTTCTCTATATACGCTTCTAGAACAGTTAGTGTCATAGAAACGTATGACAGATGTTTCGCACAATTCGTTTGCAGTTTGGTAGGTCGATCTATTGATTATAAGAGAAATTCGCGCCCTATTATGTTCCCTTTACGTAAGACAGTGTTCTAACCGCAGAACACGGGGTAGGCATTGTTGCGAAAGCAAACAGCGATTATATTCGGAACACCGGCCGAGATATATTAGTAAATAATGTAAACACTGTATTTTGTAGCAAACCTATTTAAAACGCTTTTTATTTAAAAAAAAACAGTACAAAAGGAAGTTCCTACTGCGAAAGATGAATCGCACTGGATACACTGCGTTCGGTAAATAGCCTAAGAATTAGTTCGGGATGGGCTGAAAGCGCAGCGTTTCTTTTTCGTACAGCGAAAAAACTCTGTTGCGCACCTGTGCCACTGAGGCAGTCCACAAACTTCCAAAGGTAGTTACGGCCCTCAAATTGTCCTGCATATGAAGAAGAACGATGGAAAAAAGACTCGAAGTGCAAAATGTATATGTATACTGAGGACTGAAACTGTAAGCTTCTCCAAAAAAAAGAAAAAAGAATGATTGCTGAGCCTTTACCCACCAGGTGATGAACTGCAACATGCGTTGTTTGTTGCATTCAACAGAATTCAGATTGCGCTGATAACGCGTTTATACTCACCGTCTACTTCCCGTCATCATTCGTTCCTTAGAGTCGTTGAAATTATTGGTTTACCCGCTCGTTTTAATCGTTTTGCATGTTGCTGCAAATTCTCGATGGTGCAGACCAGATCACCATGGAGGATGTGATGATCGCGCTTCCTTTTGGAAACAAGCTGGCCCTGGTGAACGTGACGGGCGCTCACCTGTACAGACTTTTCGAGCATGGAGTCGAGGATTACCATCCCCTGGAGCCACGTGGCAGTTTTCCGCAGATCTCAGGTGGGTCTGCTGAAGTGACTGGTGAAGTTTAAAAGAGACTGTACTGTTAGAAAGCAATCGAGCAAGCTTGACCACTTGGTCGCGCTTGCGACACGCGCGCTAACAGTCAATTTCATAGAGACGCTTATGTGTTTTGCCTCCATCGAAATCAATAATTAATGCTCAATACGGTTGTAAAGGTATGCAAGAGCAAACGCATTTATTTCAATGCCTTCTATTGTGTTACGGGTGCACAGACTTTGCTAGATACTGTGGCAGCTGTCCTAGGCAGATGAAAAGCACGCAGTGCTGTTTTTCTCCGTAAGTCTAGAATTGTTTAAGCACTGGACTCGTAAAAATAAACTTGTGCGAGTTACTAAGGCATCTAGAAACCACAGTCAGTAATACCTTTTCGCGACTGTTGCTAGCCTGCTACTAATTGTTTACTACCCCAAACACAGTGCAGGTAGTAACTGGAGTCACTACTAACCAAGGTAGTTGATGCAGCAGCGATTACTAGTTGCTAGAACTGAACTAGCAGCGGTTACTAGGACTAAAAAGGTGAACAGAAATTTGTAAAATAATTGGACAAGGCTTGCACCAAGACGGCAGAGCGGACACTTTAAAATAACAAATATTAGCAACATGATCATACACGCTTGTATTTTTTATTTTTGCCATTTCGAGCGCCAAAAGGATTGAAATATCTTCTCTGAACTTGCGAGTGTCACTGCTTTAAAACAGGGTGTCATCATGTAGGAAATATTAGCTCGCTGAAAGCTGGTGTTCTGTGTGCGCGCGCAGAGCAATGGTGCGCTTCGTAGTATTCTTGTACGACTGATATATATTGACCTTATCTGGGGTGTGCATGTGCTAATTACGGCCTTTGTGAAAACATCTGCAACGTTACGGACCGATATATGGTGACATTCAGGCAACGTTTCGGCAATATTTTGCATTGCTAGGCTAGTTCTTATTACTAGGCTCGCCTGGATAGGTTAGTTACAGCTGCTAGCTTTTTGAACTAGTAACAGTTACTAGCACTCCATTTACTAGCTGCAGTTAATAAGAATCCAGCAACATATGTGACAAGCACTAGTTGGCCTATAGTAGGTAGCACGAACTTTTATTTTTTATTTTTTAAGAGTGTGCGTGTTGGGGGGGGGGGGGGGGGATCAAGTGAAACTAACTTTCAGACCTTTATTGGAGGAGCACAAATACGAAGCGGTGGTTGTGAAAGGCTATACACTGTGTTTTGTTTGTTTTTTCAGGGTTTCGGGTCTATTACGATGTTTCAAAGCCCAGGATGCAACGAGTCGTATCGCTGAAGACGCTATGCACTCACTGCATCGTCCCTGCCCTTGAACTGGTCGATGTGAACAAGAACTACACCATTATCACCATCGAGTACGTCGCCAAAGGGGGCGACGGTTACAACTTTAGCGGCGCAGAGATTTTGGAATACGGTGAGTTGATTAGTCTATACTTCTCCCCTCTATACACCATTGCGGTCACTCACCTCACACATATGAGGTAACAGGTGATGATCAGTTTGTGACTCAACTCGTAATGCCCTTTCGCTTCCCTATTTGACCGAACTCATCGGTATCAGCTTTAGCTGTTCATGTGTCAGCTGACAGAGCAATACAAAGCCAAATCTTTTTGTGATTCTGCTGTCGATTTCGATTGTGATGTTTCCGTAAACCTCCTAAATATCTTCGACATAGCTGTGGTGCTTGCTGCCCCTGCGGGAAGTGTCCTAAAGCGAATTGCCACACTTATATGAATAAATGTGCTCACGAGGAAACTCACGCATGGTGTCCGAAGTGGAGGAACACTGGGAAAACCCTCACGTGCCACTCCGCCAACTAGATCGATTCGTCAGACGTTGCGCTACTCGCTTCGCGCTCCATGTGACGAAGTGCCGTTGGAGTTGGAGCTTGCAACAGAGGTGCAGCGGGCGGGTTTTTAGGAAGGCAATTTACAATCTTAAAATTTCTGTGTCTTACGCATACACTATAAAAACAATACTATCTCAATTAAAATTATGATACGACAGAGTTCTGCGTCGCCTTCAGCTGCAAATAAAGCAACGACTAGAGCCACCGTATGTTTTCAGTTGGCTAGGCTGCCATCACCGAACACAACCGGTGCACTGAACGCCGGTTTTTCTGCATAACAACACCGTCACTTTGAAAATGACCACGCCAGACTGAACGCCGCTTTCAGGCGGACTCGATCTTTATTGCATCAGGTGGTTCAATACCTTCAGCGCTGCTATCAAGGCGCGTGGACGCTCAGTCGACATTGAATGTCGTGCTGAACAGGAGTTTGACAAACGCAATCACTGCTACATTTCTGCACGGAAATTTCAAGGGGACATCAAGACAGGCTGATATGAGCAATAATTTCATATACCCTGATGCGATACATCTGGTACTGACTATTTTTAATGTTCTGTAGGATAGTAACCAGCAGTTACACTGGGGAGATGTTTTTCACAAGGGAATTTATAAAGGAGTCATGACAGTAATTTTGGAATATATAATCTTTATTGCATCTTATTCGGGATGTGCCAAGAATTAAACCTCGAAGTTTCAGCTCCATCGGAGTTGCGGATATTTTTAAAACTTCTATTTTCAGATCTTCGTGAACAGCTTGCTGATCTGGCCGCCGGCGTAGCAGGTGACGACACAAACCGACGCCGCGTTGTCTACTGCATGTTCTCTGCTCGAACACCATCAACCACGGTTACGCTATTCAAAGCACTACAGTTACGCAGAGCCTATGTGGCGAACAAAATACAACAACCGCAGTTACCCCAAACTGCTTTTCGATCTCTGTCAGCGGTTTTAACCTGCGCAATAGTGGTGCTTGTGGGCGGGATTCAAGAGCACGTCTGTGCCCGAGTAGCCGCATGAGCTGGCCCGCTCGAACAACGCACTCACTGTACACTGAAACACGTCTTGATAGCGACGCATAAAATTCACATACAATGACGTCCGACGGCGCTCTTGTACATTCTTCCAGTACCATCCGACAGCTGAGCAGCGTAGTGTGTATGGTGCGGCGCGCTACATTGAGGCGCCAAATGCCCCGTCCCGTCTTAGCAGCGCATCGTTTACGCTGTCCGTTGTCAGGCCAAGGTCTGGCCCCAGCCGCATCATGAAAGTCGACGATAAGCTCATGAGGCAGCACAGGAGGCCTCAAGCTTACAGCAATTGTGCCACCCGCCAGCGCGGCTAAGACAGCGCTCTGGCCGCCTGCTTCTCCCTAATCGTCGCTATAGGCCTACATTGCTTAGCATCGAAGCCACAGCGGACGGCACTTTGTAAGTGATCAGCGAGGCGTTCTAGTAAAAGGGCCACTCTATCATGAAACTTCCTCTCAATCCTATGGTATTGTAGTGAAGGAAATTATTAATTTCGGTGACGCGTTAGCAGCGTAGCTATCGTACAAGAAGACAGGCGCCGTACAAGCGGAAGATGCTATGCGGCTATAAGCAGAAATTGCCATCGTATGTGTCGACATTTCTCAAAAAAAGCATTTTTTTAGATTTCTTTTCTCAGGGCCTAAAATTATTTTGAAAAAAAAAAAAATTTCGCATGCTTTTCGGACACGGGCGCAAGGTATCTGGCATATCGATGGCCCGGACGGCTTGCGGGAGGCTCGGAGGCAGAACCGGCGGGGCAATGTTTACGGCGGTGAGGGCAGTAATGCCAAGGACGATGGCGGCGGTCCCGCGGAAGGAGGATGTGTAGACAAGAACTAAATCGCAGTTCACTACAGTCTGTATTTTGTTTTCAGAAGCATGCTGAGTACGCTTATTCAGTCATGCTGGCCTTTGAGCAAGCGCGAACACAGTACAGTGTATCAGCGCTGGCACAGCAATAGACGACTCGGAGTCGGTCTATGACGTCACCACTCGTCTCAACATGGCGATCGCTGCCGCTGAGTGGAGCTTCGCAGTCTCAACTTCAGTCACTGATTTAAAGAATGCTTCTAGGGCGCTCAAACTTCGGAAATAAAGTAATAAGTTTCAGTATCATCTGCCAGACTAGAAACCTGCAATATATTGGATGACCATGGCATGACCCCTTTAAGAAGGATCGTTGACTGATTTCCATGAATATAGTTGAGGGATAAAACTTCAGGTATTACACGACCGTGAGGCCATGGATTAACGTGGGCCCAAATGCTTTAGTGCTTGATTTCTGAATGAATTTAAGACTTAAATTATTCCGGTACATCGCATTTTCTTCTGCTCTTCTTCACTATATGTGATTTTTTCTCTTTTTTTTGCTTGCGAGTAACAATTACCGAGCTTCACTGACAGCGTTCCAACAACCACGTGTCTTCTTGCGCTGTCCATCTGTCTTGTTTCCCTTTGTTTCCAATTATAAGCCTAGTCTTGTGCTATTTCGCTCATCTGCCCACAAAGAGCATGCACGTTCACTCGTGCTTTGTTTTGTTACGTTCTGCTGCGTGCGATCGTTGACGATATTAGACTTTCAAAATATAACCTGCTCTCTTTTCACCCAAGGATAATAAAACTTTGAAAAATTAACGATACAAACAAGGTAGAAACGTACAATTCTTGACAGGAAAACAAACAAAATAATTGGTGTAGGGAGGCGGAACCTTCACTGCCCAACGTTTCGACAAGAGGCCCCACGTAGAGCCTAGTCACCTTGTCGAAACGTCGGTCAACGGATTTCAGTGCTTCCCCGCAACAATCTCAAATTTATATTTTGTGCCTAACTAACTATTTCTACACTATCGCGACTTCTGACATGTCTGATCCGACGGGTAGTATCAACTTTAGCTTTAGCTCTTAATTCTTCTTTATAACATAAATTTGAGAGATTCATCATGTTAAACTAGAATCTAAACTTGCGAACTAATGTAACAAAGCATCGTTTTTGTTTCCAAACGTTTCCAGTTCAAGAAGGTTTCTTCCCACAAATTCAACTTCTATAAAGAGTATCCGGGTTCGTTTTTGAGAACATTATTTGGCATATTTCTGCCGATATTTGGAGTCAGGAATTTTTACTCGAATAATGTTCTCAATAACGAACCTGGATAGTTTTTATAGCAGTTGATCCTGCGGGAAAGACCCTTTTTGACCATTCATTCCATTGAACTAGAAACTTTTCGGGCGACGAGCGTAATTGCTCAACGATACACCTTTTTTTTTTGCCGCTTTTATTCATTTCCGCTTGTTTATCGCTGAGGATATCAGTTTCCATTACGTAATTACACAAAGGCTTCTACTTAAATTCAGGACAATGCAGAGAGCTATGTAATGGAAAATGGTAGTTGTAACGTTATGAGGTACAAACTGCGCGGAATGGGGGGGAGAAATAACTCGAGTTAGTCACAATCTAGTCAAAATCGAGAACAAATATTTGACCATTCCCAGGACATGTAGTGCGAGGAGAGGATAACCGATGGAAGGATAACAAAATTCATTCCAAAGCAAGGCAAGCGGAGCAGGGGACCGCTAAGCATTGGTTCGATTTGGTTTATCTTAACGTCCAAAGCGTTTCAGGTTATAAGAGATGGTTTAGTATAAGGCTTCTGAAATTTCGGCCATCTGGGTTCTTAACGTGCACTGGCATCACACAGTACAAGGGCTTCATGTTTTTAGCTTTCATCGAAAACATCTTCGCGGCCGGGGCAGAAAATTAGGTGTATGAATGAGTTTGAGAAGTTCGCAGTTGTCAAGTGGATACAGCTAACACATGACGAGGTTAATTGAAGGAATATGAGAGAGAGCCCCGCCCTGCAGGGGATCTAGTCCGGGTGCTGCTGATGTCCATGGTGATGGTTAAAATTCCATCGCGCTTCGCTTGTGCGTTCAGGCTTTTATTTCTTTGTACCAACGCTCTATGCGAAGAAAAGAGAGACTTATTTTGCCTTACTTTGCTTCCAGGTGACAAGGACATCGATGCGTTCGTGGAGTACTTCCGCAAGCTGACACCAGTTGCGCCCGCAATTGAAGATCGCATTGTGTTCGTCCAAACGCCGCAAGCTCAGAGGACAATGAACTCCGCGCATTCGACCAGCTGCAGCGTCTGCGTCGCTTTGATGGTAGCACTACTCTCGCTTCTGTTAAGATGAACAATACCAGCGGGTGACCGTGCCTGATGGGAGAAAACGAAAGTTACGCACCCGCGATAAGAATGGTTACCGGGAACAATGTGCTTTTCTGGATCCGTTCCACCATAAAAACAGCAGCGCAAGAAGGGCAAACAAAAGAAAATAGGCAGGACACGGGGTTACTGGCACTTATGCTTTATCGTAAAGGAGAAAAATTCCGCAGATGCACTTAACAATGATTCTCATGCTTCCTCCTGTGACGCCCGCCATCACGTGACCGGTAGCGTGGCGCCCTCTGTACCTTTTGCACTGGCACTACTTGCACTGCTCCTCACCGCAAAGCACGACGAGGTTATCGTGCTGCTTGCCGTGCGAACTTACTGTCCACGCCACTCACATAGAAAAAGAACAAACTTGGTTTAAATCAGCTTGTCTCAGTGCATTAACAGCTGTCGCTACTATTGAAAATGTGACTAAGCTTGGTTTTTCGCTCGATCATATTTGCAATGCACTCGGCACATCAGCGCATTGGCAACTGACTGCTAGCTCGAAATACAAGTGCACCGCCTCCCTTCCTTCTGCTATCCGCGCACGTTCTCACGAGCGTTTTTCCGAAATCTCCTAAACACCAATTAACGAGCGAGTTGAACCTCTGAGCTGTGTACTTTCCTGCTAAGCATTACTTACAGATGCAGAGGCCAAGATACTTAACTGCGCAGTCAGGCGGCACGCACCGTGCAGTACCGAGCTACAGTGTTCTGCCACGCCCTGCCAAGCGACTCTGGATACGGGCTCGGTCGGCGCTTTCCAAGCGCTCACTGCGACCTACTGCCGCCCTTCTCCCATCCTGCAGGGGCTACGCAATACACACCACAGAACAGATATTGTGGAACGCAGACGGGAGTAAAGGGAAGCTCCCTAACAAAGCTATATTGCTCCGACTTGTGCTCCGACTGGAGGAACCAAGACATCAAGGCGGACGAGTGCTGTAAGTGGTAGACTAATGGAACGACGATTCAACTGTAGAATGAGTATTTTGTGACTCATTCATCGCTCTGTGACTATCCAGCTGCAATAAGGCAAGTGCGGGACGAGGCTTCATAGAGCTCAGTTGTCGCGAGAATAAAAATGTGCTATCCGGTGACCGAGGACAATTGCTGAGCGTGAGCTCCATCACTGGTCGTAATGAGAATCGATCTAGTAGCTCAAGTGATCACGTGACTTTCTTTCTATTAGAGGAAAGAGTGCTGGAAAGAATCTCCGTGTTTTATATTATTAGCAGTATTTGTCCGTGTTAGCGAGGCTGTACGTTGCATATTTTCACTGTGTGTCGTCGCAGTAACAGCGGCACGTTATTCATGTCTCTAAAACGATGATTTATTACGGCCCCAGGTCCAAGCATACCTAGCCGAGCTTGATACCAGCTTCAATGCCCATCTCAAAGATTTGAAGCTAAATATGATCATGGCTGTTGACTTTGAAAGGAAAAAAAAAGCGAGTGCACGGCAAGAAGTTCAGGGAGTAAAATAATGTTTCTGAAGGAGTCATTCAACGGCCTAGTAAGTAGCAGCCAAAGGCCAAAGAGAAGGCTAATACGCATCCCCCCAGTGTAAGTCTTTGAAGATTTCTCTGGGTGGTCCAATACTTGGCATTGTCCGCACTACGCTACTCATCTACTCTAACCTAAAATCAGAAAGAAGGCGCAGCACCTGTTGGCGCAAACCGAACATCGCTGCAAGCAAGCGCCTACACTCCCGGTAGATTTCCGCGAAGAACTTACCACAACCGTATTGACCAAGCGAGCTGTAACCGGTGCACTGATTGGCTAGCGAAGACGCACGCAGGCAACGCAGGGCGCATGCACGGCGCAACGTAATCTCAGCCGAAGCAGTATATGCTACTTCTTTACGCTGGTGCGCTCACTCTCTTCACAGCCTAAGCTCTCCATCTACTCTAGCACCACCCTCTCCAGCTGGGCAGGAAGGCCCTGGCGCATGAGCGGTTTAAACTTAACCACTCCCCTAAGCAAGGTGGACAGCGAACGCCCTCCATTTGCGCTGGGTGGAATAACAGCTCCAGCGCCCCACAGTCAATTGGGGAGCCCCTTGGCCTGTGGGACTCACTGCCTTCTGCAAGTCTCACATGGATTTATGTTAAGCGGACCTTGTGGTAGGGAAGTCCGCATATCGCTGATATCAGGGTTGTTTATAACGTGTTCACTTGACGCGGCTCGGCTTACATCACAAATAGTGCGACCTGTGCATGTGTGGGCGGCTAATGGAACGCAAAAATTGTGTTCATCCGTGGTTCTGTGTCACCACACTATATTTGGCTGACGTCAATGTCTTCTATCATACCATTCTGCTCTTTTTCTTCTCTTACTCCGACACTTGCATATTTCCTCATCTGCAAGAAAGCATAAGTTGGTAGCCAGAGCGTGTCCCACCTGTTCTAATTTTTGTCTCTGCCCTTTTTGTGCTTTTGTCAACTCTGATCATATTTCATGCAACTTGCCGCAATATCAGCAATAATACTAGTTCCAAAACTATATATAAAACCTGCAATCAGAAAGCTTCTTTATTTATTTCCGTCGCTTCACAAACAGAATAGGGACATTTTTCTTTTAAAAAGAATAATAAAACGAAGCCAGAGTTAACGCGTGCTGCATAAGTGTGTCGTCAATACAGTGGCGGTAGAAGGCATCTTTGATCTTTTACAAAGATTCGTCTATATACTTTTGTTGCCCATAGACGTACGCCGGGTATTTCTTAAATAAAGATAAACTCAAGAAGTAAGGACACCAAAGTTTGAAATGACCTTTTTAATAGTGCGCAAGGGTGCGCTCTACATGAAAAATGACCTGGAATTCACCAGCGCCACCTAAGCAATCTTTGAATTTCTTCTCCTGCAGTTTTCGTTTGAAGAGCTTAAGAATGGCTGGGACGTCAGATGAGTTTCGGTCATGTTACTCACAAAAACGTGCCGTATATTCACTTAGTGTTCAGTTTTGCTATTTAAACGTTTAGAAGGCTTCCTCTAGGGTGATTTGAACTAAAACGAACACAGCAGTGACGTTAATGTGGTTTTGTGCACCACATGTGACCTGAAGGTGTGTGTGACGTCACGGCGCAGCCTCTTTTTAGTGGCTGTAGCCGAAAGTACGCATCGTAAGAAAATTCGATTATAAATTATGTGCCTGAATCTTGTGCATTCCACGTGGTTTTTCATGTTTTGTAATGTCGTGCGCATCACTCCAAAAACAGAAAGAACAACTAAAATGTTTCGTCTCTCGGTCTAGTCTTAATGTGTGTAAACGATTCTCGCAGGAGCACGATGTCCGTAAGGGTGAGGTAATGTGAGTGTTAAAGGAAATGTAAATGAGAAGAGCTCCTTTTTAACACTGCACGATACGAGTCAGTGGGAAATCCACTTCTGCCGATGCAGTCCGGCGTCTTTTCTGTCACCACGGGAAGTCTTCCGTTGGAGAGGTGCCTGACTCTGACTTGTGGTCACGTGCAACAATGCTGACAGTGTCTATTTTTCTTACAAGTGACCAATAAATGATACATTTCATTGACTGTACGTGTTTTATACTCCCTGGTGACTTCTATTCCACGGCCGCGTTGAGAGCTCACAACACTGATGGTGCAGTATTCAGCTACCGGCTCAATTCAATGACAAGCACTTACTACCCAAACAACTGCTTCCTCATGCTGGGCCAGAAAAAAAATGCAAAGAGAGCGAACCACTGTCGCCGAATGACACTCTTGATCCTATATGTGCTAGTCCTTCACACCGGAAGACTTCTGTCGCCTTGTGTGGGGACTAGCGTTGAGAGCTCACAACACTGATGGTGCAGTATTCGGCTGCCGGCTCAATTCGATGACAAGCACTTACTATGATAGGTCCAAACAACTGCTTTCTCATGCTGAGCCAGAAAAAAAAATGCAAAGAGAGCGAACCACTGTCGCCGAATGACACTCTTGATCCTATATGTGCTAGTCCTTCACACCGGAAGACTTCTGTCGTCTTGTGTGGGGACTAGCGTTGAGAGCTCACAACACTGATGGTGCAATATTCGGCTGCCGGCTCAATTCGATGACAAGCACTTACTATGATAGGTCCAAACAACTGCTTTCTCATGCTGAGCCAGAAAAAAAATGCAAAGAGAGCGAACCATTGTCGCCGAAGTACACTCTTGATCTTATATGTGCTAGTCCTTCACACTATGTGTGTCGGGTTCAGGGGGCGAGCTTCACCGCAGCGGGCTCAGGAGGCGACGATGCATCGAGGCGGAATACAGCCAGGGAGGAGAGGCAAAACGTAAAGTTTATATACACTTTCTACATACTGAAGACGATACAAGTCATGAGAGGAAAACGGAGCTATCTGTACAAACAAAAATCCGTCAGTTAAATATGGTTTGGTATCCCCAGTTCCCTAGCTGGGGAAACAAAGTTTATCGATGCTATCCAATCAGTGGGGCCAAGGGATCACTCGAGGTGCCGCTCACTGCCGAGGGTGAACCTCCTTGCACATCTTCCGGTGTCGAGGGCAAATCTTCTGATATCGATGACGATTTTGTGCGGGCGATGGAGTTTCGGTACCAGGGCAAAATGGTCCGAGAAGTCGCCTATTGACGGTGGTCATTCACCCCGCGAAATTCCAAGGGGGCCACCTGCTTGCCTCGAGAATTCGGCGATCGGGGTCAATGCTGCTCGGCGACGCGTCTCGTGCCCATTAAGCACAAGAATAGGTGCCCTGTTGTCGCCGTCGCTTCGCTACTTTTGTTCGCGGTCGCTCGCCGGCGTCCGCTAAGTACGCCTCCATTGTCAGCTACTGAAGTCTGGCCGGAACTCCGGTCACAACAACACCCGAAGACTTCTGTCGCCTTGTGTGGGGACTATTAAACATTTTGCACTTGCCCTTCTTGAGCTCCCAATCACCTCTCCAGCAGCGCCTCAGCTATTGGCTACGAAGGGATGCTTGTCAACAATGCAGAAGGTGAGTCATAAAACACCAATGCTTTGAAGACGATGGATAGATGCATAAGGCTTTGAATCGGGTGGCGGCTCGCGCCATTTGTTGTGGCAGCGCCTACGATCGAAGGAATTTTCCAGTGAGTGCAGCATCCCAATGAAGCAAAGCGTAAATATCCTTTGTTACTCGCTTAACTATTACTTCCGTAATTAATTTATTTTAATAACATATGTAAACATTTGCTGGCAGTATAATGCAATGCATACGTTGGGTGTACCTTTGTAGAGAGAAGCAATCCAGTCCTCGCCTCGCACTGGGAAGCAAGCGTGTTTGACTCCGCGAGTTTCCACAAAACTTTTATTGTTTCTTTACTTTCTTCTGATTTTCGCGTTACAGCCGGGTTTTTTGCGACACTGGGCAATTAAAACTATCGAGTTAAAAAGAAAAAAAAAACAATTTGCATTTGCACAGATGGAAGCCCCCGCTACTTTGTAATGGTGAAGCGGATAGTTATCCTCCAATAGGGATCTTATAATAAGCCAAAAAACGATAGGGCAGCAAAGGTATTCCTACTACACGCCATAACGAAAGCGTCATAAGAATATGGGAGATTTTTCACGACTGTTGCTCTATTAAGGCCATTCTAGGCCCGTCGGTCTTGCGGGCACAAAATCATAGCGCGTCATAGATATTGCAGCTTTGGCGTCAGGTGTGTACTGTCATTAAGCTCTTTCAAGAAATTAATCATGTCATGGAGCCGTTAATGCTGTCGGAGAGTGATCGCAACGCTAAGGCTTGTCCACCGGTACGCCGATTTCTATATTATCGTTTTCCCCATTTGTTTTGTATCGTCCATCGTGAGATCCCCTTCTGCATTTACTTGACCCGCAATTTATTTTTTCTCGTGCGGTACAGCTGAAGACAAGTGGCACTGCTAGAATGCATCAGTGAACTGGCGCGGTAAGTAGAGTCGCAAAAACCAACGGTCGTCTATTAAATGGAACGGTCTCAAGTCATCGCCATAGGCGTGTCTTTCTTTGAGCGGAGGAAGAACGCCTATTTGCTGTCACGGCAGAAATCATGGCTATTTGGTGCATTCAGTCTAAATTACCCAATGTTTAAATGTCTGAATTACCCTTGCCAAGGCAAGTGCAACGTGACGTCAAGATATCTAGTGGGCGAATCAAGAGCCAACCATAAAGACTGTTGACAAGAATCTCTATTGGCTTGTGTCGGTATGAATGCTTTCGTACGAATACAAAACGTTTCACACGAAGAGACAAGACTACCAGGCGGACGTTAAAAATTCTCACGTGAGGGTGGCAATGCCTCAGCAGCGAACTCATATGTTTGGCTAACTTGCGCTCACGAATGATGACACAACTCGGTGGCGGAGAGAGCAATTAAGCATGCTCCGTGGTCTTCAAACTACAGAATGGTTCATGCTCTTGACAGGCTCAGTTTAAAGCTGGCAAGTAATTTTGCAGACAACGACTGAAATAAAATAAGCCACAGAAATCTAGAACAATGTGTGGAAGCAGACGCGTATGGCTGCGATCGTATGAGATAAGTACATGCCCATCTCGCGCAACAAATTTATGAGCATATTGTGAGCCTTCCATGGATACTCTTTCATTTGTACGTGCCATCGTCATCGTCCAGCAGCGCCGGCTCCGGCACGCGCCTAGGTTCGTCATCGGAATAAAACTCTAGACAAGGCATCGCTGGCCTTGCCGTCACGACCTTGCCATCTCGACCTAGCCTTCTTTCACAATAACACACACACACACACACACACACACACGCACACACACACACACACACACACACACACACACACACACACACACACACACACACACACACATATATATATATATATATATATATAATTTTGTGGCATTGCTCCCTTCTTAAAAAGCGTCGAACCGATGCTGTGCAAGGCCAAGAATGACAGCAAATGTAAACAAGTAGCATAAAAAATATACGTTAAAAGTGCAAACATGAATCGTCCATCAGCGTTCGTTTGAAGGGAATCTACGGCGCTTTATTGACTTTTTTTTTTCAGAAATGTTGAGAGTAAGTTCTGATCAGTTTTGTTGACATTTGTATCACATTTAAAAACGGATTGATCTGCTTTTTTTTTTTTGCAGCTCAAATGAAATTGTGATCTTCCTATCTCATGACCTCTATTGGGAATTTCTACGGAAAGCACTGTGTAAGTGATGTCACTGAATGCATAGCCGCCTACATTCGCTCTGTATTTATTGCAGTACAAAAATTTAGACTTGCTTTTCATCATTTCAGACAAATATTTTGACTCCCGCGGTAACGTACATCAGGCAGTTGAACTAATCAACGCTCACACGACAGTTTTTGTGACCGTCTCCGGTACAACGTTAATGTGTCTTGTGACGTCACAGGTTCGTCAAAACCTGCTTGCAGCCTGGGTTGCTCTTACTCTCTAAAAGTAGTTGTATTCTATATTTTGAAACACGATTTTTGTACAAGAAAGACAGGATTTTAAGGAATGTGAGATGTGTACGTGACAATGATGTAGAATTCCTGGCAGCATATATAGGCTTGATGGAGCGAGGCTTCATGAAGCGAGGCTTTCGGACGAGTCCTTCGAACTGAGAAGTCATCACAAAGCATAGTCATCTCTCACGACCTTGAATGATCGTCTGTACAAGTAGAGGCGGAATAGTATTGCAGCCGGGGCGATGTCAAGCCCCTTTTTCTTGATCATGGAAAAGTTAGCGCCGGCCTTCCAGACAGACCGGATTTCATAGGCGATTACTTTCTCCGGCTCGTCGCTCTTCTGCACAAAAACAGCGCCTGTGGCACCGCTTTAAGTATCGGTTTTAATATTCACCCTTAGAGTTTTCGCTGATGTGTTCCATGACTAGAGTCAACTGTGAGCAACGCTTAAGCTGCTGTTATGACCGTGCATCATCCGCACTTGCGCGCTCTATTGTTCGCCTGTGGGCATGGATAAGTGCTGTGGATACGTGCTGTTGGTACAATGGCTCTAAGTGAGCCGGTTTCCATGAATCCTTTTGTGTAAGCCTGTTTTGCTATGTTGAGACCCTGCAAATGCCAAATTGGCCCTGTCAATGGAACGTCTAGAAAAATACAAAGAAATGTCCCCCTGCGGGAAATAGCCGGAAGTGCTTTCGTTCAATTCTTCACCCTTCCCGTCGAGAAGCGTTATCGTCCAGTGAGGAATGCCTACTGTCCAAAGGCAAAAACAGCGCCAGAGTGACACGTCCGCTGACGTACAGGACAAGAAAGGATCAAGGTGATTACGGCCATTAGAGGATTTCCCGGGAATGCAGGAAAGATTTGCAATTGTTGGAAAGGGACAATGCTGGGAGCAGTATGCGGGGCGCACGTGCACTTGGGTTTCTGAGAAGGAAATCCACTTACCGGAACCAGCATATCGAATCTTTGCTGAAGAATAGAAATGTACCTCCTCGCCGTTCCCAAGCTCTTCCCGCCAACAAGTGACCACGCCCAACGAAACAATGCCGGACCAGTCAGTGCATCAGACCATCAGTGCAGTGATGTGTTCGATTGGATGCCGATATCTGACTGGCGTGCCCTGGAACTGGTTGGTCAGCATCTTCAGAGAGGGGCTGGACATAGGGGGGTTTTAAGGACATTGCAGAGCACGAAAAGACGCTCTGAGCACTGGGTAAACGGCTCATCCAGTCGCTTCTCGCTATGAACTCTTAACGCTTGCCATTTTGCTGATGTACCCTTCTTTTTCATGTAAATAATCATGTAAATAAGTTTCCTCAAAGTGCCATTAAACCTGCTTGTATATATTTTACCAACTTCGAAGATTCAATCCTTCATGAACCCGGAGTCTCTGCACGCTACCAAGTGAAGGCCGGGTCGACTTAGCCCCAGCGTCACGACAACTGGTGACCAGCGTTGGGATCTGAATCTACAAGCCACAACATCTGGTGATTGGAGGTGGATCTGAAGCTACAAGCCACATCTTGTGATCGGAGGGGGCATCCCAAGCAGCAAGCAGGAGCAGCAATCGGCCAACAAGAGAGCAGCTCGGAACATCGATCGCATGTGTGAGTGAGTGCTTGGCTTTTCTTCTGATGTGGACCAGGTTCAAGAACAAGGTTAGATTTTAGAACTGGTAAAAAGTGTTGAAACGCCTTTAGGTTTGGTAGTTTGCACTGTTGTTTTGGAAGTAGCCGACACTCGGAGCGATCATAGACCTACAAAAGCTGCAGAAACCGGAACTGTTGCAATTGTGTGAGGAATTGGGAATTGATACAAGTGGTTTGGCACGAAAACCCTTGATTATAAAGGCAATCACTGATTTGGGAACCGATGATGAGAAGCTCAGTGAAGCATGGAACCTCATCGGACAAAAAAAGGAGGAGCAGCTCAGACAGCAGAAAGAGCGGGAAAAAGAGGAAAAGAGGCGTGAGCGTGAACTTGAGAGAGAAAAAGAGGAAAAGGAGCGTGAACTTGAGAGGGAAAAAGAGGAAAAGAAGCGTGAAATTGAAAGAGAAGCAAAAAGGCTGGAGCTAGAAATTGAGCTCCGGAAATTAGAACTAGAGTTGAGCAAGAGGTCGGGCAATTGTCCCCAGCTAGCGGTACCTCTTCTCAACAAGGAGGCAGATTTCAAAATGTCAGAGTACATGCAGCCATATGTGATATCAGGGGATATCGGTCTGTATCTGGCTAACTTTGAGCGAACCTGCGAAAAACTGTCCTTCCAGCGAGACACTTGGTCTCAGAGATTATTGACGGTTCTGCCCTGCGAGGCAGCGGAGGTTGTCGCGCGGCTAAGCAAGGAGGACGCGGACAACTACGAGAAGGTCAAAGCTTGCCTTCTGAGAAAGTATAGGCTTAGCGCCGAGGCGTTCAGACAACGTTTTCGGAACGCTACTAAGTCCAGGGATGAGAGTTACCCTGAATTCCTATACAATTTAAGAGTCAATTTGGGCGAGTGGCTAAAGAGCACAGATTCCTACAGTGATAGGGACGCTGTAGTCGAGCGAATTCTTTTGGGGCAGTTTTATAACTGCCTCCCAGAAAAAGAAAGAAATTGGTTACAGGACCGAGGCGACACTAAGTCGGCAACTGAAGCTGCCGAACTCATTGAGGAGTATGCTTCGCGCCGACAATTCAGCAACCCAGCAGTGGATAGGCCCCGCAATCCCAAGTTGAGTGTGGATAACCGTCAGAAAAGGCACTTTGCTAGATTTGCAAACGAAGAAAGGAAGGCTTCTTCAGGCAAACGCCCTAGAAAGGACGGCAGTGAGAAAAGTGGAGAAGTGACCAACGCGCAGAACACAAAGAACAAGCTTGGGGCTAGGAAGCCGCTCACATGCTTTAGGTGTAATGAGCAGGGTCACATTGCCGTCAACTGCCGGAAAGAAAAGATTGCTTTCCCGTATGTCAGTGCCTGCGATGAAAATATGCAGCTTTTGGAACCCTACCTGCATCACCTAGTAGTCAACGGGAAGCCTTGCAAGGTACTGCGCGATTTGGCCGCAACGATGGATGTTGTCCACCCGGCGTATGTGTCGCCTTCCGACTATACAGGACAGTGTGCATGGATCCGCCAGGTAGTGGAGGAACAGAGTGTGTGCTTGCCAATCGCGAACGTGGTCATCGAGGGCCCTTTCGGCGAGTTAACAACCGAGGCTGCCGTTTCAGGAAAGCTTCCTAATTGCTATCCGTATTTGTTTTCCAATAAATCGGACATGCTACTGCGAAAGAGGGGTATCCTTTTCGGAGACAGAGTTGTGCAAGCCTTAACACGTTCAAAGGCGCGAGAACTAGCTACATTGCTCATTCCAGAAAAATCCACAGCGGAGGAAACGGCAGTTAAAACAGTGGTCGATGCGGAAGATAGCAGGTCAGAAAACTTTGAGAGCGAGGCATCTCAGATAAGTCAACTTGAAAGTGAGCTTGATGAGGCGCGGAATGAGGACGTTCTTGAGAGTAACCTCTTGCCGCCAGTGTCTAGTAATCTCACGAGACTTTTAAGTAGAACCCAAGAGGACTTAGCTATGGAGCAAGCCAATGATCCCAAGATACAGGAGATAAGGGAGCGCCACCGCGCCACTAAGACAGCAAAGAATATTTCTTTCGAGATGATGTATCGCTTATTCAAGGATAAGCGGGGAGTAGAGCGGGACGAATTAGTCGTTCCCCAAAAGTACCGCGAAGACTTACTGCGACTTTCCCATGGCAGCTCGTGGTCATGTCACCTTGGAATAAGCAAAACAAAGCAGAGGCTGTTGCAAGAATACTATTGGCCTGGATGTTTTAAGGACACGGAAAATTTTGTACGGTCATGCGACACGTGCCAGCGGGTTGGAAAGGCGCAAGATAAGTGGAAAGCTCCGATGGTTGTTAGTACCAATCATTACCGAGCCGTTTCACCGGTTAGTAATAGATGTAGTTGGGCCACTTCCTGTGACCGATTCAGGGTACCGTTATATCCTCGCTATGTTATGCCCAGCCACAAAGTTTCCAGAAGCTGTACCGCTGCGCGAGGTGACGTCCGAGAGTGTAGTGGATTCGCTGCTGTCAGTTTTTGCACAAGTTGGATTCCCTTCCGAGGTCCAAAGTGATCAGGGTAGCGTTTTCACAAGTGTCCTCACCACCTCATTTCTCGAGCGATGCGGCATTAAGGTAGTGCATAGCTCGATCCACCATCCGCAGAGCAACAGCGTAGAAAGATGGCATTCTGTTCTCAAACGAGTCCTGAGGGGACTGTGCTATGAAAACAAGCGCGAATGGGATACCTGCCTGCCTGCAGCACTTTTCGCTTTGCGGTCAGGGCCGCACGAATCCACTGGATTTATCCCAGCCGAGTTGGTGTACGGAAGGTCACTGCGCTCACCTTTGCGAATGGTGCGCGAAGCCTGGGAGGGGCGCGGAGAAGACTCAACAGTAGTAGAATTCATTCTGAACCTCTTGAATCGCTTACATAACACTAAGGAACTCGTTGAGGCCAGCATGAAGTCAGCCCAGGCTCGTTCCAAAGTGTACTATGATAAGTCAGCCCGTCAAAGGACGTTTCGTATCGGGGACCAGGTGATGTTACTGAGAGGTTCAAGGCAGAATAAGCTCGAAGAACAGTGGGAAGGACCTGCTGAAGTCGTTTCAAAGCTTTCTAACACTAACTACGCAGTGAAAATCCCCGGTAGGCGTAAAGAAGTGCGCATTTATCATTGCAATCTTATAAAGCCTTATGTGCAGAGGGAAACCGTGGTAAATCTAACGTTAAACCTTCCCGAGGAGATGGGGGATAACTTCATTTGCCTCAGCGGAAAAGGAAGCAACGCTCAGGAGCTTCTCAAAAAGACGGAGCAGAGAGGAGAACTAAAGAAATCCCAGCTGTCCGATCTGGGCGAGATAGTAACAGAGTTTGAGGCCTGCTTCGTGGACAGGCCAGGCAGGACTGATTTGACTGAGCACGATATTGAGCTGACTTCAGACGTGCCAGTACGATCAAGGTGCTACCGATTTTCTCCAAGGCGAAGAGAAATTCTGGATAGGGAAGTAACTCGCATGCTGGAATTGGGAGTAATAAAACCCTCGGAAAGCGATTATGCTTCGCCTATGATCTTAGTAGAAGCTCCAGGTAAAGATCCTAGGCCTGTGGTAGACTACCGAAAGCTAAATTCTCTCACCAGGGATCAAGTGTATCCTATTCCGAATATTGAGGAGAGAGTAGAACAGGTCAGTAGAGCGGCATATGTGACTACGCTGGACCTTACTCGAGGATACTGGCAAGTACCGCTCACTGAACGCGCCAGCAGATACGCGGCTTTCGTCACTCCGACGGGCAGCTACTAGCCAACAATGATGAGTTTCGGGCTCAAAAATGCTCCATATTGTTTTTCCCGACTCATGGATAGGGTTTTAAAGGGGTGTGAAACATTCGCGGTGCCTTATTTAGATGACATTGCGGTTTTTTCCGACTCATGGACGGTCCATATGGTACATCTAAGAGCTGTACTGAGCCTTTTGCGTCAAGCTGGGCTAACCGTAAAGGCCGAGAAATGTCGCCTGGCAAGGGCGACCGTGGACTACTTGAGTCACAATGTAGGTCAAGGTTTCAGGAAACCCAGCGAGATTAAGATTTCTGCGGTAGCAGACTACCCGCGGCCGAGCACGAAGACGGAAATTCGGGCATTCCTGGGGCTGACGGGATACTACAATCACTACATCCCTAACTATTCAGCTTTGGCCAGCCCTCTGACCGACGCTCTCCGCAAGACAGAACCGACAGATGTAGTCTGGAACGAACAAAAGGAAGCCTCCTTCGTAAACCTGAAGGCTGTGCTGATTAGCCGTCCGGTATTGCGAGCTCCAGACTATGACCGAGAATTCACGGTCCAGTGTGATGCCAGTGATTGAGGGCTAGGTGCTGTTCTCTGCCAGAGAGATGACGACGGTAATGAGCACCCCGTGCTCTACCTGAGCAGAAAACTGAGTTCTAGAGAGAGGGCTTATTGCGCATCAGAGAAAGAGTGCGCTTGCATTGTGTGGGCCATTCAAAAATTGCAGTGCTATCTTGGAGGGGCCAAATTCACCGTAGAGACGGGCCATTGTCCCCTGGCTTGGCTGCAAACTGCGACATCGAAGAACAGTCGCCTTCTTAGGTGGAGCTTGATTTTACAGCAGTACAATTTTGAAATAAGATACAAAAAGGGGAAATTAAATGGGAATGCGGACGCGCTTAGCCGCTGTTTCTAAGCGGTCCGAGGTGTTCCTCACCATGTATCCAAATTGATAATCAGGTTTTTTTTTCGTGCACTTGTATATGTGTGACTATGTAAAGCAGCACGTTTGGTTTTCTAGGAATGCGTGGGTCCTGAGCGTCTTGAGTATGGGCTTTTCTCGAACAACGATGGCAGTTTTCTTTTAACCTGGTCTCTTCAGACGGGAGCCGAGTGCTTGCTTGGACATATGGTTGAGTATCAGAGACAGCTCAAGCAATTTGGCCTACGACAATCAAGACAACGCGACAAGCAACATCGAGCTTCAAGCATTCATGTGCAGGCCATTAAGTCGTCTCTTCATGCAGCAGCTGCGACTGCTGCCCTCCGTGACTCTTCTGGCGGGGACGGAGGCTGTTATGACCGTGCATCATCCGCATTTGCGCGCTCTATTGTTCGCCTGTGGGCATGGATAAGTGCTGTGGATATGTGCTGTTGGTACAATGACTCTAAGTGAGCCTGTTTCCATGAATCCTTTTGTGTAAGCCTGTTTTGCTATGTTGAGACCCTGCAAATGCCAAATTGGCCCTGTCAAGGGAACGTCTAGAAAAATACAAAGAAATGTCCCCCTGCGGGAAATAGCCGGAAGTGCTTTCGTTCAATTGTTCACCCTTCCCGTCGAGAAGCGTTATAGTCCAGTGAGGAATGCCTACTGTCCAAAGGAGACGACAGAGTGACACGTCCGCTGACGTACAGGACAAGAAAGGAGCAAGGTGATTACGGCCGTTAGAGGATTTCCCGGGAATGCAGGAAAGATTTGCAATTGTTGGAAAGGACAATGCTGGGAGCAGTATGCGGCGCGCACGTGCACTTGGGTTTCTGAGAAGGAAATCCACTTACCGGAACCAGCATATCGAATCTTTGCTGAAGAATAGAAATGTACCTCCTCGCCGTTCCCAAGCTCTTCCCGCCAACAAGTGACCACGCCCAACGAAACAATGCCGGACCAGTCAGTGCATCAGACCATCAGTGCCGTGATGCGTTCGATTGGATGCCGATATCTGAGGGGCGTGCCCTGAAACTGGTTGGTCAGCATCTTCAGAGAGGGGCTGGACATAGGGGGGTTTTAAGGACATTTCAGAGCAGGAAAAGACGCTCTGAGCCCTGGGTAAACGGCTCATCCAGTCGCTTCTCGCTATGAACTCTTAACGCTTGCCATTTTGCTGATGTACCCTTCTTTTTCATGTAAATAAGTTTTCTCAAAGTGCCATTAAACCTGCTTGTATATATTTTACCAACTTCGAAGATTCAATCCTTCATGAACCCGTAGTCTCTGCACGCTACCAAGTGAAGGCCGGGTCGACTTAGCCCCAGCGTCACGACACTGCTTGGAGGTCTCTGTATGTGGTGCTTTCCATTAAAATGTCACGTATGCCTTTTTCAGGTTCGGCGATGCGCGAGTTTTTTTGACAAAGGTAATAGGCGCAGGCGCGTAGCCAGGGGGGGGGGGGGGGGGGAGGGGGGCTTATGGGGCTTCAGCCCCCCCCCCCCCCGAAATGTTTTCGTGCTGTCATGCACCGCCGACCAAAACAACCACCGGCGCTCGAAAGCATTCTGGGTTTTGTCTACAATATCTTTTTCTAGTTCGTTCGAAAATACATTTCGGCACGAACATTACGAACCTGGGGGCTACATTTCGTAGCAACGCCCATGCAGACGGAGTCACCTAAAGCCAGGAACCATTTCCAAGCACTAAGTTTCAAGGGCGTTTAGATAGCGAGCGGGCTCGTCGCGTCAACTCGCGCCGGCCGGGAAGGGGGGGGGACGAAACAAGACAGGTTTCCATTCCCGCTCAGTGTTTCAAAGGCGGTATTTCCCTCGCCTTCGACTCCCCGCTTCCTCAAAATCCCTGTGTCTCTGTTTTGGGGCTTTCTTTTTTCTCGTGCCTTCTGCGAATCATCACCGTGCTGTAGCAGCCCTTAGGTGTACTCCCTCGCCCTTCTCCCCGTACACTATGCTCTCTCCGTGGTAGCGCTTTTTGTTTGTGGTTGTTGTTTTTTTTTCGTTTTCACGCTTCTTCCTACGCGCCGAAGAGAAGGAGCTGAACATTGGCCCAGGAGCGATTTGGTTTTTTTATTGCACCTCGTTTTTTTTCCTACACCGCTCTTCGCCGCCCTACGCAACTTGCGGACGCCGGTGAGCGACCGCGACCAAAAGGCATCGAAGCGGTGCCGATGGCGGCGGAGTGACCGTTTGTCTCCTGATGAGGCGCCCAAGCCCCCTCCCCGCCACCCCCTTTTTAGGGATGGAGACGGAGACGAGCTGCCCTTTCAGACCTTAATCTTTTCTGTGCGCTCTCTGTTGCGACTAAGTTCACTTAAATTACCCACAGTATACGAGCGGTGACAGGTGTTCCTGTGCAATAAATGGAAAAAAGGACAGCGTCATTGGCCGTTGGACGTGTACAAAAATGTAAACAAGCATCTTGGATGACAGATTCAATAAAGCATTTCCCGTCAAAGTGTTCATTTCTTGGCCTTTACGTTTTCATATCAGCGGTATGCACTGCTTTGCTGGTTTCGAACTGATATAGTTCTAGATTTCGTTTAATATTTTCTGTACTTATTCAACAGACAGAATCAGGGAAGCATTGATGTCTGTTATTTCTGCCACAATGTTTGTCACATACATATATGTTCTTTTATAATAAAGTTAATATTTTACATTTGTCTTGGCAGTGCGTACTGCGTGGCATTCACCTAATACACAATGGCTATTGGCTATTGGCTGGAATTAATCATATTTGATCCATCGACAAATTCTATAGGAGGACGCGCTGCAACGTGAGCCCCCCCCCCCCCCCCCCCCCCCCCCCCCCCCCCCCCCCCCCCGAGCAAAGTTTCTGGCTACGCCACTGAATAGGCGCATATGCTAAGGAAGTCCTCCACGGATAAAAGCTTCTACAGTTGTTAGCGAGGCTCGTAAGCAGTGCCGACGGACGTCAAAAAGCTACATTCAGGAATAGCTTTGTTCATGCAGGAGGGTTTAAGGGGTGTCGTCGGTTGGCAGGATTGTGTAGAACAGAGACATATGTTATCGCTTGAGCTTGTTGTTTCGACGCCATCTCCTTAGGAACACTCGGTGCTGGGTCAACTGCACTGTCGATAGCAAGGGTCAGCGTAGTACTTTGCGGTCGACTTGCCGAATAATTTCCTACAAGCTCTCCCTCGCCGTGGTGGTGCAGTTGTTACAGCGCTCGACTGCCGTACCCAAGGATGCGGGATCGAATACCGGCCGCGACGGCAGCTTTTCGATGGAGGCGAAAAGCAAGGCTCCCGTGTGCTGTGCGATGGCCCCCGCACCCCAGGTTGGTCGAAACTTCTGGAGCACTGCACTACGGCGTCTTTTAGCCTGAGTCGCTCTGGGAGGGTAATTCCCGTAAACCAAAGCAAGCCTGCAAGCTCTCGGTGTGGGGAGACTTCTTATTCGGCTCGATAACGGAGACAACAGTTGTACTGGCGGTCTTAAACGTTAAAGGTCTTCTTTTATAAGACACGCCCCTCGGACGAACTCAGCTGTTTGGGACTGCTGCTTACTAGTCTAGGAAACATAACTGAGTTGGGAGTCCAGAGCCTCATTGTTTCTGCAAGGCAATCATCCTATAGGGGTGTGTCTGTGACCGTGTATTTTAGGAAACTGAATGAGCTTTCGCTAATTAGTTTGGACTAATTTTTTTTAATCTACACGATTCAAATCTTTTTATTGGCTATCCGATATGACGTGTCGCAGTTTAGGTTGCGTCCGCAGCCGCTTTTAAGCGAAAATTGCTATTTAGGCAAAACAAACAATATCCTTCCGCCTCTTTTTTCTTTACTTACGATAAACGTTGTCACCTTGCAAATAATTTACAATTTACTCCAGGGCGTTCTTTACCATTCATGTATATACAAATTTGTGCGGTTTCTTGGATGGAAAGCAAAATCTTCGTTTACAATGCTTTCAGTTGAGCTGGAACCTCGGTGCCCTGTGTCATTTGCAATTGGAATAAAAGGATAGCAAAAAAATTATAATGTGCACCATTGTGCTTGCTATCTCTCAGGGAGCATCATTAATTGCTTTCATGTAAACATTCCTGTTTAAAGTTTCTTCAGATGACCTGTAATGTTGGTGCTGTGTACCGTTTAACAGTTCGGAAATAGCACGGAGTTCCTACACTGACGCTAGAAGCAAAGCTGATCATTTAACCATGCAGTGTAGTTGACAAATCATCAACGTCGCCATGATTCAACAGTTCGATGCTTGCCAGATAATTAACACTTGCTAAATCTTGCCGATGAACGAGGTTTGAATCTGGCAATGTAGACTGTGGGAAGATGGTGGTATACAGTGTAGCTGTCGGCTGCCGTAAACATTGGCAAAATTGTCCCGTCTGGAGCATTTCTGGTGGCATGTTGCATGCATACCTACTGTAACCTCAAACAGGTATTAAGCTTCTTCTATGCCGTTGCATGAAGGACAGCTATCCCCACGATTATTACGTGTTTCACATCCATTTCGTCCATCTGGCGCACACGCACCCGACGTGTTCCTCTTCAAGATCAGAAATATTTCTCTACCGCCTCAAGCAATACGATTCAGGCAGTCCACCTATTTCTCTCAAGCTAGATACCGATTCGATCCCAGTAATATCCAAACTCCGTTTCCTGTGTCCAGTTCTTAACTCCCGTGGTGCGCACGGAGAAGCCATAAATACACTCTATACACATATTCAACAAACCACCCGACTGATTCGCCGCGTAGCCAACCGCCGGGCTGGCTTCCGCGATAGAAACACATTTCGCCTCACCCAGGCTTACATTATAAGCCGCGCCACATATGCCCTCCCATACCTCCCCCTCAAACAAAAGGAGAGAGACCGGGTGAACGCGCTTCTATACAGTTGCACGAAAACGGCTCTACGACTTCCACCGAGCACATCTAATGCCCGACTCCTAAACCTAGATCTATATAACATTTTTGACGAACTTAGAGAAGCTACATTTACGGCACCAATATCCCACCTATCCAAGTCGGCGGCTGGACGCACTCTATTATCCCAATCAAGCCCAGTTACACACCCTATTGACGGTGTCCCCCTTTCTTTTAACCTCCGCTGTAACCTAATCACACCTCCCATCCCTAGGAACATGCACCCTGATCGAGACCAGGGCCGCAGAACAGCCAAAGCTCACGCCCATCAGAGACAGTATAGCGAGGACCAAGAGGTGGTCTACGTGGACGCAGCGGAATAAACGTCAGGATTCCGTATAGTACTGGCTACAGCCGACAATCAAGCAAAGCTGCTTACTTCCACCTCGATAATCACCAATTCCACCACAGAGGCCAAAGAGGTTGTCATCGCTCTTGCTCTCATCTCTACATCTGCCACAAACATTATCTCTGATTCGAAATCTGCTATTCTAAATTGCGCCAAAGGCTATATATCCCGCACCGCTGATTGCTTATTACGCTTCTGGAATCCTTGGCGCCCCATAAGCCTCATCTGGACGCCAACACATTCCGACTTCCCCTGCAATGAGGAGGTCAATTCCCTAGCTCGAGGTCTTACGTTCTGGGCTAGAAGAATAGAGTTCCTTCCACAGTCCGGGGAGCACCTGCTCTGCTTCCTTGATATTCTATCGTACTAACGGGACAAACGAAGGGAATATACATCCCCAGCCCCATCTCTCACCACAGCGCAGGCCGCATACTGGAGAAGCTTGCAGACTCGGACTGTTCCATACCCTACACTTCTACATGCCCAATATCCAGACAAGTTGTCCTCACCATGCAGACTTCACGGCAAACCAGGACACTCCCTACACATCCTTTTTAAATGCCCCACCTTTCCTCAATCCCCATCCCTGAACGTCGCAGAATCTTACTGGGAGTCTCTTATGAAGAGTACTTCAAATGAAGACTAGCCCAGAATCATCTCCAGTATTTTGAGGAGGATTGCTCTCCAAGTGCTTTCTTTTGCCTTGTAATGGTGTCTCCTGTGTTATAAGACAGCACCAAGTACCATGAAGGGGGCTTCGCCCCCACTATTTGTACAAATGGCAATAAAAATGTTTCTACCACCACCATCACCTCTGTTCGCGATTTCATCAAAAGACGCCGAAACTTTGCTTCGGTAGAAGGAGACGAGTATAATACATATAAAAAAGTCGCTGGCGCATTCCACAGAAACGACCCTGCCCTGCTTATTCTGGATGACTAGCGTTACACACAGGAAATGCCAAAAGGTGCTCGTGTGTGTTTACTGTTCACTTTTATTTATGCCGCATCCTTGCATGAAATGCACGAAGGTTCCATCGAGGTGCATGAGAACGAAAGCGGCTTTTCGTTACAACCAGCGTCTTATGTTAACTGATATGATCTTGCAACTGCAAGTTGAAGCGACATTGAAAACTGCAATTTAAAACCGAACTCAAACAGCATCTGATCGCGAACATTATTCACAACTGTCCCACCGTCAGCTCCTTCTGCCCCAGCCGGTGTCTACACGTTCGCCAAGTATGTTTTGTAACTCGAAAACAAATGCGTCAATTTTCGTGCATTTATACAATCTACCGCAGTTTTTAAAACTCCACGTTCAACATTTACATAAAAAGCAAGCACTATGCTGGCCACAGTGACACATTCGATCATATCTATCAAGGTTGCGACGCCCTAGTGTACACCAACGGTGTAAACCACTTTTCCGGCTCAGCTTTACATCCACGGAAAATACGCACCACCGCTATTTTGATCTTCATCGTCTTTTCTGTAAATTACATTCTCCCGAAGCTAAAGAAGATATGCCACTGCATTACACCATCATCACTGCAGGTAACGGCGGTGCCACTCTCTTCACAGACGCTTCGTTACCCATGTTTTCATCGAAAGCCACGCTGGCAGTTACGACGCGGAATATGCTCGTAACCTGCGCCTCTATTGAGGCGTCTTTTCCAGAGGTGGCAGAAGAGGCTGCGATAGCGCTTGCACTCGCGCAGCCCAAAGTGGGAAGAATTGTCACCGACTCGCAAAAGGCATATAACAATTACAGAAAGGGATGGGTGTCTCTTGCGGCACTAAGAATTCTCAAAAGTAAACGCGACTTTCCTGAAGGGAAAGTTGAGTTGATATGGACAGCGGCTCACTGTGGGCTGGAGGGCAACGAGCTTGCCCACCAGTTCGCACGAGAGATGGAACACCGGGCAGAGGAAGGTGAGCCACAGTCCATTACTAGTTATAAGGAAATTACGAACTATTACAAGACGGAGAGGCGACGTTACCCCGACCCTCACAAATCGCTTACCAGAGAACAGCAAGCGATCTACAGGCAGATACAGGCAGGACCCTTCCCGCACCCTTACCTTAAACACAAGATGTACCCGGAAAGGTACCAGAAGGAATGTGATTTCTGCAAGACTGAGATAGGCACACTCCAACATGTCATTGGAGTATGCAACTTCATCAAGGAAATCCCCCCACCTCTTACCTGCCCCACTACCCCACCACCCCATCCCTCATCCTCCCTTACCGAGCGATGGGAGACCTTGCCAACCAGCCCCGCCGTAGAAGACCAGCTCGTCCTGATCTCCAGGGGCCAGGCGGCCAGGGATGCATATGGGTCCAGTGAAGAGGGAACCACTCCCATCGACGGCGTCTAAGCAGACGTCGTATTTAGCTCGAGCAAATAGAGTTGTCTCTCTCTCTCTCTCTCTCTTTGTTGCGAGAAATTGCAATTCTCTTGTTTTGGGAAGCTTTCTATAGACAGCTGTCATCGCTGTCGGTTTTCCCCACGCACACGGAAGCAAAAATAATCGTTAATATCCTCACAAATGACGAGTTCTTTTCTTTTATTCCTGCCGATTTCGCAATTCATATAATGGGCCACCATCAGCCCCTCCGAACACGCAGTAGAAAAATTAGTAGTGGTTTAACTCTGGTTAACCCTAGTTGAATTGCGATAGCAACGGTGGAAGCTTCTTTTGCCTGCTACATTACTCCCCTGTCATGCCCTATCAGTGTAAGGTGCTGCATCATTGGGGACACTTAAGCTCATCCTTTAAGAGTATGACGCGAGAGCGTAAGTTACCAGTCTTCTTCTTCTGCTGCTGCTCCTCCTCCTCCTCCTCCTCCTCCTCCTCGGCTGTTCGAGGTCAAGTGTGGCCACCGCCGGGACCATGTGACGGCTCGAAACCTGGCGCAGTATTTCTATAGCAATAATAAGTCCTCGCGCTCCCATCCCTGTTTTACTCCGCAGTGTTCGTTACTTTGGGAAAACGCCACAGCAGAACGGCTAAAAAAATGTAATGACAGCAGAGCCGACAACCTGATTCGCTTCTTCGCGATTCGATGGTAGAAGAATAAGAAGAAGAGGAAGAAGAAGCGGAAGCGGCCAGCCTGACCTGGTAAGCGTGCATTGATGCTTTCTGTGCTTTTTTTTCGGGGTTAGGCGATGACTTGAAACGGTGTCAATGTCGTTCTTCAGCATTTTGTAATGACGGCTGTGCCTGATGAGACAGCGCATCGATGGGTATTCGCCAATAATGTCATGCGTGCATGTGTCTCTTCGTTGCAAGCGTTCAGGCTCGAATGACGCATGCAGTCCCAGGAGCATTGCTACCCCTTCTCAGGTAATGCCAATTAAATACTGTCAAACCAAGTGACATATATTATATCACATACACATTGGCTGATAGTCGTATTGCAGTCACCGTTATCACGAATAACGACCTGTTAACCACTGCTTTAGTTTCATTAGTATTGTTCAATTTATTGAGGCTTAACATTTACTTAACACTTCAAGTAATAGATCGCAAAAATGAGAGAAGGGTGCGGTGCTGCTTTAAGGGACCCTGCTGTGTATGATTGCATTGCACAGATTCAACCTAATATTAGAAGAGAAAATGAGGTTTTTGTGAAGGCTAGAAGATTGTACGAAACGAACATTGAAGCCATGCCAAGATAGATGGTCTTCAAGCAAGCTGCATGCGAGTCATTGGCAGCGAACACCAAATAACGTGGAATATGCTTGACAAGGCTGTATTATTTCCATGATTTGATTAGCTAGGAGGTTGTTGCTTCATGATTATTACAGATTAATTCATTGTGCAGCTCGCAATGCTACATTTAGCCACATGCACCGCTTTTAGCATCTTCCGTTCATGTGCCGTGTTTTGTGTGTTGAGGTATCAACCCAACTTCAAGCCATATGTCCTATATAAGGCTATTCACAAGGGAGAAGGGGGGGGAGGGGGGGGGGAGTCACATAATCTGGAAGCTGAAAAGATTAGTTGTTTGTCGTTTTATTCTTGTTTGTTTTCGCCAGTACCCTTAGTGGAGACTTGTGGACGAAGAGAACTTTCTTTTCAATTCAATTACTCGTTTTTTAAGGACTGCCGCTTGCCTTTTGTTTTTGTTATGAACCGCTAGTGTTAAAAATATTAGCACTCAGAACCTGCATGTCAGTGTGACTGAGGAGGACTTGCTACCGAAAGCTGTCTGGATCAAATGCATGTGAAGGTTGGTTACTCACATAGTGACGAAAACGATACCGAACGCACATTGAAAACTAAGCGTGATTTGTGCGCACTCTCTCATTCGTGCATGTCAGACGCTAACAGGCGCTAACAGATACGCCTAATCCCTGCTACATACAGCTTAACTCACTGTAGAGATTCGTTCTCGTTATTCACAGCTCTAATTAAATGCATACACAAGGAAGAACAGGAAGAAATGCTGTTTCCAAAGAGCTGTTCGTGAAACACTGCACCTCGTGTAAGCGCCCACGAGGCAGCACCCATAGCGTAGAGTGTACAATATGAAATCCTCGCCTGTCACCGTCGTTGCGGCACAAGCATTTGTTTCTAATTCCTTTTATATCCGATGGAGTTATTCTTTCCAACTGTAATACTTATAATGGTGGTTGTAAGCAACGCGGGGGCTCTAGTATTGGCGCAGGTTGTTGCTGTAGCGACTGAAGGAAGGAGGCGAAAAACGTACCTGCCCACATTGGCAAACGTTCTTGTTCTTATTCCATTCATTGACCGTGAGTAGAAAAAAATGGAGGTTAATACACACCTGTACTGCATTTTAACTCGGAGAATTTCCATTGAAGATCAAATCATCCAGATGGAAAGGGAGGATGGCGCAGATAACAATTTTTCTTGATGCTGAGCTTTCCAAAATATATGATGCTTTATTGGCGGTCTACAATTCTTTCCATGTTTATCTAAATTATTAACAAGCGAGATAACGTTTAAGAGAAGCGCAGCTCGTCTAAAAGCTGTAATTCTTGCATACAAATCTTGCAGCACTATTTCTGGCATGCTCGAACTTGTTCGACATATAGGCAAATGGGGTGCATGTATGTAAAGAGAATGTTTGGGGTACATACATACATTCAAAAACGCACATTACTCATAGACCGAAGTACTATACAAAACACACTATGGTACATATACATAATAAACTGAAAAACATGATTCCCCAGAGAGGGGAAAACAATAGAAGTTTGGTTGCGCCGGCGCAAAAAGGTTGTGTCGGCGCCCGACGCCGGGGTTCACGCGGACGTCAAACATCCTATATGCGAGCCGCCACATTGTTCTCGCAACTACACATTCGAAAAAAAAAAAAACATGCGGGAGGCTCTCGGGAGCACCGCAGTTTGCACACTGGTCATTGGGTACAATACCCCATCTGGCAAGGCGCTGTCTCGTGGGGAGGACGCCCCAGCGCCTAAACCAGTCAAAATCATACACTTCGTTTGGCAGCCAACAAGCGGCCCACGCTCACCATTTGGGGACAGCGGTCTCTCGTTGTGCATCAGCTGAAAGCTTGCAAACGGCAACTAATTCACTGATGCGTATGGCTGGTAGGTCGCCTACATTAACATCTGACAGGTCTGCATCAAGAATCGACTTTGTCTCGGCAACCTCGCGGTAAAAGTCTGTCCGCCTCTAGACCGAGGTATTGTTCGGGTGTAAGCACACAACGCGCCGTGCTCATCCAGTACAGGATCAGCGAGCGACCAGGGTTAGACCCGTCAGCTAATAGCCTCTCCACCAGCCTTAACGAGAGTACTCGAACCACTGTCGGGATGCACGGCAGGCCAAGACACCCCCCCCCCCCCCCCCCCTGCTCCTCGAAAAGTGCAGGATGTGACGGGCGACAAGCGCTGTCCACCATCCCAAACAAAAGTCCCTATAAGGGACGCGAGTCTTTTCGTCACACGACGCGGGATTGTCGCGATATGCGCCACATAAAGGGTGAAAGCGCACGCTCGTGCCTTGACGACACTGACTTTAGCATTGAGCGTGAGGTTGAAACGCGCTGCGTCGGAAAGGGCGTGCGTTGCTCGCGAGAGAACTACGTCCCAGGTACGGGGAGAAACCCCGCTTGGCTCAAACGGCAAGCCATGTACACGCACTGCGTCCACAAACGGTACACGGGCGGCTAAAGGGCCCCTGAACGGACCGAAGCGGAGTGCTCTACTTTTCTTCGTGTTGACGTGTTGAGCTGCAGATAAAGCTGCGTATTCCGAAAAGATGTTCAAAAAAAAACAATGAAACTGTCATTGTCACGCACGAAGAGGGATATGTTGTCCGCGTATGCAGATACGACGACCGTCTCCTGTCCTACTGATGAGAAACCTCAAACACGCCTGTCCGCAGCGACCCTACGCAACAGCGGGTCGAGCGAAAGTATAAAGTGTAACGGCGAGAGCGGGCACCCCTGACAGCCTCCCCGCGTAATCGAAAGCTGCCGGCGATTTGGCCATTCAGTACTAGTTCACTGCTAAGGTCTGTGTAAAGGCCACGTAGGAGCTGAATGAATTCGTCACGAAAACCGAATGAGCGGAGTACGGCGAACAAGTAACCACGTTCTACGCAGACGAAGGCCTTCGCCTGGTCCAAGGAAACGAAAACTCCAGTGATCCCTTTGGCACAGGCGTATTCGAAGTTGTCTCTCGTAAGTGTCAGCGAAGCGAACACCGATCGTCCAGGTACCGCACAGGACTGGTATGAGCTAACCAAATACTGCAGGTAGATTCGCACCCTACGGACGAGCAATGTGGCTACGAGTTCATAGTCGGTGTTAAGGAGGGTAATCGGTCGCCACGATGAGGGACTCGACGGTGTCATGCCCACCTTCGGAATTAGAACAATACGGCCGACACTGAACGAGGGTGGCTTGGCTCCGCTCTCGAGGAAAAAATTTACGAGCCTAAGTAAACAAGGACCGAGAATGTCAAAGAAAGTGGAATAAAAGCCTGCTAGTCGCCCGTCAGGACCGGGAGCGGTCGACTGGTTCATGGCGCCTAAGGCAAAATGCACCTCCTCCAAAGTTGCCGGCTCATTAAGTGCCGAACATGCGTCTTCTAGAAGTTGAGGAAGAAACCCACAGAAGAAGCCGGCAGCTTCTCGAAAATCCTCCTCCTGGTCGAGGCTTTGTGACGAAAAGAGGGCCGAAAAATGATCGCTAAACAAGTTGTGGATGTCAGCGGGTTCCGAAGACGTAGTACCGTCCGCAAGCATGATGCTCTCCACTCGAGTTCGCCCTTTATTGCGCTGGACAAAGGCTCGAGTGTGTCCGAGGTCTGCACCATCTTCAAGCGGCACGTTGGATGGACCTGCGGATAGCGATGCGCGTGAACTGTCTTCGAGGATGCGGTGATAACGCTCGCGCAGCGTCTCGAGACATTCGCGCATCGCGAACGTAAGCGTTTCGCCGCCACGTACGATGCACATACGGCGCAGAACGTCATTCAGCATGGCCGTAATGCGGACACGCCGCGCCTTTCCCGCACACAGACAAATTGGTCTAATATAAGTAAATAAGCATGTTCCCTTGTTGTTGTTGTTATGGCTATAGGAAGGAGGAAAGAGAAATGCACGGGCCTGCTACTGGGACAGTGCTTTATTACATTTTAAGACACTAATTATCCTACATTTTGTTTTGATGAGCTACATTAAAATGTTTTTTCCATATTGTGAGGTTGGATGTGAAACAAACACCAAGATACTTATATTCAGAAACATTACGCAGATTGCTTAATGGGTAACAGGCAGAAACCAGAAAATAGCTTCGAATAAATTAAAAAAGTTTTAATCTTGTAGTGTGTAAAGGCATCTGCAATTTGATAAACTTGAATATTGTGCGCATTGAGCTCTCAGTTGCTGACATCAATAGTATCTGTCTGAAAATGATCTTGCTTTCTCTAGCCCTCAACTTGTCCCGAGTCCATGAGGCTAGTTGCTTGGGCAGTACTGTTTTGCACCTCGTACCACGTCACTACAGGCCAAGGAAACTTCCGCCTGGTCATCCTACACACGAACGACGTCCACGCAAGGTAAGCTTCGTAAGCTTCGTGGCAGGGCATACACAAGGACGCGGCGTAAAAAAAGGGCCGTTTTTAGCGACTACCTTCCCTTGACGTTATCTGTCTTCGCTAGTAAAAGGCGACGCGTAGGATGCGTTCCAAGGCCATGTGCGTTCGTCTCCTCGCCCTTAAACTATACTTCGTTAACCAGGCCAAGCCATAAACTGAGCTTGGCTGATCTTGAAGGACAGATTGACGCATCCAGGTGATCACTGGGTTAGCACCTGGAGAAGCAGATATGCTGCTCTAAAATTAGAAAGACGCTTAATCTTCGATTCAATGTCTGGTTTGGTTTGATTTCTGGGGTTTTAACGTCCCAAAGCGACTCAGGCTATGAGAGACGCCGTAGTGGAGGACTCCAGAATTTTCGACCACCTGGGGTTCTTTAACGTGCACTGACATCGCACAGCACACGGGCGCCTTGTTTTTCACCTGCATCGAAAAGCTGTCGCCGCGGCCGGGATTCGATCCCGCATCCTTGAGCACAGTAGTCGAGTGTCCTAACCACTGCAGCACTCCGGCGGGCTTCTTCGATTTAAGGGTAGGCGCGATAGCGCGTTTAACACTGGCTCTTACATGAGCGAATATTCGGCATTGATAGACTGATACAAAGTTTAGCAAGAAAAAAAAAGTTCTCGCTGGTTTCCTTTCTAGGAAAAGGAAAGCGCTGTTTGATTGTAGCTTCCCGGTGGACACCTGCAGCTGCTGTGAACGGCGTAGACCTGGAGGCAATTTGATCGTCGGTTGAGTCCCCGTTCTAAGGAGCTTCTAACATTATTATCAGGTCGACGCTAATATTTAACGAAATGGTATGACATCAGCCTGAACTCAGCCAAACAAATGAAATTACTGCGTGTTTTTTTACATGTTTTTTTTTCTAATTTGCGGGTTATACGCTTAGCCCAATAAAGACTTATTTCAGTCACTCGCGAATACAGTGTCCTTTGGGGTACACTTGGCTGAAACATTTCTTTCTTTCTAATGTATTTGCCGTCTTCTCTCATTGCATTCATTATTTAGCTAATCACTGCTTTCTACCATAATGTTTTTCTCTACATCTACTATATTAGCCTCCCTTTATGGTGTTGAGAATCTGTCGTAGGCGAGTAATCTCCCATACGCAGTAAATTTTCTTTTCAAGGGCGTCTAAGACAAACGAATGAAAATTAAGGGCAGACTATTCAAGCTGTACATAAACTATATAGCGCTGACAATTACTGCACTGCAATTGTCTGCAGCAGTGAACCATTTAAATGAGGTGCCCACAAAACAGGTTTTAGAGAGTATAAAGCCCTTTCAGCTGTACCCGGCTGTCGTCACAGCCGGCTTGAATAGGATTACACACCTCTGGCGAATATCAGACATCTTTGACATCTTTTTTTTTTTTTTTCTGGACAAATTGACTCACGTATATCACCCCGCGCTCACTGTGGGAACAGGGATATGTTCAAAGTATAAAAATATTGCCAAAAAGCAGACTTGCCAATCTATAACTACGTACATAGCAACTTGAAATTATGACGATATGAAGAAGCTGTGCTCTCAGAAAACAAACGTTCATAATGTCATATTTAGGCTTGCACAAGACACTGAAAAATAGGGAAGAGAATATCACTGAATCTGGTAACAAAATTATCTACTACTTCAGAAATATACGGGGTGTTTGCAATTACTCAGTACTATTTTTACCGAAAGCTGTAAGAACTGCTGCGATGCTGTCACTTCAGATGGAATGTACTAGAAGGCGTACATTACGGACTTAAGAGGATTAACCAAAACATATTGTTACGATGATGATGAAGATACATCAACATTTATTTCGCCCGAAATAAATCGGTGGTGCACGCAGCGGCAAGCCGATGAAGAAAGGAGATAGATATGACCGATGGCGATGGTAGATGACGTTTTTATCAAAGATGGCGGACCTAGCGGGAGCGCGCCTGCCCACGCCAGTGCCCGCTTCGTCTTCATCGCCCATAACAATACTCGGGGCCACTGAGCGATCGTCCCGATCGATGAACTGTAGGTGGACGAAGAAGTCAAAGTCGATAAGATTTATGACCTGACGATGACGTGTGGGTCGGTGCAGACAGAAGAGGAGGAAGGTAACGGCTTGCCGTCATGATGACCGATGAATCCTGGCCCAGGAAGTTTTTGCTGCAATGGTCGTCAGGATTTGAAGGCTGGGCCCCAGGCGCGCATCAAATGGCACAGGCGGGGGCGATGTCTCGTAGTGTTGTATTCGGTCAGCGGGTTCGTCTGGTTGGCGTCTCGGGTCGGTCCGGTCCTTTGGTCAGGTCTTTCATGCGCTGTTTCTTGTGATGTTTTCTCGAGTGTTCGTGGCGTCTCGGGTCGGTGGGGTCTTAATGTCGGCCTGCCTGTCTTCGTGCCTCTTGGTCAGGCCGGGGACTGGACGGGGAATGGAGAACAAGCTCGGGGCCAGGATGATGAGCGATGATGATGTATCCTCAGCTCCACCAAAATGTTACGATGCGGCAATCTGATGAAGAAAAGAGACAGACCATGACCAAAGGCGATGGTAGATGACGGTTTTATAAAAGATGGCGGACCTAGCGCGAGCGCGCCTGCCCATGGCGCCGCCTGTAACAACACCTTCAACTTTCTCTTTTTATTTCAATAAGCAATATTACAGTGCAAAATTGAAGGCTGTCAATATGAATAACGAGATAAGAAATAAAGTTTCTTAATCGGCAGCAAAGTTGGAAACATCGAACACCCTAAATATGCATCGGAATCTTCATGAATCGTATTTTAGGCAATTTCAGATACCTTATTGTGACCAGAGCTGTGTGCTGTTTTATCACAGCATGCACAAAAAGAAAAACCTTAATATTCAATACTGCTGTCGTCTGCAATAAATTTCTTTTCCGTGAGCGTACTAACCACGTGAGGCGTTTTTTGCTCTGAGTTTAACCGACTGCGAACGTGGTCCGCAGGCTGACAGAGGTGTCTCCCAGTGGAGCTCAGTGCACGCCCGAGCTGGAGCAGATCAACCGGTGCGTCGGGGGACTGCTGCGCCACTTCGCCTACGTAAGCTGCCTCTGGAAGCTGACTGAAAACAAACGGAGGCCACAGAGCAGGGCCTCGATAATCTATAATCACCGCACCAAATATGCAACGGCTTCTGCTGACTCTGTAGCATATTCGTGACAAAGAAAGCTTAACGCAAAGTATTTCGATTTGTTTTACACTTCGCCTAAGTTGCAGGGCTCACACAACAAAATCCCCTGTTATAACAAATGGTACACGAACTACGCAACAATTTATGTAAGACAACAGCTTTAAAGGTAAAACCTGTTAAACATCAACATCCATGCTTCCTGTTTGCGACTTCTTTTTCCTTTAAATTTTTGCGAGTTTTTTAGTCTCTACAAAAGACAGCCGCGCGGTTGCCTGGTAACGAGCCAGCACCCTCATATTAGTGAACTCCAAAGTGACAAACTGAGATCGGCATGAATCGGAGTCCTGATTAATGCTTTTCTGTGTCGTCTCAACGTCCCTAGCCGCTTTGTCGACGCAGAGCTGGGACGGGTCATTTTCAACCACCTTAAATTTATGTTGTTCTCTGACCTGCCCGGTGTCGCAGGTTAGTGTTAGCCCAAAAAGAACCAGTCTTTTCACGCTGCTCCATCCGATTACGACCAATAGCAATCTTAGTCAACCATTCGGCAGAAAGGACCACTGTTGAGAAGCTTTTAGCTTCTTGCCTAATTTCACGCGAACATACGTTAGCTATTTGGCTGAGGGAAAACTGATCAAAAAGAATACAAAAAAATCTTCTGACAGAACTTCGTACGTTTAACTGATCTGACATGCAAAAATATTCTTATTAAAGTGGCATTGAGGACGCTGGTGAGTGCGAATAGGCAAAATTAAAGATTAATATATTTCGGATCTTCATCGACGCTTGCGTGAAACACAAAAGCACGCATCCAAATATACTGTTTACCATTCATTTCACCCACTTAACCCAAAGAAACAGTACGCCAAGAAGTATGGATAGACTATTCTTCGGGAAGTGTACCGGTGTTCTTTTATTCGCAGGAAGGTAGCTTCGTTGTTTATAAAATTGCGAATGAAAGCCTCTTAACACTTCCACTTACAAAGCGGCCGCGAAAAGTATCCTAGTGACGTAATTTTTATGGCGTACTTGCAAAGAATTTCTTTTTAACCAATGAGAGGCGCCTATTGTAGAGGATCAGAAGTCGCGATTCTATAGCCATAACGAGGGCAGGAACTGAAGCTAGCTTTCTCGCTAAAGCGCGTACCTTTCATATTAGCTTAGGTGCATGTACAGCTTCCCCGTACCCCCGTCATGGGGTTGCAGTGGTTAGGGCACTTGACTACTGTTCTCAAGGTTGCGGGACCGAATCCCGGCCGCCGCTTTTCGATGCAGGCGAAAAGCAAGGCGCCAGTGTGCTGTGCAATGTCAGTGCACGTTAAAGAACTTCAGACGGTCTAAATTTCCGGAGCCCTCCACTACGGCGTCTCTCATAGCCTGAGTCGCTTCGCGACGCTAAGCCTCACAAGCCAAATCAACACCCCCTTCCCCGTGTCGCAGTAGCAGTCGAGTGAAAGACGCTAAAATGTGGTTTTCCGTACCTGAGCTTCATACGTAATGACCAGCGCTAATATTTTAACCAGGCAACGGTTAAAGGAAGTCGTCTGGCAGAGTTCGGTGTCAGCGTGGTAAGCGAAAAATTACGAAAATCATTCTGGCAGGTTAAGATGTACGTTGCCAGGGTAAATGAGGGGGCACAGATTGTCTCGACTCAACATGGCCGTGTTGACAGGAGCTACCAGCTCGGATAGGAAGGTTAATTCAGAATCTTGTCAGGGAACCATCAATCACGAATCAGACATTTAATCTGCCCTTAGGCCACGCAGACACGTTCGCTCGGCTTGGGTTTTTATGTCGGCTAGTGTTTCACACATATTGCTGTATTACGACTGTACGCTCGTGAGCACGTGCGAGACAACAGACGTATAATTTATGCGATTAATGTTTAGGTGAGGAGAAAAGGATATGTCAGAGAACGGGAATATTGAAGAGAGCCGCCAACACTAGTCAACGCTGTCGTGTAGTTAAATTATTCCTTAGTGAATCAAATGAACGCTTATTATGCGTCATATTCGTTCCCTCAAGATACCTTGTAGCACATCCCATACCATATTCACTACCCAATTGTCCAGAAAACAATCAAAACAAGCAGTGCATCGTGTTTAGCACGTTGACTCTACTTGGGCACAAATATATATATGCGAATGTTTGCCTGAGAGCACTCAGTGAAAACGATGTGGCCACTAGGCTGTTACAGATAGCCTTTATCTTGATCAAAGTAGCTGATTAGACGCGTTAATGAAGGAGAAAGAACGAAGCCTCTTAATCAGCTAAGTCAATGACAACAGGACGAGGAAGCTCGCTGCTATGAGCGTGCTGCTCTAAGGACCATACGGAGGTTTAGTGCACAAAATGTGAAGCGGGTACACAAAGCGCTCGTGTGCACACCCAGTTTTTTTCTCGTCTTCTTGTTCGCGCTCTTTTGCATTCTCGGGTGTGCTCAGGAGGCTTTTTTTTTTTTTCTCAAATTCCGACAGAAATAGCCGATTGACGGCAAAATAGTGTCCCTCAGAACAGTTCACAACTACGTCACAAGCGGCAGTTGTACGTAAGGGGTCGGCCACAGTTAGGGTAAACGCACGCGAAGGTTGTCGTTCTCCTCGAAACCCCATTGCGTGCGACCTGGCCGCACGTCGAAGCGAATTGTCAGGCCTTGCAAAGCCCAGCCTTCTGGTTCTTCAGTGCCTCCGCCTCTCTGGTTCCCTTTGCGGCCGTGTCGGATACTGTGGCGCTTCAAAGAGAGAAACCGCCTGCTCGCGTGTTCTCCCTAAGAGAGCCTGCAAGTCTTCAGCTCCACTTGCTCTTCACTTTATGCAGTTTTCTTGCTTACGCAAGCTTTGTTTCCGGGGCAAGTGACATACTTTCTTCATGCTACAACTTGAAGCTTGCCTATAAAATAGGTTAGGTTATATTTTCCTTAAGATTCACTACAGGTCGGTTGGACGCGGTTTGTTTGGAAGGTATCAACATGTAAGGTGTTGTCGTCCATGGCTCATTATGTTCTAGCAGTAACCGAAGTCTGTACAAAGCTAGTTGAGTACTAATTAGTTAACGGTGTGACTGCAGCGGCCAGTCCAATCGGACCCACTTCTACTTCTCAGTGGAAGCCCTTTCTGCACACAGGTGTCTCGTGTGAAGAGGAGAGAGAAACACGTGCTGTTTCTGAACCCTGGCGACTACTTCCAAGGCACTACGTGGTTCAGCTCTCTGCGCTTACCCGAGTTCTCCGCCATCATCTCCTACCTGGGACACGACGCCATCGTAAGATTCTCCTACCACGTTCATGGTCATAACATAACAGTGCAATAAACGAGGGGACGAAACGGGCACGAAACACGCGTCGTCTTTTCTTCGTTTCCTCCTCGTTTTTTTCGCTGTTGTATCACGGATCGTAACCAACTGGCCCAGTTTTCTGTCCTTCACGGTCACTTGATAGCTACCGACGGTCAGCCTTTGTACTTCATTTACATGCAGAGCGGCATGGCGTCGCTACATCTCACAAGCTAAAAGAGCAGCCCTACGTATAATATATTTTTTCATATTTTTGTACATGTATTCTAAATATTCCATTCTTCTCTAATTTAGAACCTGCAAGCATTACATGGAGGAGACGAGCTGGACGCTTAGATCGGCTACTTATTTTGGCTAAAATGGCTTTCGGGGAGCTTGTACTTGAATGATGATAGTCAGTTTTGCTGCGTTATCTCGACCGTAGCGCAAAAATTGTGCACAAAAACGCACTAATAGTCCCTGAACGGTCGACGGCACAATGGTAATGGGAACATCCCAAGGAGCAGTAGATCCGTAATTTAAGAGTATATTACTCTATAGGTTCCACTCAACCGCATGCAGTTATGCGACTACAAAATAAATTTGAAAGCAGTGTGCATTATCTTGCGGAAATTCGAGTCAAATCATGTGTTCGATTAGGACATTTCAAAAAATCAACAACTAAAGCAACTAGCACGGGGACTGCGCAGCCAAACAGAAGCAAGAATAGCGCATTGAGGATGCAGGATGTGCGTCAATAAAAACAAAGGTGCCCGTACTGTGCAGTAACAAAATAAATTTTGAAACAATCTAAGCACAGCAACAGAGAAGTTGAGAGCAAACATGCGCTTACCAAATTTAAAAAACTTCAACTAGCAACGAGGTCCAGCCAAAATATATCAACCTGTGCATAAAACAGGCAATCAAATATGTGGTGTGGGAATTTGTGTACCGAGCATTGACATAGACTAAATTCAAGCTCAGTTGTTCGATCGTCTTTGAAAGAGACTGCAGAACTGTCCGCATGCAGGAACCTACATGTGAGGCACGAATGACACCCGCGTCAAAAGCGCTTGCCTTTGTTAGGAATACTTTATACTTCTTCTAAAGACTGAGATCGACAGCAAAAGACGTCTTTCACACTATTAATGTGGCTCTGGCAATGAAGAAAAAGTAAATAATTTAAAAGAGCTGGGGATACACCAAATAAGAACATTTTGGTGTAGTAAAAATGAGACATTCCAGGGATGAAAACAAGAAACAGAGGTGAAATTAGGATTTTAGCAAACCACCGAAAGGCTTCCAAGAAGGTTTTATTCGTCTTCCTTACCCCTCCTTGCCCCTCTAGGTCTCTGCAAGTCATCAGGGGTGCGTAGGATTCTTTTATAGTATGTCCTGCTTCGGTGTCCCCTTTTATACCCATACCCTGGAAATCTCTTCGTGGAGTAGCGTGGAGTAAATTAGTCTTAGGTTGCATTGACGTGTTGACCCTTGTCATATCTTTAATCTCGGTGGGTGGCCTCTGGATTGTCTGTTGAAATATGATCTCCTAATCATCATACAACCTGTAATGATCCAAATATTATTTCAGGCGTTTTTACCTTGTATTGTTTTACTTTACAACTGTGAACCGAAGGGTGTTTCTTGTTTCTATTTTTTTTTATTTGTGTTGCATTGGGTGTCTTATTTTGTTAAATACAAAAGTTATGTTACATATAATTTTATGTATAGATTTGCTGTACAGGCTCTGGACCAACTTGCCTCCTCTCTGTTGTCCTGCCAATTATTGTAAGGGGGCCAGGGCCCCGTCAAGCTATTTCCACAGCTTTTAGTCCTGGCTCCTCCTTTCCCTGCAGGAAAGGAAATAAACCTTGACTTGACATTCGTTTTCTGTATAGGTGCGTCCAGCGAAAATTTTAACTCAACTCGAAAATGCTTGAAAATACCTCATGTAGCAATGCAGCAGGTAGGCTTGCCGCAGCATTCTTCGGATAATTGATGAATGAATATTAGAGGAGGAGAGATCAAATTCCATGCCAAATTTACGGTTTGATTGTGCCGGCCACTGGGGAATTTGTGTCAGAAAAATCAGTGGTTAATTCAACAGTACGAACACGACAGAGAATAAAAATAGACACACACTGAACTAACAAATGCTTCTATTACATTGTCTTCTTCTTCAATCATAAGACGAGTAAAACCAGAAAAGAGGGGGGAGGGGGGGAGGGGGAGAAGGAAACCAAAAGAACAAGGCAATTTCCTATTAGGCATTGCATATTTCTCCCTGCTCCAAGAACAAAGAACAAAGAGAAAGTAAGGACCAGTCTTGTTTTTAGTCATTTACTTAGAACATACTACAATCACTGAAGACTAAGCAGGAAGTCTATGCACGATAAAATACTTTAGTTCAATACAGCACCACCATGAGCAAGCAACAAAACAAAAGAGTAAATGAGAAATGTATTGGATCAAGGACACAGCAAAAAAAAAAAGGAAAAAATCAACAGACTGGGAGTTCAATAGAACGCTTTCTGTACATGTTCTCCGAAATCATTTGCATTAACAACAAAAAAAAAAAACGTTTTTTGGAAGTGCATTCACCAGGATGATAGCGCACGGGAAAAGCAAGTTCTTAAAATGTTCAGTGCGTGCAAAGTACTGCTCCAGGTTGTGAATATGAAGGTGCCGAGTTTAACGAATCACACGTGGATGAATAAACAGCTGTAAACCGACACTTGGCCGGTAATTTTACAGTTGGTCATTTACATGTTGCTGTCATGAGTTTCCGGATGTTCAATTTCTTCTATCGTCAACGCCATCGAAGGAGTGCTTGCATATCACACCTTTCTTTTCTATAACTTACAGTTAGTCATAAAGATCCCGTTTGTTCTAGTGGTTATACCGCCTCAAAATCGAGCATTTACCGAAGTACGGATTGTGTGTGTTGACCATTGTTAATGTCGTTGCGGAATGCTCACTGACCAAACTGTAGAATGCAGGCAGATACGTGTCTCCCTACTGTACTCCATTATGCCGTATTGATAGTAGTGGCGGGGCCTCTTATAGCTGTCATTCACACCACATCCTGTTCAACCCACGTAAGAAGCTCCGTAAGACAGTGCAACTTCATGAATTACTTCAATGTCAGAGAGATGGTGAACTTATTGGAATGCCACTTTTGTTCACCTCTCATCCTTCTTCACTGCCCAGAGCCTCGGGGTGCACGAGTTCGACCGCGGCACGGCCGATCTGCGTGTCTACCTGGAGGCAATGAGGGCTCAGAAGGTTCCCGTCATCCTCTGCAACGTCGACGTGCGGCGAGAGCCCGAAATCGAAGGGAACGCTACGCAGCCTTCCCGGGTGCTCAAGTACAACAACGGCACCGTCAGCGTGGGAATCATCGGCTACATAAGTCCACTCACGGCGTACAGATCATATCCCGGTACGGGCGCGCCTCCTGTGACGCTTACAGTAAAATTGGCTGGGGTTTAACCTACTGAGCTATAATTAGGCGAAGCGAAGGCTTCATTTTGCTTCGTTTCACCTTGCTTAGGCTTAGGATTAGACATGGGCAGACATGGTTTTGCAGCGGTTAAATTGGCGAGACTGGGGAGTCGAGAACGCCGTCGACAAGATGGAACACATTATGTTTTTATATGCTGTCATAAATAAAAGGTCAAGTGCTAGTGCACGATAGGGTGTACCATGAATAATATATCCTGCCACACTGTGACTTCCGGTTCGGTGAAGGTCAAGCGGGCGTCCAGTTTGGCCTTGGGGGATACATAACGTAGTGAAGCGCTTCAAAACGCCGCTCCTTAGGCGAGCCAGAATGCACCCATCTCTCTCCTCTCCCCCTGGTGCAATGTTCGCAATTACGTTCGTAAACGTTATTGCGCTGCCACCAAGGCGGTTCAGAGGCGCATCATTTATGATGTATGCATTACATATTACTTGCTGCGTAACATTGACTGCCAAACAGTCGTACTATCGTCCACTTAGGTCGTATTTCGCCCAATTGATATCGTTTCATTTCAGTTTTTTTGGGGGGAAAATACAAATGCGTATCATTATAGAGCTTTTGAAAATTATTTATAGTGCACTTTATAAAAATCGCGATCTCCTCGAAACGAATCTGGAGTACTACGCGACTACCATGCCCGGCTTTTGCGGAAATACAGCAAGTAACCCCGTTTGTTCATCGTCAGTACATCTCGTAACTCAGCGAGATGCATGTATCTTTTAATGTTATGTAAACTACAAAGTACGGCAATGCACTGCATTTGAACACGATACTTACTACTGCCTCTTTCTGAACGCAGTCAAATATAACCTCTGAAACGCATCCTGCTCTCAAAGTAACTAGTTCGTAGAAGAAAATGAAGATTATTTGATTTGCATGTGCAGAGCATTCTAAATTTCCTCTATGATTTTGAGTGTTCAGCATCATGCGATGCTGGGCAGGGCTGCTGTGCAAACATAGAGATGAAAAAAAAAAAAAAACTATAGACTAGATAATGAAGTCACATGGTCAGCCGCCCAAAGCTATCCTGCGCTGACATCGCTGTCTAATGTCCCAAATCTAATCTTATGAATTAGGACATACACAACTACCAAACGGCAATCCAGCTTAGTAAGACCATTGGCAACGTTTACGGAAGCTGCGGGAGGTACCAGCGGACACCTGGCCGGCCGACGATGACTACAATACCACAGGAATGAGCACAAAGCCATAGGATGCGAAACACGTTATTGACAAATAATCGAAGACATTGCTTCGTACAGCCTCTCGGCATCCATTTGGGCAAACGGATGGGTGGGTGTTCGCAGGGCACACGCAGTTCACCGACGACGTCGAGTGCGTGCGGCGCGAAGCCCAGCGGTTGAAGCGCCAGGGCGTCAACATCATCGTGGCGCTGGGCCACTCGGACCTGGAACGGGACAAGCGCATCGCGTTCGAAGTTCCCCTCGTCGACGTCGTTGTGGGCGGCGGCTCGCATTATTTCATGTTTAGCGGCAGCCCCCTAGAGGACGCCCCCGAGCCAGTCTACGGAGCCTACCCGATAGCCGTGCAGCGCCCTGACGGAACGCAGGTGAACACAGTTCGGTGTTTTAAGGTGAAATATTTAGATTGCTGTGCATCCAGGTCGTATTGTAAGGCACACAAAAAAAAAATGAACCGCGCCTGGAAAGGGAGACTGTAGCACCGCATGAGGGTTCTGAGAAATAGCGACCGGCAGTGGTTGTAAAATAAAATAAATTTAAACGATAATAAAGACGTATGCTGCTGCTACATGCTAACGAAACTGCAACTGGACAATTTGAATATGGACACTGAATACAGATGTGCTTTAATTTGCTCGTTTAACTGGTCTGGTGATCAGTTACGTCACTCGAGTCAGCGGCACCCGGCGCGGTGGCGCGAAGCTTGTAAAAGGAACAGACGGATAATTAAGTCTGCCGCACAAACGAAATAAGAATTTTCCTCACTGAGTCACACGATCCAGAATCAGCCGATATATAAAAAGTAGGAACACACTGATTTGTGCTGTGCGCGGCTCGATGCGCGCTTCTATTCGATCACTGATACATTCTCAGATCTCACGCTGCCGAACGAGAACCGGCATCCTGTTGAGCGAACGCCGCAAAGGCTCAAATGTCATCTAGTGACTGCCTGTGCAATAACTCGTTCAGTTCACAAACGTCGGATATCCAAAGGGTGAAATGGGTCCAGCTGAACGGCGCCAGGTGCTTACACGTGGCGGGGCCTACATTAAGCTTTGGGCGGGCGTTTCTGAGCGCAGAATTACGTTCTTAAACTTACGTGGCAGATGCTATGGCGGCACAGCTCATACGAATGACAATGACGCGTTATAGGATATAAATGAAAATAATATTTTTAAGCGCGCATGATAGGATCGGTTACCCACACTGTCGAAGTTAGTTTAGAGGAAGAGATCGGAAGCAGGAAATATTAGAAGGACCATAAAATGAAGAACAGTAAGAAATGGTGCAGGATACGAGACAATATTTGTTACCGAATTTCTTTGTGTTAGATTGCCCCTGGACAGTACTTCTACACGAAGGAAAGCAATTATTTTATTTGTTTATTTATTTGCAAATATTCCGCTCTCATATGCGAGACATACCAGCGGCACTTTCATCGACTTTTACTCGTGCATCTGCAAAAGTTTGTATGCTCCTCATCGCCCTATGCTGCGCTTGGTGCATTGGGCTGCATTTGTTGGTACAGGAATGTGGTCATCATTAAGTGCAGTCTCATAATGGCAGTTCGAATGCGGTCATCAATAAGTGCGGTCTTATAATGCCAGTTCGTAGAGAAACACTCATTTAGCCGACTCCGTCTTCCAGTCCGTTCAGGTGCTGTCAATCAATCGATAATTGCCAGGCAAGGCATTTCATCGAACTCAAGCTGTGACAGACATACGCAGGTGAAATCATTCTATTTTAATTTCTCTACAGTTTACTTCTGACAGTTCAGTTCCGCTAACATATGGTGCAGTTTGTATCCTGCATCCAGACCGAAAGTGAGCAACACGTACTGATTTCATACCAAAATATTTTCTTTTAACTACACGTCCTGAAGCAACTCTACTTTGTTAAACACCCCCTCCAACTCATTTCAGCGTATTCTCCTTTCTCTTTAGTCGCCGCGTAGGGATCAGAGACTTGGTAGACTACTCGTACTGCTAGCGACAGGCACCCCGCGCATTTTCACCTCTTCACAGAGTAATCGGTTGCCATTTCGCACTCCCCCCCCCCCCCCCCCCCCCCCCTCTCGCCAGCTGCACCCCTCCGAGCGCTGCACCTGGGCTGGTCCGCCTCACCCCCTAGTGAAGCCACTGCTTTTGATAAGACTACAATATCACACTGTGATCAACATGCAAACAAATTGAAGGTAACGATTTTCGCAGGCAGTAGTGGTGACTGCCTTCTGGTTCGGCAAGTATGTGGGACGCCTGGAAGTGACCTTCGACTCAAAAGGTCAAGTCATTGCCTATGGAGGTGCCCCAGTTCTCATGGACGCATCCATTAAGCTAGACGCTGGTAAGCACACCTTGTTTGCCACGTGCCTGTATAAACCACAACTACAACCTTCATCCCATTCAGAGAACATAAAGGAGGAAGACGAAAAAGGGCAGTTTTTGCTCTAATTCTCGTTGCAAATGTGATCAGGTTGCGAAAGTTGTTGCATTCGAGGAAAACCGGGAATGTTTTCACCTGTGCTGAACAATTAGTGCATATGTATTGAAATCATTACTACAAGTCAGTTCATTTCCTGTGTCACTTGCATATGTCAGCAGACAATCAAGCAGCTCTAAACCTTCCTAGGGGGTTGTGGGGTTTAACTTCCCAAAGCGTCAGGCTATGAGAGACGCCGTAGTGGAGCACTCCGGAAAATTCGACCACCTGGGGTTCTTTAACATGCACTGACATCGCACAGCACGGGCGCCTTGCTTTTCGCCTCCATCGAGAAGCGACCGCCGAGGCCGGGATTCGATCCCGCGTCCTTGGGAACAGCAGTCGAGCGCCGTAACCACTGCGCCACCCCGGCGGGTTTCTAAAACTTCCGATAGACCGCTACGCCGCCTCGCATTAGCATCGTTGCGCCCGTTGCGGCGTACATCTGACCATGCCAGCAGAGGTGGCATATATTCGGAAGTGTCAGCCCCTCTAGAAATCTATACAGTACGAAGCTTAACGCCGGAGCTCTCGCAACCGGAACGATTCGATCCCGCTCGAGCACAGAGTAAGTTCACCTTAGTGCTACGCACGTTTTTAAAAAAGAATACATAAAATATAATGTTGATAAGCAAAGTGCGCTAATTAGGTGTTCTTTGATGACTGAAATCGCGATCAGTGCAACCTAATTAAAAGCTAGCTGTGTAAAGGAACGCATACCTCACTCGCTTAGGCTTAGGCAGAATACATCGCAAACATAAGTTTATGCACATTGATTAACCGCTCGTTATCAGAAACATTAGTAAAAATTATGATGACTGAAAATTTGTCATGTACCTGTCACGAATGTACCGTCATCATCATTTTTTCATCATTTATTTTCCCTTAAGGACCCCTAGGCGGGGCATTACATAAGGGGGGAGCAAAAAAAACGAAATCACAAACAAAAGGAACATTTGGAATATAGCAGTGAATGCAAACATAATTGTTAAAAGAGCATTATAAAACGAAAGAGTGAACAATCATAGATGCATTGAGGCCATCGCGCCATATGAAGAAGAGAAAAATGGGAACACTGTTTGGCAAACAAAGGTTCAACAATATTTTAAAAAAAAGCTCGTTTGGCTAAAGCGCTCGAAAGGGCTGTTCTTGCAGGGTGCCTCGATGTTGCCCACGCGCGGCGTGCGGGCCACATCGAGGCACCCTATGTTCTTGGCTCCACGCACGACGCCTACCCATAACACCTTGTTCGAGATAGCCTGCATATGAACATGCGTCGCCGCGCTGATTGCACTGGGTACATTAGATTTTCTAGTCTCGGACTACTTGCTGACAGGTCTCGGCTTCCGCTCTGACAGGAAGCAGCGTGATGGTCACATGAACTTGCAAGCCCCTTCCAATGGTTTTACTTTAAGCGGACGATCATGTAACCAACAGGACTCAGTTCTTTCGCAGTAACGCCGCACGCACGTTTATCTTTTGGCGTGTGTGTGACATTAAAAATAGATAACAGAGGCACCAGTCAATCGGTGCTTTATGCAAACGAAGCGTGACATGCCTGAATGCAAAGCATTTTACAGAAGTCTGTGCAGGGTTGGTTTGCCATTGCTACTAGCTAAGTTCCTCCAAGGACCAAGCTCACTACATTCTACAGTACTGCTGTCCACTACCCGTTGTCCATCACGGAATTTCTGCACATCAGCGCCGGACAGAATCTTGGCCTTTCCTTACGACCCATTATCGACCAGCTCGCTCCGACGACTCTGATCCTTCCGTCACTATGCTCGTGCTGCGTGAAGATACATTGTTCCGACGCAACATGCGCCCAGATAATGATATGGTGTAGCCGAGATGTCGGAACAAGACAAAGATGTTACGGGTGTTTGTCGAAAGACGTCGCTGAAGCAGAAGCTGTTATGTTGGTGTGCACTGGTGCTTCGAAGGTGTTCCTGACTTTGTAATGAAACTATTGCTACTGGATGAAACCCTGTAACAATATCAATGAATGCTAGAAAGAATATCCCAAAGTGCGAATATTATTGAAAGAAAGTGTGTTCGTCTAGGGTTACGACAATTTTTTTTCTGAGTAGCGAAAATAATGAATACACTCTTTTTATGTCGTTATGGTCGTTTTATTACGTTCAATGCACTTCGTTCATGCGGCTTGACCATACTTGATCACGCAGAGCTGATCGCTTTTATGGAGTAATTTTATACTGGTACCTGATAAGGTGCATATTTCCCGTTCTTCTATATTCACATAGCATGTAGTCTGTGGTGGAAATAGGAGGAAGAGCAAAATCAATGCACTTTGCCAAGCTTATTGGGCGTCATATAGAGACGTTACATATTACGACACTGCCAAATGTCATGCTCAGTCATCCAAGCACAGTGATATCACAGGTGACAACATGGTGACGTTTTTCTGCACGTAGGACCCGGGAAAACGCTGTACGTGTGTTTTGTATCACTACGTACTGGGCTGTATCACTTAGGCTGTGCGCGCTACAACAATATGGCTCCCGCTATGTCACATCAGTATCCCGTATATCTGAAATGACGCTATTCGTCAGCTGAAATAGGTCTTGTTGAATTTTCCCCACGTAGATATAACTTTGAGATTTTTTGTGCTCCTGTGAGTTCCCGATCATTTCTTAGCGCCTGAAGAGGCGAGCGCTGTGGAAGGTTCTAACGTCCTTCGCCCACTCAAACTCTTATCGTGCGCAGACGACAAGGTGCAGGGTGCCCTGCTCGCCGAGAGCATCGTGACTGCTCGGGCTAAGGCAGACACGGACCGCAATCAGCCCATCGGGTCGACCAAGGTGCTGCTGGAGGGCAGTCGCCAGAGGTGCCGCCTGGAGGAGTGCGCCATGGGAAACCTGCTCACTGATGCCCTGTTCAGCTGGTTCGCGGGGCTCCTGTCAGAGGAGGACAGCCGCTGGGGGCCGGTCAACGGCGCCATTATGCCGAGCCGAGATATATACGTGTCCATCGACGAACGTCTTACGCATGGTATCGTGAGCGCAGGGTTACGCTGAACGCCGTGTGACATGATTTTCAGTAAACGTGTAGTGATGGAAAGTGCCATAGTCCACGTCTTGTAAGAATATAACGTCAGGTCCGAAAAAGCTAGTTTTAGTCGAGACATATGCGTACATTAGCGACATGTTATTCATCTTTTAACCGATGCCTACTGATCATGCATTCAGACAAATCTACTCAGGCATCAAACTTTTTTACTCTCTAGGGTTTGAAATAAATATTTTTTTGTGTGCGACGAACTTTGTCTAGTAGTTGATCTAGAACCCGGAATCCAAAATTCTTCTAAAGCTCTTATGTCTTCGGCACTATGTTCAGTGATCCCGTCAATATTGACTAGATTTCGTAAATTTATCTGTTGTGCATGTGATGGTCTAACTTCACGTCGGTCTTATATAGTTAAACAAATTGGACAACAGAAAGATGCACTAACATGGGCCTTAGCGACATTTGATCTACTGCAGGTTCATAGCCCTTCATCAATAGGCACACTGACAAAACAGAGCAAGCAGTGCAAACCCTGACTCGCGCCTACCAATGTAATTGGACGTAACATCACTTATGCTCTTTTTTGACCACTGAAATATAAGTACCACAAGAAAAACGTCAAGTATTCACCAGCTCAATTTTTTCGTTATTCAGAAAGCCATGCCTGGATATGGTGCCTGTCAGTGCGAAGGTGGGTATGCTTTGTAGCTTTTCTTAAAAAGAACGATAATACCGGTCGTTATTTTGTGCGCAGAGCGAAGCAATCCACACGCTTAATTTCAAATATCTTGCATGTTAGGATGAATAGCAGCAGCAATTATTTAGATCATAGACAAGAACATCATCATAAATACATAAATTACGGTTTCACATACATTGGAGGTGATACGTGTTCTGCCTGTGCTTTCAAATAGAGCAAAGAGAAACACCCAAATGCTGCACAAATGGGGAAGTACTTCATACAAAACGACCTTAACGAAGACAGCAGTCCAAGCATTGAAGCACACACATGCGCACAATACATGACAGAACAATCCAAACTTCAAAGCAGGTCCTCACGCTGGAGCTTTTCATTTCATTTCATTTATTTTACTCTCAAGGCCCGAGGGCACTGAAGAGGGGAGTGGTAGTATACAGTAGTTATCTAAAGGGTGTTCCAATTCAAATTATACAATTTTAACTAATGAGGAACAAAAACGCTGATGATCGATGATGGAAGCAGTGGTTCCGGGAAGGTAGTTCCAGTCCTTTGCTGTTCGTGGGCGAAAAGACTCAGCTGCATGTTTAGTTTTAAAAAAAAGGATCACCGACTTTATGCGAATGATCAACTCGTGACGAAACATATGATGGATAGGGTATAAGATCGCTGCGCAGACTGGAATTATGGAACATTATTTTATGAACTAAACAAAGACAGAGCGTACTTTCGACGGCTAGCAAAATGAATTCTTCATAGATTTAACACTGGCGGTGCGATTATAGTTCCGAGGGATAACATGCCGAGTTCTTTTTAATTAGTGCGAGTGTGCTGATTAGGTTTTCTGTGAAGGAATCCAAAATGGACGCAGCATATGCTAACTTACTGCGAACTAAAGATTTGTAGAGAAGAAGTTTGAGTGAGGTGGGAGCAGAAAAAAAGTTACAACGAAGGTAGCCGAGAGCACGGTTGCCGTAATTAATTACGGAAGTTATATGAAAACACCAAGTTAGATCACTTGTTATGTGAACACCTAAATAGCGGTATGAAGATACTTGTTCTAGTTCGATGTTATTGAGATGATAAAGAGTGGGCTAGGTCGAAATGTGCGACACACTTAGCAATTTAAAATTTGTTATATTTAGTTGCATTGACCACGTGGTACACCACTCACAAATTCTATCAAGCTCTTTTTGCAAACGAGAAATGTTGTTAAAGTCGTTAATTTCACGAAATATTACGCAGTCATCTGCAAATAAATGTTAGAAGGAACGCAAAGGAGGAGGTCATTAATATAAATTATAAACAGCAGGGCCCTAGGACAAAGCCCTGAGGAACCCCAGGGAGCACGGAAGTTGATGGAGAAGGAACGTTATTATAGCTATCCCAAACTGTCTTCGATTACAAAGAAAATTTTCTAACCATGTTAAAACATTGGGGTGAAGATTTAGCTTGCTAAGTTTAAAAAGAAGTAGTTTGTTGGCAAAGTCAAAAGGCAGTTATTCAGGCAGAGCACATGTTTTGAGACGTAGCGTTGTGCAAGCAAAACAATGATGACACCTCGTGCAGAAAACGAAGGTCCGTACTTGACGCGGAAAGAGCCGGTGAGAACCTGGAGGAGTTGGGTAGTGCACGTAAGCCTCTTGTCATTGAAATCCACATTCTAGAGACGAAGCGCCGTTGGTAACAATAGCTGGTTGTGTCAGCAACCTAGAAGCTTCGGCTCAAGGCCCGCCATCAAAGGACGGGATGAACTAGGTAAGCTACAAGACCTGAATAAAAGCCGATGGGAAGCAGACTTGGTCGGAATATCTAAAGAGCGAACGCAGATTCCAGCCGACGGCCATGAAACACCACCACGGACAGTTTGAGTACTCTTCCTTTCTCCATGTCAGCGCTTCTATTTTATCGACGTACTCTTTCTCCTGTTCTTTGCTCCGAAATTCTTAGCTTAATCGGTCTCTTACGGCTTCCTTCAAACAACGACATTCAAATTAAATTTACCTGAGTGCAATAACCTTTCGTTGCGGGGAATACCGGCGAGACACGTAGCTCAGACACGTGCTCTACGTTCCCGTCGCAAGACACGCAGCGTAAACATTGACTCGCTGCTGTCCGTGTCAGTGGGGATAACCGTACTTATATAGCACTTCTATAGCGTTGAATTAATTTAACCGCAAAGAAAAATCCTTCATGTTCTACACTTCAACCCTTTCATATAAACGCGAAACTCTTCCTGTACATGGTGCTGCGGGTGCGGAGTATGGTTTCTTTAATATCTTGTCTTTTGGGTGACAGAACGACCAAGACTAATTTTCAGCATCAAGGGAAAAAACCTCGCAAGCCGAATTTAAATTTTCCCGAATAATAAATAAAAGAACTTAGAAAACGATGTAAACTACAGTCATGATCATCCTTAGACACGTGACCAATGTTGGCAGTCCCTCTGCGCAAGCAGTCATGACCGCAGGCACCATGGCACTTCTTGAGCTATCAAGTCATCCCTTGATAGAAAAGCCTGCGCTTCAAATCACTCACCGAAAGTGGACAACACTTCCTTTCTCTCTGTGTCTTCAAAGCCCAGCATTTTCTATCATGACAAATCAACTCGGCTGAGCTGGTACCCTGATCATTTCCGATTACATGAGTCTCTGGAGCTTGCTTTATTTGATCGATGCTTTGGCGGCGGCAAGGAAGCTGTCGTGGGTATTGCATACGTAACACTGGCGTTGAAGTTATTCGCGCAAAACAATCAACCTTTCATTCTGCCATGCTGACTCAATGGTTAGGACGCCCGAAGGCTGACCCCGGGGACACGGGTTCGATCCTGGTCACGGCGACCGCGGTTCGGTGGCGAAAAAAACGCACGGCACTCGTGTAATATGCCATGTGGGGACTGTTAAAGCACTCCGATTAGCCAAATTGTCCGCAAGCTTTAGCTAAAGCATTTCTCATAGTCAGAGTCATTTTGGACGTTAAACACCATAAACGTGACCAAGCTCAAATAGCTCTCGGCCTTGGTGGCACAGGCAGGTGCTTTTGAAGGTTCCCCTGTGACATTACTCTGATCCCCTATCGATTCACTCGTATAGACCTTTTCACGACCCTTGGAGAAACCGGTTTGACTGGGCTGAAAACCAGGTATGGGGGAGAATCCGCAGCTTTTTCCTGTGTTATGAGCACAGCCCAGTCTCCAATATGGCAGCGCCCTTTGGCCAATTTTGAAAAGGTCTATAGGTGATAGCGAGCTTTCTAAACAACCTGTTTAAAACACTGAGAAGAGTTTACGTTCACGGAGAATGTGCGAGCTACAAAAATGGTGTTGTTGGGCACTGTCGCTGCATTTCGCGTATCAAAGAAACTGACGATGACCAATGCGGGCGGCCGTACGCAACGCGTACGGAAAAGCAACCAGGGCAATGTTTCGGGGCGATACCGTCGCCTACTCTTGCGTAAGTATCAACGTTCGTCTTGCGAACACTTTTAAAGATTTCCTGGTGACCTGGCCACCCCTTGGAACAAGGTCTGGAGATATTGTTTGAGGAATAGTTCATTTTGAAGGAAGGAAAGCGAAAGGGCCCACTACCAATATGCCCAACTTTTTGCTCTCCTTAAGAAATAGTGTTGCTCTGCTTATTTGGTGTTGAGGCGTTCATGTCTTTTTTTTTTTCTTTTTTCGCACGCCGCGGCTTTCGGCACTCGCAGGTCGCATCTTGTTGCAGCACGTGATAGAAGTGCTGGCCTTCAATGACGACGTTAACCACGCCTTTGTGATCAACATGCCCGGAAAAACCCTCACAGAGCTCTTGGAGCATTCCATGCGGGAGTACGACGTCAACAGAAAAACGCCTGTTACGGACTTTCTCCAGGTCTCGGGTAAGTGATCCTATATAACCCCTCGCTAACTCCTCTGTCACTCAGGCTGCAGGTTCGATATATTACGCGAATTGCATACTGTACCTCTCTCGGTTGAAAAGTGGTCACCGTCGATGTCTCCGTTAGCGTGACAAAAATAGAGAAAAACGGTGTCGGAGAAAATTCGACCTTAATTTGGTGCCAATGTTGTGACTCAACCGTAATTTGTGCTGCGTTGGAGTAAGAAAAAAAAACATCACAAGCGTGTCAACAATACGACAAAATAGTCTTTAGTTCTGTCGTAAATGTCGAATTTTTTTTAGTGCTGTAATACTTTTCAGTAGATCTGTAGCTTTTTCTGCAGTAGCCTTCTGTTGTCTATAGTTGTGTAGTACTTTTCTGTTTTAACTACAGCAAAGTCTGTTGTTACTACAGAAAGTTTTATTGTCACAACTGATTTTCTGTCCAAAACCACACAACAGAAAATCTGTCCTAAAACAGAGAATTTTCCGTAGTTTTTTCTGACTTGATGGGGCGTCTCTTACCATGTCGCGTCTTATCTATAACACCAATCTTTTTAGCCAGTTTGAAATATCGTTTGCGATATGAAAGGAAGCTGGTTTTTGTCCCTCCTTTTCTCAAAAAACCAACTTAAACAAGCATTTTAAATTCAGTCGCAGAATAAAAGATGGTCGTCAAGCCGCTTCGCGTCTACCCTTCATAAGGCGAGGACTGAGCATCTCCCAAAATTTTACACAATACACCTGATTTCGTCCAGTTTATTTTTGATATTACACCCTTTATTCATGGAACATTTTTTTTTTCGTGGCAGCTTATACATACCCAGATAATTACATCCGTCCCCATTTCTTCGGGGTAGTGGTAAAGCTCAGTAATGGGTAAAATCTCAGTGTCCTGGATTTCTCCTGTTGCACTAACTTCCAATTTGCTTTCGTTTTGTAAGCGACACTTTGCCCTCTTCCGGAAGTCATATACCTGCCTCTTACATTGTTTTTCATTTATAACGTGAAGCATCCCTTTCTACTCCCAAACCTCAGTGAATCCAAGAGCATTATGCGCAACGTTCTGGGGGACCTAACACTGGATAATATTATGTTCTGCCATTAGACAAAAAAAGCCACCTCTAAGGTCTGTTCTTGCCGGTATATATAGCTTGTCGTTCTCAACTACTCAGTGCCGGAGTGGGAACGTTACATGATTTCTTTTAAATTACCAAAATATTTTTCCCTTTTAATTTTATTTATCTTTAGCACAATATAGCGCTAGAGCCTCGACTTGTCCGGCATTTTATTTGGGCATTGATCATAATTTGAGGTTCGTGCTTTTTCTTTCAAAGTTCGTCACCCTCTTTTTATTCCCTCTGACATTCGTAATTGTATCGAGCTCTTTACCGCATCATTATATGCGTTTGTCAACTTTCGCACCGGTCGCTTCCCCACCATTTGCTTCAGCTGTCCTTCACAATGAGCCTTACATTTTACCTTGCATCTTTCTGCCATTGACCGTCCATATTACCGTGTACTGACTCATTTATCCTACTCATGTGCACACCTTAGTGAACCTGATGAGTGTTCACTGCTTTATTGCAAATGCAGAATTTCTGGCGGACTCTTTAGCATGGGAATCCACCTCAGCAATGCCATACACCCATATACAAAAGGCAGCTATACAGCTTCTCTTAGTGAAAGCCCTTCCTTCTGCCTTATTCGAAGCCAATTCACATACAGCACTGCGTTCACTCAAAGTAACTATGAAATCAGATGTCTTCCCGCGACGGCGATAACAATTCAGTGCAAACGAAATTCATGAACATCGGTCCGCTGGCAGATCAATGCACAATAACGCAATTTATGCGACCTTTTATTGGTGCCTACTCTAAGTGCTTCATTATATAAATATTATGCGATTCTTGTTGCTCTTTCTCTTATGTTGCGTTTCAATGTGTGCAGCACCGCTCACTCACATTTTGCCTGATTCGGTGTCAACGTGACAATAATCTTCCAAACGCCTCCAATAGCCGTAAGGTACTAAATAGCTGAACAACAGAACTGTGCTCCTGTTCTCTGCCTGCAACTGCAATTAACAGAAAATATGCTGGATATGTAACCTGGTCGCACAATGCCGAAATACAAGAGAGTGTTCCTGAAATCATTATTCAGAATTTCCATTTATAGTGCGCTCAAATCTTTTCGGCTGTTTCAACTGACTGTAGTATCCCGCGAATCATGTAGCGTTCACGTTTGAGTCGACCTTGTGCACTGCGTAATAAACACGGGCGATAGTTACAGACGTCCATTTGAATTTTACGCTTACACTGTGGAGTTATGCAGGATCCCCGAGTTTGAAGATACTCGAGATATCCCGATCCCTAGCGACGACTTCAAGTGAAGGAATCGATAGTACCAGGACATAAAATGCAAAGTTCGGCACGTCTTCCAGTTTTAGTGTTTTATCTAGAGTCACCATCTAGTTACCACGACTTGACGCCGCTTCATGGGCTTTGTTGGCTGTCAACAAAGTACAACTCATCTGATCGCATCCCTGGAGCATTCTTTCGTCATCTTTCACAGATTTAATGCATTCTTTCACTTGCTTGATGTTTCATCGTGCACGTTACTTGCGAAAATCAATGTCAGAAGAAATGTTTTCAATACCTTTTTTACTGCGCACGTTGTGAAACCTAATAATCGTTTTATAGCGTGCAAGATGTGCACTGAAGGCAATTTATAATAATTTTTTCTCATTGCATTTTGCTTTAAGCCGCGCGGGAATGGTACGATCATCTTATCAGCTGGGCGAGCTTTATTTCATTCGAAAGATACGCGGTAGACGAAGCAGTTCTTACCACGTGGCCTGGAAAATCAGGCACGTCATTTGATGGGAGGGGTCGCTCTGAACAACAGCTTCGCGCAGTCTTAAGGGTACAACTGTGCCAGATGGCGATGAAGCGGTGAATACTTGTCTGTTTTTGCCCATCCACAGCAAATCTAGGAACCTAAACTGCCTGAAATAAGTGTCTCGTATCTTCATAAATTAGTTTCTTAATAACAAAAGACTAGTATTTAGGATCAGCTACCCGAAGTCTTTGTGGGCTATAAATGGTGCATATTGTTTCCAATTTCCAATACTCTTCATTCCCCTAAATGTTTTGTTGATTTGTTTCCACATCTACGTACCTTCGAAACAAGCAGATGAGGTAACGTGCGCGATATCTTTCAAAGCCTTTGCTACTGGGAAGATGGTCACTTTATTTATTACAAATATTCTTGATCAGTGGTTCTGTAAACTGACCTAGCCACCACTTCCACATAAACTGTTCAATAAGCGCATTGTGAACGTCCCTTACACAATGATTTACAGTGGGCTTGTTGCATCCAGGTAACCTGTCTGTGCTAACGCTTCGCGGCATACACCAGTCCTATAGAACCTGAAAACGCAGAGGACTTCACCTTTTACGCTGAGCAAGTTAGGCAGACGTTAGTCTTCGTCTAACTCATCGCATGCCAGCGCAACATCATTTTCGACAGGCTATTAACATGAAGCCAGAACTCCACGTCGGTCACGTTCAAGCTTGCCGAAGCACGATACGATGGCCCACGCTAAGGCTGACTCCACCGAAACTGTTTTGAGTTGGACTCGGAAGCTTTCACCATTTAACTGCTTTACCCGAGTTCATGTGTAAGTCAAACCTACCTCATGCCACCGGCATCCCCTGGGAACGTTATGCGCGTTCATATTATGGTCGGGTCACACCCATCGTGCTTATTGGCTACAGCTAAGCCACGCTGACGGGCACCAACAATGTTAACCGTGAAATTTAACAGAGGCACTGGACATAATCGTTCAACGCCTACAATTTGTTGAGAGCGAAAGAGGTGGCGCAGGGTGGCTGTTCCTGGCTCTACGGGGGTGGGACTGGTAGGTCCACGCCGCTTGCGGCGGGGGCTAGCCTGCCACCCAATTTTTATCTGTTGTAGGCCGTCATTGTACCCGCCACCGCTTAGGTGGTGGACGACGGCTGTTGCGGCGCGCGTCTTTCTCTCCCTCTTCTTTTTCTTTCTTTCTCTACTTTCTATCTCCTGGCCCCGCCGGGGTGGTGCAGTGGTAAGACGCCGCCCGACTACTGTGCCGGAGTACCCGGGTTCGAACCCGACCTCGGCGGCTGCGTTTCGATGGAGGCGAAACGAAGAGGCGTCCGTGTGCTGTGCGATGTCAGCGCAAGTTAAAGATCCCCAGGTGGTCGAAATTACTCCGTAGCCCTCCACTACGGCTCCTCTTTCCACTTTCATTCCCACCTTCCTCCCTTCCCTTACGGCGCGGTTGCGGTTGCCACAGAAAACAAGCGAGACAGTTACCGCGCCTTTCCCTTCCTATAAATAAATCAGTTGTTTTTTTTTCTATCTCCTGTCCGCACGCAGCAGCGTAGGTGGCTCAGCTACAGAGCCAGTAGCAGGCCCGTTCATTTTCTTTTCCTTCTTCCTACAGCCACAACAACACCACAAACAATTATACAAGCATAATTTAACGCACGGCCATGTTCCGTGTGACGTCAGTGCACGTTAAAGATACCCAAATGGTCGAAATTACTCCGGAGCCCTCCACTACGGCGCCCCTTTCTCTCTTTCCGCTTTCCCTCCAACCTTCCTCCCTTCCTTAAGGGCGCGGGTCAGATGTCCACATTTTCCCTGTGAACCAATTTTATTATTATTTAAAGTAATAATATTTGGTTCACAGGAAGGGAAAGGCGCAGTATCTGTCGCACTTGCTCTGTGGCCACTTGAACCGCGCCGTAAGGAAGGGAGGAAGGTGAGAGTAAATGTGGAAAGAGAGACATTGGAGCCGTAGTGGAAGGCTACGGAGTAACTTTGACCACCCGGGGATCTATAACGTGCGCTGGCATCGCACAGCACACAGACACCACTAATATGGGAGGTGATGAAGGGTGGCTGCTCCTGGTCTTACGGGGCTGGGACTGGTAGGTCATTACCGCTTGCGGCGAGGGCTAGCCTGCCACCGAACTTTTATCTGTTGTACGCTGTCATTGAACCCGCTACCGTTTCGGTGGTGGACGGCGACTGTTGCCGGTCCGCGTCTTTCTCTCCCTTTTCTTTTTCTTTCTTCTCTATTTTGTCTTCTGTCCGCACAGATTCCGCACAGATTAATTTATAGGGCCCAGCCGGGGTGGTGCAGTGGTAAGACGCCCGACTACTGTGCCGGAGTACCCGGGTTCGAACCCGACCTCGGCGGCTGCGTTTCGATGGAGGCGAACCGAAGAGGCGTCCGTGTGCTGTGCGATGTCAGCGCACGTTAAAGATCCCCAGGTGGTCTAAATTACTCCGTAGCCCTCCACTACGGCTCCTCTTTCTCTCTTTCCACTTTCACTCCCGCCTTTCTCCCTTCCCTTACGGCGCGGTTGAGGTGTCCAAAGAAAACAAGTGTGGCAGTTACCGCGTCTTTCCCTTCCTATAATTGTCAGTCTATTGATTTATGGGAAGGGAAAGACGCGGTAACTGTCTCGTTTTCTGTGAACACCTCAACCGCGCCGTAAGGAAAGGGAAGAAGGTAGGGGTGAAAGTGGAAAGAGAGAAAGAGAAGCCATAGTGGAGGCTACGGAGTAATTTCGACCACCTGAGGATCTTTAACGTCCGCTGACATCGTACAGCACACGGACGCCTCTTCGTTTCGTCTCCATCGAAACGCAACCGCCGAGCTCGGGTTCGAACCCGGGTACTCCGGCACAGTAGTCGGGCGTCTTACCACTGCACCACCCCGGTCTTTCCGCACAAGGCAGTGGAGGTGGCTGAGCTACAGAGCCAATAGCAGGCCCGTGCACTTTCTTTTCCTTCTTTCTTCAGTCGCAACAGGAACACGGACACCACTTCGTGCGTTTCGATGGAGGCGAAACGAAGAGGCGTCGTGTGCTGTGCGATGTCAGCGCACGTTAAAGATCCCCAGGTGGTCGAAATTACTCCGCAGCCCTCCACTACGGCTCCTCTTTCTCTCTTTCCACTTTCACTCCCACCTTCCTCCCTTCCCTTACGGCGCGGTTGCGGTGTCCACAGAAAACAAGTGAGACAGTTACCGCGCCTTTCCCTTCCTATAAATAAATCAGTTTTTTAAATCAGTTTCGCCTCCATGGAAACGCCGCCGCCGGGGTCGGGATCGAACCCGGGAACTCTGGCACAGTAGTCAGGCGTCTTATCACTAATAAAAACCATTTCCCTGATGCCAAATAGTGGTATATGGCAGATAAACGCAAAAACATGCATATGTAATTCGTTTATCAAGTAATTAAAGAAGCAAATCTGTTTTGTTTTTGTTTTTTGCACAAGGGCACACAAAGAAAGTCATCGCAAGCCTCATAAAGTTTTCTTCACAAAGCTACTCTGATCGAGAACTGCTGTTCCCACCACACAATCAACCCGATCGAGCACTTTTACATTTGAACAAGAACTCTTCGGCAGAAGTCCGCGGGGTTGTGTTTTGAAAAAAGTTCAGAAAATACACCAACCAATAATTTGTTTTAAGCTTTCGTTTCGTAATCAACTCGATCCCTTTATCAGGGGTAACAGATATTCATGCCACCAGCAGCTGGGAGCAGTATTCACTGTCCTTTCTGAATGCGTGGTGAAGTCAATTGGCGAATGTAGAGAGGGGGGGGGGGGCGGTAGCGCTCCCAGGTTCCTGTTCACCTTCGCCACTCTGAGCCCTCGATCCCTTCAACTCAACGTGGCGCCTCTTGAACGGTTTGGGTTCCACGGCCAGCACGCTTGTCTTCTCGACGGCGATTCTGAGGTCGGCAGTGCTCCCAGTGTTCGGCTAAGGGTTTGCGTTTTTCAAGTTCATTGACCGGGCACAATTCTTCTGCTGCCTTATGAGCTGATTGAGGGCTTCTGTTTCGCCGATACATGATGCTGGGCACTCTGAGCACGGGATTTTTTTAATAGACAGAATTTCATAGACGTTGACTTTCACAATGTTCCTTGCAGACTACGCTGAGTATTTGCGCACTGACCGTGGCAGTCATGCAAGGCAGGCGCGTAAAGAAATTTTTTCCCACATCTAGCTGTTGAAATATTGAGATCGCAGGCGCGATCTACTAAGGGTGCGTGATCTGTCGATAGTGTGAGACTGCATCCGGCTTGCGCTATCGACGCATAAGTGTGTGTAAATTTTATTGAGATGCCCTTCAGTTCCCTTCAGAGAAGGCTTATCTGACAGGCCATCAGCAGCAGCATTTAAGCGTGCGCATTAGCTGACAATCATTTATAAATATGGTCTCGGCTGTTCCTGGGAATGAGCTAGGCGTTCTCCGCAGGTATTCGAGTCGAGTACAACGTCAAGCTTCGACCATACCAGAGGGTTGCCAAACTACAGACCATTTGTACCGAGTGCCGTGTTCCGAGGTTCGTGAAAGTAGAGAAGAACCAGACGTACCGCTATGTGGTGCCCCAGTCTATGTTCAGCGGTGTGGAGAAGGCGATCTTCGACAAACTTCCGAAAGGGAACATTCTCAACACTGGTGCGTACCTTGACTGATGACAGGTTTGCGCTACTCGTGTTTCCTGAAACAAAAGGCAAAAGCACTTCCCTGTCCGGAGTATTTTATTTAATAGAGAGTGGTCATAGGCCAGATGGTGGGACATCGTAACGGGCAAACCCATAGAAACCACAGGACAGAGACAAGGCGAGAACACGGGGCTATGTTGTCACTGGGCTGTCGTTTCTGCGGTTTTGTTCTTTACTGGGCCTTTCATTGGTCGTTCAAGCGGATTACGGCGTTATATAAAAACGATGAAAACAGAGGAATTTTAAGAACACTTTCTACATATAAATGGTGAGAAGCATAGGACTGAACTTCCATCATCTCCCATACGAGTGTGATTTAAAGAATCTCATGTCGTCTATCTGTGACATGTAGCACAAGTTCATAATCAAATCGTTGACGGCGGCATGCCAATTCAAAGTTGGCGCCTTTACATCAGTGTGCTTTCCAGATACCAATGCGAAAGATGGGTGAACCATGTGATTTTAGTCACGTAATCATCTGTTGTTGAGCCGTCGTGGCGGCGAGGCGAGGGTATTGAAATGTCTTCTTTTCTATTAAATTTGGATGAAACTATCAAACTTTATTTAGGACATTATTTCATTTACAAGTTTATAGCACGCGTATTGGTTGTTTCGTATCGCTTTCACTTTCCTTATAGTAGTATTTTTGGAACACATTGCCTAGCTTCCGCGCCAAGTAAAGATGAAGGAGAAACAAAAGGAGGCCATCGGACACAGAGACTGCTACCAACAACTTCATTTTGAAGCCACACATGCATATGCATGCTGCGGTGCTATGACATCAGAACACGTAAGCGTAATTAGCGGAAAAAACGATAATCCAGGTATTTGGTTCGGAAAGTAAATATAAGGGAAATAAATGACTCGTTATGAGGTACATGCACACATACCAAGCGTACTGAAAGCCACTGACACGAAAAATATGTATAGTTGTTTATGTTAAACCGTGTGAAACAATATTGCGATCATGGTGATAACTATTCTTAAGGTAGAAAAAGCAACCACATGCGGCCTGTGGGATGAGAGCTCGCGAACTCGAGCATTCTGTTTCGGTGCTCTTAATCAACTAATTAGAATTTAGAATTTATTCATGCTGCATGCAACTTGTCAAGATTATTCATTACCCTCGCCTACAGTCGCAGACATATTGCTTCCTTTGTTACTACAATTAAGCAGACAAACGTCGAGAAATGAGTGCTCGTTATGATACAAATGTGAAAGAAGCCGGCATTTGGCGAAGCCAAGAAAAATATAGGGAATATATTGTAACAACAAATGCTGTTTACGTGCATTAGTGCGGCAATCAATTTATTAGTGAATAGTAAAGTAAAAATAGAAGTCGCAACCGCCGCCGCTGGTATCCAACCTCTATACCTCCAATTTCCGCGTTGTCAGAGCTGCGCAAATGTTCCTGCTGCAGTGGATTGGAATGTAATCATATCAAAAGCAGCCGCTCGGTTTTCTTTATGGTACGAATATATGCACAGAGAAACGAATGCATGCAAGCCGTCGAATCGTCGGCATCAAATGTTCGTTCTCCCACCAGTATGCCGCGGGGACAAGTAGGACGATCATCAGCCAATAAGTTTCGCCAACGCCGTCGACCTGAAAGCCTGTCTCACTTTCCCAAGATATGTGCTCTCTGATCGCGCTGGCGTCGTCGTAGGTTTAGTGTCACAAGCTAGTGTGGCAAAGTCGGTATCGGCCGACCACACCGCCGACCGTCGGCATGGCGTCGACGTCGCTCCTATTATGCCTGGGCCTTTAAAGATTAAACGAGGGTTGTCCCTCTGTCAGGCTGCTCTGACGGCAGCGTTTTCTTTAATTTATTCACATTTGAATATTACCTGCTGCCCTGCAATGTAGGGACCGAGGGGCAAGTCAAGCCACAATATCTGGCTTTTTTCCTTCGACCCACTCCATGTATACATGGGAAATAAGCAAATTGAAATTAAAATGGAACAAAATTACCGATCGTTATCGTTTGCTTTCTTAGCACCCCCTGCTGCGTCACAGGTCTGAACGCCGCCGTGGTCAGTTGTTCCGCAGCCGCTGGTGACTGAGGGCCGGGGTTTTATGGAGCTTATCATAGGAGGTGGGCGGATGAGATTAAGAAGTTCGCAGGGGTCAAGTGGATGCAGCTAGCACAGAACCGGGTTAAGTGGAGAAATATGGGAGAGGCCTTCGCCCTGCAGTGGGTATAATCAGGCTGATGATGATGATGATGATGATCGTTTGCTTTGGCTCCAGAATGGTACTTATTTCCTAAAACGGGGACTGAGCAGGGACGGTCACCCTACCTATACCTGTACGTGGCTACCTTGTTGCAGGTGTTACAGTTCTAGAGCTCATACGGCTTTACATCAACCGGTCATCGCCAATCAGGACAAGGATCGAGGGCCGGATTACTATCACCAGTGGTACCCAGCGAAGCAGGCCTGCAGTGGCTGCTATGTTTCTGATGGCCTGCCTCTCAGCAATGCAAGTGACCCTGTGTCTGTCGAGTGCGGTAGCGGTGTGACGTCATCTGGCTCGTGACGTCATAGCGCCGCAGCTACTGACATCTCAGAGCTTTCTTCCTCCGGCACTAATTGTCCGCAGATTACGAATGATGATAAGAGGACAAAGTATGTAATACACAGAATCAATGAAGTATTAGAATATTAGCCAATGATATGTGAACTAATACAATGAATTCCGTCTATTAAACCAATGTTATTCATTCATGCTATGTTTATTGAGCTCCTATAATGAACCGACCATGATAGCGAAATAAGAACGTTTCTCAACCAAGGGCTCTAGTGAATAAATTTGCAATTTTTCACCGGTATGTCATAAAAAGTCAAATACTTCACTCAAGCTCAGTGTCATCTCATTGAAATTGTTGCTACCTTACACGGCATGATATATTAGTCAAATTTTAAGCCAGGGGCATTACTGCCCGCATTTTTCGAATTCGCGCAGGCGGCTCTGAAGTTTCTTTGAGCAACCGATTGAAGAAAAAAGCCGCCACCTGTACGTTTCAAACCAAGGCTGAGGCAAAGAGATTGACCACTGCGCCATCTCTCTCTTCTGTTTTCTTTGTTGCCTGCTTAGACAACACCACAAACTTACAGATCGATGTGTACAATGCATCAGCGCCAGGAAAAGAATACATGGTTGTAATAAAATTCCTTCAAGCGGGCCGGCTCATCAAGAATGCTCCCCCACTCAGAGGGTTCCTTTCAGGCTCGGTACCTTTCTGCAAAGAATGAAATATTTTCAATGCAGTTATCACGCGCCGAACACACATTGACATCTCTGCACGATGAACAGCCATTCTCGTATATATTCTAGAACCTTTGAAGGCCCATGGACCATAAGGAGACCAAACTGTATACTTTCACTTGGAATCGAGAGATGTGAAATTCCATTCGGTGTCATGGCAAGTTATATTGTGCGTGCGTACTTGTGTGTGTGTGTGTGTGTGTGTGTGTGTGTGTGTGTGTGTGTGTGTGTGTGTGTGTGTGTGTGTGTGTGTGTGTGTGTGTGTGTGTGTGTGTGTGTGTGTGTGTGTGTGTGTGTGTGTGTGTGTGTGTGTGTGTGTGTGTGTGTGTGTGTGTGTGTGTGTGTGTGTGTGTGTGTGTGTGTGTGTGTGTGTGTGTGTGTGTGTGTGTGTGTGTGTGTGTGTGTGTGTGTGTGTGTGTGTGTGTGTGTGTGTGTGTGTGTGTGTGTGTGTGTGTGTGTGTGTGTGTGTGTGTGTGTGTGTGTGTGTGTGTGTGTGAGAAAGAGAGATAGAGATAGAATGAAAGAGTACGCTGTGGAATATCTCAGTAAAGATGGCTTCGCAACAATCAACGAAGGCATATTCAACAGTTCCAGTTTTTTTTACACAACAAGCAGTTAATTGCCCGTGGTACAAATATTTTCCTCTGCTCAAGCCATGTCTTGATAGAAAGGGTGTTAAATGCGGCAGGAAGAAAATGCTTTAACAGAAGATCTTACAAACATACTTTCGATTCGTTGCAGTACATTCTTTCCTGGTCCTCCGCTGTGTACCATCCTTTATAGAAGTGTAGGCATCATGCTGTCGGAAAAGTATGCAAATAGTTCTTCCTCTGTTACAGAGGCCAAATGCTCCAACGAAAATCAATTATTAAGGGCACAACAGCTTCTTGATAATACTCAGCCACTTTGGGACTGATAACAATGGATTAGATACGACCAATTATGGCATTGTTTTTGTCATTCTTGCCTGAACGACAGTACCGAGGTGTTGCTTCCTTTCATCACGCAGGGAGCCATGGCTCGATGCAATGTCTTATGAATAAGTGCGAGAGCTAAGCTGTCCTTCGGCAACTCTGCGAGATGAAACACAGATAAATACAGCAATCTTACGAGGCAACTTTGGAACGTTTGTGTGAGACAGGAATATTACCTGCAATATATACCAAACCTTGCCCTCCGAGAAAAGCTAAGCTGCAGCTAACGCGAACACTGATAATCCGCGACCTTGCTACGATTTTTTTTATCTTTTCATCCCATTTTTTTCTCCAGAACTGCTTCGGATCCCAATAGTACCTAGTGCCCAAAAGGCAATCCTAGGTAGAGTGCAGTTACTATAGTCCTCTGTATACTGCCAAATTTGCTGCTGTCATTTCCCAGCTTTCATGCCGTATGCCGCCATATTTTACAAAGCTTACCGTGGCTCCCGTGCGCTTACAATAATCTGTAGTAAGGTTAACTGCCTCGAGCACACTTTCCCTGTCATCGCAGAAGCTGGTAATGTTGGTAACGTTTATTGCAGCTCAGTCAAGCTGCAATAAAAGCAGATTTTCTCCTGTCAACCTTTTTCGCTGTACATTGTATGCGAAAATATACTGATTGATTGATTGATTGATTGATTGATTGATTGATTGATTGATTGATTGATTGATTGATTGATTGATTGATTGATTGATTGATTGATTGATTGATTGATTGATTGATCGATCGTTGTCGGCATAAACGTACATTTTAGCTTCACAACGTGTTGCTTAAAGCATATATGTTTTCATCTCAGATTACTGCCATACAAAATGGGTCGAGGTGTACAACAAAAGCAACGGAGACATGGGAAGGCCTCGCCTTACTGATGAATGAAGTAGCACTCTTTACCTAAGAGATTTGTTAATGGCAGTCTGCGTTGAACACACTCCATACGCTATATCAACGCCATCTAAAATAATGTTCCCAACATTGCAGTATTGCATGAGGTGATTTTCTATACACTGAGACGCTGTACTTCAGCTGCTGCCTTCTTCACGTGCTAAGCTGCCACTTTCTCATGCGGCGCTTCGGGTGTCTATCGCTTTCATCTCATTTGACAAATAGCACTAAAGACGTTAATGAGGCCTCTTATATCCTGAAAAAAGCATAACGTACCCGTCATATACTTAGCTAAATATAGAAACACGTGACAAAGCAAAGATAAACGAAGGAAAAAACAGCTTAACGAACGCTAAAATAATGTCTCTGTATGTATACCCGTGCATACAGAGACTAAAACGGCAGCAAAATTTTAAAGCCTATATTTTTCCTAAAAAAAGGAGTTGTGGCAACAAATACCAGTACCGGTCAATCAGAATTTACAGGTCAGTACTGCAATAGCTGAAATAATTAAACGAATTCTCGAAAGATTTTACTAGAGGAATGAAAGCGCATGAACGATCAGTATTTGCCACTCATATTCGCAAAGCATGTATTTTTATGCTAGCTTTACTAGCAGCGAAGGCATAGTTGAACAAAAATTTGGGAGGGATTATCTCTGTTAAATCGTTTATAGTGCGAAAGCACTGACTTTTTGTCGTCTTACTATTGTGTAACTGCTGTTTTTTACATGAATCCTACCCGGTTACCATTTAAACAAGGCACTCTATGAACCAATTATTCATATTTCCAATGATAACGTCACGTAAGCTTACAAGTGTTTTTATCAAATAATATAAGTTTTCTTGGTACGTGGGCCCGGCGTAGTGCAGTTTCAGCTGCACATGTGGTGCCATTTGAGAGTTGCCGCGTCATATAGCGGTTTAACCGTGGCCTCCCTGACCAGGCCCAGAGCAACAGTGCGCTTGATCGCGAGGCCGCGTGTTTTATCCTGCATTTTAGAATATCTACGGGATGCACAAATTATTCAACATTTCCGGATGATTTTGCGCGCTCAGCGCCACGCGGCTGGTGGTAGCAACAGTGCAAACCCAATACATTTATTCAGACTTCCTTGGTTGTTGCAAAAAAGTTACAGGGTTGCACTTAACTTCGCTTAAGTACTTAATGACAAGACAGTTTCTTCCTTTTTCTCTTCTACATCTTCCCTCTATTTCTTTTGTCTACCCATCCCCTTTTTCCTCTTACGTGGGAGTTCGTGTGCTTGTTATAATTTAATTTCTTTCTTTGGCTTCGTGGGCGGCGACATCCGCATCTCAGGATCGACTGCTCTACTCGACATGTAAGACTGAACTGAGTTACACATAGCACTACGGGGCTTTTTGTAGGGACTATAGGCGCAACTGCCCGAAAGGGGAAATTATGACGACGTCAGAAGCTATTGGGATGCCCTGACCATAGAAATTATATCGACGTCAAAGCCTGCTGCAAAGTTCGGCGGACACATCTCGCGGAATCTCGCAAAAACATCCCTCGAACACGAGGTTTCGCAACGAGCCTAGAACGCTTTTCGCCTTTAAAACATGATGTGACCGCCGCACTTTTCGCTCCTGTAGGCAATATTTGTGATCTCACCTGCTGCATTATATTGAGACATAAACAAGCATTGTGCTAATTAGCCTGCTTGTTTCTGTTTAATGTGCGTCTCATGTTTTTTGTAGTATTTTTTTGGCCATTATAGCTGATACCAAATTCATTAATGTTTACTGGTCATGCAGCTTCTCTGTAACGCTATAGAGCTCCTTCACTCTGGCTACGTCAGGAAGATTCGGTGGCTCTGTCGTCGTCAGTGACTCTTGTGCGGTAGGCAAAACAACTTTGCCTACCGTGATTGCTGGTTGGTTTGCTCCTGCCGAAAAAAAAAACAGCACCATGCCGACTAGCTGCCTCGCCATGGCATGTGCCAAAAGGGACAGAAAGAGAAGTTTAGTAAGCTAGCACAGGCTTTTTGTCGACGAAGGTTGCCGTAAACAGTGGGCCGCTGCGGTGAAGCGCGAGAGCTGGATACCGACGCTGGCTCATTGAATATGCGGCAAACACTGTCACGGCTAAGCTAGCGCTTATTCACCTTTACGCCAGAGCAGTCTACATGCTCAAAAGTCGCGAATAACTCGATTTTGGTCTTCTTTACGGCACGTAATGAGATCTTTGTTTTGGTGCGGATAAGACTGCGCACGTAGACGGCAGCCAACATATTGTAATGTATAGGCCTGTTTCTTTGTTGGAGCATGCGCTTATGTGTTTTCCTGTGTAAACGATTCCTCAAACACTTTTTCTTCACTTTGGTAATTGCACGTATGCGTAGTGAGCTGCCGGGCTATCTGTGTTGCATTCCGTGGTTATGTTGCATGACTAACCTGCGCCGAGTTCACCTGAAATTATTTTAACCTATTTCGCGTTGAAGATTGCACTGCGCGCTGATGGCCGCTGATTCGTTCAATTGGAGCTGCATATTGTTTATATACCAAGCAGTTCTGGTTGTATTCACAGCGGCTGATTGTGAATGCGAGTTTCGGGGTTCAGCATCGCCGAGCGACATATGGGCTCATGATTCAGGCTCTCTCAAGATCTTTACATCAGCTATGCATACGTACTGCATGGGACACTGTGGCAGTCTAAGTATATCCACGGCCAGACTAAATGCAGTGGCGCGCGCGCGCCGCTGCATTCAGTTCGGGCGTGGTTTATCCTACATTGAAGCGCGGCCATGGTGGCAGGGACTGAACTTGGTCACCCTAACTACGGAACCACCGCGACCGCTGCAGCTTAACTAGTGGCGCAGCGTGGGGATTTCAACGAATAACGCAAGGATAGGCAAATACACGTAGTACCAAGGCTTCTGTTACCATGCTTACACCTAAAAGCCGCTCGACGCTAGCGAGCTAGGGGCTTCGTTCTTACCGACAACACTCATTTGCCACTCGGTGTGAAAGAACATCTGAGAGTACAGTCATATTTTGAGCGCATTACTCAGTGCACGTTAAAGAACTCCAGGTGGTCGAAATTTACGGAGTCCTCCACTGCGGCGTCTCTCATTGCCTGAGTCGCTTTGGGACGTTAAACCCCACAAACCAACCAACCATCAGTTATAGCTGTTCAGCTAGGTAGTCAAATAGTAATCCCGAGCTAAGTATATTTTAAACTCTTTTTGAACGACTTAAAAACTTCAAATACTGACGCATTCTTTAATTTTAGCGATTTTCAGTATAGCCTATTTCTTAAATACGAGTTAAATGGTTCCTTCTCTGATGAAATTTCCGCTGATTACATATTCACAATAACCAAAGAAAGATAGTGACTGACGTTAGTACTTGTGCGAATTTCTTGGTTTGTGTATTGCTAGATCGTTCAGTGCCTTATTTGTACTCTGACATTTACTGACGCTTCTATGTTGACACATATGTATGTATGTATGTATGTATTTATGTATGTATGTATGTATGTATGTATGTATGTATGTATGTATGTATGTATGTATGTATGTATGTATGTATGTATGTATGTATGTATGTATGTATGTATGTATGTATGTATGTATGTATGTACGTACGTACGTACGTACGTATGTATGTATGTATGTATGTATGTATGTATGTATGTATGTATGTATGTATGTATGTATGTATGTATGTATGTATGTATGTATGTATGTATGTATGTATGTATGTATGTATGTATGTATGTATGTATGTATGTATGTATGTATGTATGTATGTATGTATGTGTGTGTGTGTGTATGTATGTATGTATGTATGTATGTATGTATGTATGTATGTATGTATGTATGTATGTATGTATGTATGTATGTATGTATGTATGTATGTATGTATGTATGTATGTATGTATGTATGTATGTATGTATGTAAATATATCCTGTATTTCAAATGATGCTGCATCTGCGGCCTGGTCAGCCAAATGCAGTATGTGCTTAGGCCAGTGAATGTTTTTGTTGTGCATGTTTTACTGGCAAATAAGCTGAAATCAAATGACTTTATTCATTACTTCTGTGAGTCAATTCATGTTTTTGTCCAGCCTCGTTATCTCCATTGAAAAGCGGCTGTCGAGGCCGGGATACAATCCCGCGTCTCTGGGAACAGTAGTCGAACGCCGTAACCACTGCGCCACCCCGGCGGGGTTAGCTACAACTGAGTCAAATAGCTGAGCAGCCAAGAGCATATGCGCAACTTGTTTATTCGGTAAGAGCCAAGACAAGCGCACGCGAAAAATATTTGAGGAAGAAAAGATAGCTTGATTTGAAAGGGCCTGCGTGGGCACACCTTCCTTAATCTCTCCAAAAAAAAAAAAAGAATTTTCCTACCTTCATGCCCGGTGATTACACGAATCATCACGAATATCACGGCCATGAAGAATTTATGTAGAGCTGGGCATTTTTACAATAACGTTGGTGGAAGATAACGCTTTACGTGTGTCCTCTCGTTCTGTCCTCATCATTTGTTATGTTATTACGACGTTTAGAAGTCACAATCAACAAGCCAGTGCTTTCAACTTATTGAAGATTTCATTTGACTTAAAGTCGTTAACATTACAAATTACAAGGGTTCAACGCTACTGAACCAAATATTGAGCGAAAGCAGTGGCTGCGGGTGACCGAGAGTTCTCTTTTTCTTCTTCCTCAGCCCACATATAAAGCCCCATTTTAACCAAGCCGTATGAACGTGCTTCAGTTGCCTATAGGGGTAACGTGAATGCCAGGGTCCTAGCATGCTGATTCTGACAAACGTCCCATGTAAAACAAGAGACCCAAGTTGGCAGCTCCTGCCAGCCCATGTGTCACGTGGGGTGTGACGTCACAGCGTCACGTGGGTAAGGCGTGGCTACCGCCGCGCTGCTCTGAAGGCTCGAAACCTAGAGTATATTGCTTTCGCAATAAAAATCTGCGGCCAGGGAAAATCTGTTCCTCCGTTAGTCTGAAGCCCCACTTCATAGGCGGGAGTCTAGAGAGAGCGGAAAACACAGGAAAGAGAAGACAAAGAGCGGGTGCGAGGTGACGCAGTGTGAAGCAGGTGTACGGCGTCTCAGTGTGTGTTGAAATGTATCGGGACAGTGTAGCGGCGTACTGCATTTCACAGGCTGACTGACGGACTGTATAACGTCACCCGCACCCAGGGCCTGAACCCATCTCTGACAGCGGCTGTTTTTCTGCCCGGAAGGGATGCATACTCCATTCTCATCACCCCTCCCCCCCCCCTTACCATAAACTGCGTAAGCGCCCGTGCTTCTCTTCCCTTTCTTTTTTAGTTGAAAGCACAACAGGATGCCCAATAAAATGATCTTGCATTAGCATCTTTAATGAAAAGTCAATTGCCTAATGATTACTTTCCTGCCATGGATTCTTAAATTTATGCATATATTCACTGAAGCAGGAAGTATATTGAGAACTAATGCCTAAAACCACTGATATATCACGTAAGGTTGAAAGGGACTAAAGTATAGTCTTCACACGCTGCTCGTCTAAGATATAAAAACAGATTTCTTGAAAGATTGCACGCTCGACTTTTCCGGTGTAATTTCCACTCTAGTCGTCGATTTTTCAAGTGTTAGTGTTCCCTGGCCAGTGACCGGCTATCGTAATCAACTTCCATGAAACATTCAGTTGAAGTGTAGCGTTATTGTTTTCTATGTGTTTTCCGTTCATGTCCACTCCACTCCGATTTTCAGCACTCCGATGATCGCCAGCCGCTGTTGATGCCATAATTACAGCCGCATACACCATGACGTTACTTGTGCCAAAATAAAGGGGCGACAGTCATCACACGCTGGTGTAACTGTTAGTGCAATATTATGTGTGCTGCTCAGGTCAAAAAGAGAGGTAGCAGATCCCTGTTTGCCTTTGTCAAAAAGGCAATGCAGAAGCTGCACTGCTCATTGAAATTGAATTGCTTACCCGCAGGGAAACCACACGATTAAGATGTTGTTTTCCGTCTTCAAACGTTCCTCGAAGGTAAAGAGATGGTCGTTATGCGTTCACAGTCTGCCTTGTTATAACCATAAATTTGTACAAGCACATATTTTCAACAGAATGTTGTGTATGAGAGCATTTTTGCCTGTATAACATATGATTGCACCATTAAAAATCAGTATATCATTTCTCGCGTTGGTTCTATTTTTTGTTTTCTAATTATTTTCCGAAAAAAAAAACACAGTTCTTCTATGGCACCCTTGACTATTAGGCGCGAGTACAGGACATACTTTAAAAGGGAGGTTAAGTTGGATTTCGCAAGAGCAGACTGTTCCCATCAGCATAGTCATGATACTAAGGTGCAATGTCCAGCAGTAGACTCAAATTATCCTGGAGTACGCAGCACGTTGGTTTTCTCTGCCAGACTGGAATTACTTTGTAAAAGTTAAGGACATAATTTAAAAGCAACACCTTGCTAATTGGAACGCTACACCATTCCCATCGAGATTCTCATAATGGTATCTTATAGGATTCAACATTTGTCATAAAATAAATGTGATGCCCCAGGAAGCTGTAGTTGACTATGCAGATGATTGTAAGCGTAGTGCCAAAGATATGCTAAGTCACAGAACTGAGTCACCATATGTAGCCTTTTTTTACTATTTACACGCCGCAAGGAAGGCAGATATAACAAGACTGGTCCAACTCTGAGGTTACAACCGCAGTACACTCTTTAGTCTTGTAATGCTATTCTCGGAGGGGTGGAAAAGACTAGTCGAAAACAAATCCACTCACGTTTTGGCCTCTGGTTTCGAAGACGGAAGCGGCAGAGCGTACTCGGTGGCCGCTCAGTGTATGGCACGCAGAAGCAATGTCACGTAAAATTTCGACGCTTTATTTTGGCAGGAAACGGTAAGAATAAACCTGAGTAAACACAACAATGGAATGCGTTGACATCGCACTGCAAGTTTCAGAAATAACATCTTGAATACTGCGTAAACCATAAAAATATCGTACATTTACATATTCTTCCGCTGCACCTGAGGGGTACCTCAACAAATAAGCACATCATGACCGGTATATCCGGTAGGTGTATCAGATTGCTCCCAAGATCAGCAGCTGTTTGCGAGTGGATATAGTAAATCACTTTAAAAATTTTAATCGTTAGGGGAAAATGCAATCTATGGTGCATAACGTTTGTCAAAATATTAGGGGATTTATGAATGCTTTGCTGCCACACGTTTCATTTTTTTCAGCCGCAATATTGATTAAACGAGATCGGCCTGTTGCAACGTGCCCCCGCTGCATTATGGCACACAGATGTGCCTTTATACTACCGGTACTTTAGCCGGTCGTGCTTTGCTGACTAGCAGCTGGCATGCCCAAAACTTGCTCTCGTAGAACATGGTTGGAAAGAGCTTCAGTATGAACTGAAGACAGGAACATACACTCGGGTTTTCTACATAATTGCCACACAGCCACCCAATTTCAGTTTCTTTGTGCTACGTAGCGGAGCGAACACATGGCAGCGCCGATTGCTGATCTCTGCGCCGCTGCACGAGTGTTCTGGATGGCACGATAAGGAGCTGCCCACCACTGCTGGAACCCTGCGGTGGTCATTGAGCGACAACTGGTCTCTGTGGTATGAGGTCAGCTGGTCATTGGTATGATGTATACGGGCGACTCCTGCAGCTTCTTCTTCTGCCTGAAAGAAAAAACACGCGTCTTGACATGAGATCCAGAGGGTGAGGCACCCCGGTGCCATCACGATCTGTCATGAGCTCAGCCATTCCTGCATGCCATCACAGATGGAATCACAACCACCACCGTACATGTAGCTCCGGTGAGACTTAGAGAAGTTTGACGCTGCACTGTGAACCTCACCAGAGCGACATTATTTTATCACTTGTCGATGGAACGCCTTGCATAACTTGAAGATAAAGCATGCGTGCGATGCGAACAATAAACATCCTGCCGTATCGCACTGCGCACCCCAATTTGGGCAGTCTGTTGGATATGCACATTATTCACTTGGTCTGAAAATGCGAAAACTCCTCTTTAAGCAACTTTCGGTTCTATTATTTGGGCCGGAATAGGAACCCCAGACGCACTGCTGTGGCAGGTACGCAGCTATGCCAAACGCTTTCAAGAATTCTTAGCCCGCTAGCACCAAAAACTGAGCCAGCGATTTCATGATTTTTCTTTGTCTAGTCCTTGTTTACTTTTGAGAAAATAAAAACTTACACGTCACGTCGAAGACTGCCATATGCCAGGTGGCATATGGCAGTCCCAGGTGTGACATATGCCAGGTGGCATATTGCAGTCTAACTAGTCTCCTATAAAGCAACATTTGAACAAGTCGGCACGACCCTCTCGGACCATTTTATTTATTTATTTATTTATTTATTTATTTATTTATTTATTTATTTATTTATTTATTTATTTATTTATTTAATTATTTATTTATTTATTTATTTATTTATTATTTATTTATTTATTTATTTATTTATTTATTTATTTATTTATTTATTTATTTATTTATTTGATCATACTGCAGACCCAGTGAGGGGTCCTGGCAGGACTCTTCACTGGGTCTGCAGTATGATAACGTAGGATAGAAACAGATGAATATTTGCTACAACCGATTATTTGACGTGTTAAGCCAATACGAGGACTCTCCCTCAAGGCACTTTGCCCCGCCGGGGTGGCGCTGTGGTTACGGCGCTCGACTACTGTTCCCAAGGATACCAGATCGAATCCCGGTCTCGGCGGCCGCTTTTCAATGCATGCGAAAAGCAAGGCGCCCGTGTGCTGTGCGATGTCAGTGCACGTTAAAGAACCCCACGTGGTCGAAATTTTCGGAGTCCTCCACTTAGGTGTCTCTCATAGCCTGAGTCGCTTTGGGGCGTTAAACCTTACAACATAAACCAATCAAGGCACCTTGCGCACTTCTTTATGCGAGAAATTGTCCTCTCATAGGGTGCTCCGTCCGCCATGATTACAGACCGAGTCAACGCATTCACAGCTCAGCTTGTTCACAGCATCTTCGAGCTTGGACACACCACACATCGAAGTGCGACAGTATGCTATCCCTAAACAAATGGACTCACAGGGCGATTAAATAAACATGTCAAACGTGACATTGTTGACGCCGACCAAGCACACAAAAAAAACTGTCAACAATGTCACGTTTCGTCCGACTCTCGATTTCAATAATAAAGGCATTAGTCGACAATATCTCAATGAACACTCGACTTACCCTTTTGTATAGCGCTCGAGCAAGACATATCGGGCTACAAAAGCCTAAAATAGACTCCTGCAGCTCCAGACTTCTGGGCTATGTGCTAATGTCTGCCTTGGTTGCGACTATCTATGGCACCACTTGCACTCAAGTGTTGCCGCAAGAACCTACCAGCTGCGGCGATGTCTGGCCTTATTTAAAGGGACGTGTGTCTCCCGAGCGCTCTACACAAGAGTGACGTCAACTGTACGTGCATGCCGAACATGTGAGTGAGACCAAATACTATCTTGCTTTACATTCACGACTCAAGAACCAACCCGCTTTTCACCGTTCCGTCTAGTGTATGGCAGAGAAGTGCGGTTGATGCTGGACGTAACGCTTCCGCCCATGTATGTCGACTTAATATCAGACACGGGATCCTTCTTCGAACAAGCCTAGGAAGCTTGCCAGCTTGCTTGCCTGCACATCAGAATCGACGCAACAAGGCAGACGCGACAACCTGAGCCACGGGGAAGTGACGTGTGACGCACGAGACCGAGTGTGAGTGTGAACGCCTCTCCGTCAAAAAGGGTTACCGGAAAAACTGCTACACCGCCATTTCGGACCATATGAATTGCTCCACCGTGTAGGCAACGTGAATCATATATGAAGAATTGACGCATGAAACTGTGGCCGTCGGCCATTGTCAACCGTAAACTGGCATTGTGCGCGTGATGAAACTTAAGCCATGACTTGTCACGTGTTAGCAACGACGCTGCACTTTAAACTGCTTTTGCATTGGTACTTTTATTTGTTTTATATTGTTTTTTACTCTAAGTTATTCTTTATGCAATCTTCAGAAGTACTCCCTTTTACTTGTCTGCTTATCTTTCTTTATATTGGCTTCTCTCGTTTTAATATACTGCCGAATCGGGATGATCTTCTTTCGCGGAGGACTTAGGTCACGTACCCTGCTCGAATTCCCTGCGCGCGACGCCGCGGCAAGGACGAAGTGGTCGCGGGAGGAGTGCTCTAGCTGGCTCTGGGCTGAGCGATTACACCTCAGTCGTTCTATAGTCCGCTTAATTTCTACTAAAGGCGCTTATAATGCTATTATCAAAGCGGAAAGAAAAATGGAGTGCTTACCTTGCGCGTCGAACGAGAAGAATTACGAGGTAGACTAGAAGGCAGAAGGCAACGATGGAAAGCAGGGCCAGGACGGCGGCCTGGCCTCCGGATACCACTGCGCATACAAGGAGACATGAACTAGTTCGCATGCTGCTCTCCTTCACCACCTCAACCAGCGGATTAGTTGCTTCCAAGCGAACTACGTAAAAAGCCGATAAAAACATGGAACTAAATTTTCACGCCTTCGCTTTTGACTTCACTATTTAATTTCCAAAATATACGCAAAGTGCTTACAAACTTTACGTGATGGATGTAGAGCCCGTTCATCATGTAAACTGGACAACGAGTTAAAATCGTGTTCAGCGCCTAAGCCTAAAGACCAGTGCAAGATAACACAAAGCAGAGGATCCCAAAATTTCAGAATGCATTAAACCCGAAGGCGGCACACAGACTTGCTATAATTCCAAATGCATTTGAGTACACATTCAGAATAAAGACCACTGGATTGTGCCACAGAAGTCTTTAACTAGTGGAAAAAAGTCGCGTGATCCCATTAAGACCAGTCACCGACCAGTCGGGCTCGTTCAGCTCACGTGACATTGCGAAAACGTCAAGCTCGTGACCGATCAGAACATTTCGTAGCCGACTTGGCAATGCTCTACAGGGATCCGACGACATTCTTAGTGCCACAATCTCAGCTGAACAGCGATACAAAGCGCCTCTAAAGAAAACAAATTCATATTCAATGAAAGGAGAATAGTAATTAAGTGGGATTGAATCACTGCTCTGATTGTCGGAAGCCGTGCGCGGTACCCGCACATCACTGCGAAGCGTTTTTCAGTGCGATGTTTGGAGGCGGTGTACATGACGAGTACGAGATCTCTAAAACAAGCTGACAATATGCATTTCCATTTGTTTTTCAGCCCCGCTTTTTCCAAAATTACCCTCCCCACCCTTGTGGTGCTGAGCTTTTCTAGCTGCGAGGGGAAGGAGCATGCAAGCCACCATTGGGTGTAAGGCACGAGAGTGTATTCGAGTCCCCTCATTGCCAAGAAGCATGCACCCGGAATACAATACAAAGAGAAGACAGAAAAGAGCTGGGGCTCTGTAATGCATATATTCAAGGAAGCTGAGGGAGCAGGTCGCATTTGTAGAAGCGGCAGGCGCAAAAAGGGGAGAAGGCACCTTAGCGGTAGTGGTTCATGGGGGAGGGGGCTCCATCTCGGCACTATTGATTAAGAGTGATGATATTGATGTGATAGAGGAGGTTGCAATAGCTCTTGCTTGCGTCGGCACAAAGACCACGTATGTGTTGAGCGACAGTAAAACTGCAGTTCAAAATTTTGGTAGTGGAAGGATATCTCCCATGGCACTCAAAATTCTAAGACAAAAAGAATTGGATAGGACAATTAATCTGATTTGGGCCCCCGTGCACGAATCTGTTAGTGGCAGCGAGGCTGCTCACAACCTGGCTCGAGATCTCCACTACCGAGCAGGTCGGAAGGAGCAACCTGAGGAAGACTACAACAGAGAAGGGTGTCTGCTGGCGTATTATGATGTGACGCAGTATTATAGAAGGCAGCTTTTGAAACTACGCCCTCCAGACAAGGCTCTAGATGGGAAACAGATGACGGCATGGAGGCGTCTGCAAGCAGATGTTTATCCAAATGTGGTGTTAAAAATATATATATTCCCAGATTTTGAAGATGAGGGGTGCAGGATTTGCGGGCAGAGGGGCACCCTGAACTATATAATATGGGAGTGTTTGCATTCCCTAGGCAGGGCAAACAAAATTGATAGTAGAGAAGCCTGGGAGGCTTTGCTGGAAAGCCCAACCCCGGAACATCAGCTACTAGCGGTTCGACTGGCTGAAGAGGCCGCCAAGATCCAGAGGATTTTGGCCAGCATCTGAAGCGGATTCTCGCCTGCCCCAAGACGCCTCTCCTCTAGAGGGAGGACCTGGAATAGAAAAGAGCCTTTTCTGCCGGACAATAAAGTTGACTCACTCACTCACTCACTCCATTTGTTTTTAAATTCCCTCCTTCCAAACTCGCGGCGAACCACGGTGGCAAGATTTAGCCGTACCTCACTTTGCATGAAGTAATTCAGGTGACGTCAGCAGGGAAGAAATATCATTGAATCGGCATGTAAACTCGTGACGCCATGTATTTACAAAAATCAAATCAACATACTTTGCTAGTTTTTTTTTTTTTTTAAGCATTCACAGTATAAGCGAGGAGTGCGGTGTTTACACAGAGCACTTCAATGCGGTTGCAGTTGCGGAATCGGCTTTAACCTGTGCTTATCAACATATGCCTTACCATCGTTGCGCACCACACGCACACACACACACACATGGTTGCACGTGTGTGTGGGGGCGTGCGTGCGTGCGTGTGTGTGTGTGTGTGTGTGTGTGTGTGTGTGTGTGTGTGTGTGTGTGTGTGTGTGTGTGTGTGCGTGTGTGTGTGTGTGTGTGTGTGCGTGTGCGTGCGTGCGTGCGTGCGTGCGTGCGTGCGTGCGTGCGGCATTTCGGACATGTTGCCTTAAAAAAAGCTACAACGGTGCGTCGCTGCTCATCCGATCTTCTTGTATACATTAGCTCCTCCGCAAATGCGGCGCTGTAATTAATATCTTTATTTCATTATGAGCCAAGAGCATTGACAATAAGACAGTTATCTGTGTAGGCCGTTTACTACAGCGCTGTTCAATCCCAAAGCGTCGCTGCCGTGGTACGATGCGAAATAATATAGGCCTAGCGACAACCAGGGAGTAGTCCCGGCTTGAGCGCCCGTGCGCGCCGCGCTCACCGTTGCAGTGAGCTCGTTTTGCGAACTTGTCTGATTTCATGCTGCTACTTGGACCTGACGATTTTTGGCGTTGCGTTCAAAAGCACACCGCGCGAACTAAGCTCCAAAGACGGGACGGGTTGCAGCTACAGTACGCGTGTGTTTGTCGTCGCATCATTGGGCGATACTCGAAAGTTGTATAAAGGCGCTGTAGACTACGACTGCACCCTATACAATGACTATTTCATTTGTTGGTACCGAAACGTGCTTTAGTGTGTTAAGGGAAGTTGCTAAAGCGGGCCAGCTCGTGCACGTCTCCCACTCGGGGGCAGATTTCCGACTCGCGCAAATGTGCTGGCTTCGCTTTCGCTATCGACGTACTCGACAGCGTCTTCCGTAGCGCCGTTTTTTGGAACTGCTGGTTGCTCGAACGCGTACGGTAGGTGTACCAGCTATTTTACAATGTTCGAATAATCAATAACATTTTAAATCGAGATCTCAAGTCACTTGAAGCAACGCACACCAGAAACATGGCCGGCGCCGGCCGGGCATAACGAGAATGACGTCATGACGTTACGGACAGCTGCGGCATTTTCTTGGAGGGCGGACCCGCTAGTGGTCTTTTTCTTGCAAAAACTGATGTTTACGTTCATTGCTGCCATTTTCAGGCATGACAGTCTTATTAAGCGGACAAAAAGCTATAAAATGACGCACAGAACAAATTTTTGCGAGAAATTTGCTTTGGTTTGGCTTGCGGGGTTTAACGTCCCGAAGCGACTAAGGTTATAAGAGACGCCGTAGTTGGAGGACTCCGGAAATTTTGACCACCTGGGGTTCTTTAGCGTGCCCTGACATTGCACAGCACACGAGCGCCTTGCTTTTCGCCTCCATTGAAAAGCGGCCGCCGAGGCCGGGATTCGATCCCGCATCCTTGGAAACAGTAGTCGAGCGCCGTATAACCACTGCACCACCCCGGCGGGGCTTTTTTCGAAGAGTGTTTCAGCTTCCCTTTAAGTGCCAGTGTTACAATCCCAAAGTAAGAATAATCACATTGTCTCAATTGCCAATTGCCAATTGCGTTTAAGAGAGGAAGACGGGATAAGCGCTTAAAATTAAGGGCACGTCTAATAATTATTACGCGATGGCTATGCGCCGGCGTTAGGTTTCATCCTCAATATTAATTGCTCCGGTCATACCTATATTCTGTTATAGGCATATTTCACCATGCATTTCGTTGCTCATATTCAAAGTTGTTTCTTCAGTGTGCTCTTCGTTTGCTCGTTCGCTGTTAGTTTCATTTTTGCTGAGTTACCTTAATAATCTTAATTCTCGTTTAGTCATTCACATAGTCACTATTATTCGTGATATTTTCTACCAAATGATTTTAGAAGGTGCTCCTGTAGAATTCACCTTCAGACCTCTGATATGCAAGAGGCGCGACGGATTTCCCACTACACACTGCGACTTGTCAACCCAGGTGGCAAGCCAGAACGAGACATACGCCGACACCAGCTTTTTCTCCCTATGGGGCCTCCAGTGCTAACGCATTACTAAGTGAAACAACGCAAACTCCGTCTAGCTGAATTATGCTTTGACGACGCACGCATGGTGGACGCACATAGGCAGAGCGGTAAAGAACTCAATGTGTCTCCAAGATAAATTCTTGCGGAAATGACTCCTTGAGTGAGTCGCTGTCGGTCCCTCCCTGACCTGACCCCTCTCACCCTTCACTCACCGACTTTGTGTCTGCAGCTGCGGTCGATGCATTCCATGCCTGACGGTTCGCACTCCCAGTCCATGCTGCATTCGCGGCCTTCAGGAACCACTGGAAATTAGACATGCAGTAAAGTTAAAGAAGCTAGCCGATCTAGATGTACCACTTTTTATTTTTTATTCGAGGAATTTGCCATCAGGCATAGTGAAAAGGGAGCGGGGAGTAGGAGGAAACTAGAAGAGAGAGTGCAAACAGGTCTCCCTTAAATAATCACACAGGTTGCCGATAAACTGATTGCTCAGCGTCCACTTCCTGTAATCACATTCACGGTCCATGCACCGCGGGCCTATACTTTCCGTGGGTAGCACTGTCTCACGGATGCCGTAGCTGGGCAGGTCCACAATAGATGGTTTGCATCGCACAGTTCCCGTAAAGCACCACAATGAGGGCACTTTTCGGACACTTGTAAGCGTTGGTCACGCCATCGATGACGCACAGAAGGGGTCAGAGCCGCTCCTCCCGAGTGAGACTACGGGGGAGAGGGTACAAACACGGAGGAATTAGAGCGCGTGTTCGCTGGCGCAAAGATTATTTCTCAGAAACATGGGACATGAGCGGATCTGGGGGAAGAGGGGAAGGTGGCGGGATGTCTGATGTGTCAAGGTGGATCATTTTATCCACATGAATATTATGTATATCGTGAGCATGGCCGCGAATCTAGTGCATACGCACAGGACAGAGATATTTTTTGCAGAGCTGGTGAATGGATTGCGTAATTTTGAATGTGCGTCGAACAGCCTTAAGCTGCTTAAGGGTGGATAGGGAGTAAGTGTAAATGTGAACAGTAACAAATGGGGGTTCGAGTGGGAGGGACGTAATTGCGTTGTGTTTCGCCTGAAGCTCCAATGCATGTATCCGCGCCATACGTTACGCGAGAGTTAAGATGAGGATGGGAAGGACTGTACACAGTGGTAACTCCCTGCCGAGCTGTCAGTGATGCATCGGTGTATAGTATGCATCCTGGAAGCAAATGCGCGGCTGATATCGGCGGCGGAGCAGTGGAGCGATTGTTTGTGAGTTGACAGTACGACCAAGAAGGAAGAGTGTGTAAGCGATGGAGATGAAGCGACACTTTCCGTGCTTTGCTTGTCTCACGCTGGTCGATGAGTTCAGATAATGTATTAAGTTGAGCACACTCTTGCAGAAAGGGTATGGGTGTAAGACGAGGTAGATAGGTTATGGCACGGGTAGCCTCACGATTGATAGCTTCAAGGGAGTCGCATTGAAGACGGGTGAGGAGCTGAAATTGTTACTGGTACACTATCCGCGGCTGAAGGATGGAGCGCACGAGCCGACGAGCAGTATCAGATCGCGCTCCACCTGAGCACATAGCTATGCAACGAATCAGACCAAATGGAGCGTGAGCCGATCTACGGGTAGCGTTTAGCCATGATGTTCCCGTCTCAGATGTATGAAGAAGAAGACCTAGAACACGAACACGTTCTACTTGACGAATTTGAGAATTATCCACCGTAAAAGTGAAAGGGGCTGCTTTCCATAACCCAGATTTGTTTCCGATGCGAATAAAACATGATTTATTACACGATATGGACAGACCCAAAGCGGGGAGTTGAGATGTTAAAACATCCAGCGCGTGCTGGAGCGCTGACTGTTGTACGGACGCATCTGGATGACAGGACCACAAAGTCACGTCGTCGACATACTCAAGAAAGCGTACAAAAGGCATGTTTTACAGGGCTCGGAAAAGAGGAATAAAAGCCACGTTAAATAATGTGGGGGCGAGGACGGAGCCCTGGGGCACCCCCTGGTTGGAGGTAAAGTGACCAAAAGGCTTCCCATCGACACGAATACTAAAGGTTCTGTTTGTTAAAAAGGAGTGAATTGAGAGAAGAATGTAACACTTAAAAAACTTAGAGCGACAACTGGCCTTAAACAGAAATAACAGACTTGACACTGCGTTCTGCGCATCATGCAGAGAGCTATGTAAACAGCACTTGAGGAAAGAGAGTAAATTGAAGCGGAAATACGACGACAGCTCACAGTGGTACGTCAGTTAAACGGCAACATAAAAAGATGACTACTAGACGTGCAAAGACCTGTGCAAAATATTTCATCCCGCTAAAATAAAAACGCTCCAAAATGCGATAGTCAAGAATTAAGCAATATGATGAACAAATAAAATTGCGTCTGAGCAATCGTCCTCACTATGAACAAAGGCATAATGTCCTTTATTGCCAGTAACCTGTCTCACAATAACCAACGGTACTAATTCAGGTCAGACAGTGTCCTGTAAAAGAACTGTCATAGTCTTTCCCTTCGACCACTTTTATAATGTGCCATATGATCCCGTTTACCACACCTCATAACAATTTTACGCATCTTTTACATATTTTTTGGTGAGACAACTCATCGTCAGTTACAGTGCAGTACTCTGACTGCCTGTTGTGTACAGAGAAAGCAAGTTCCTCTCTGTGACTCCGCAGTGCCCTTTTTATGCTGAGCCGAGAGCCTGCGGACAGTGTACCGACGAAAAAAAAGAAACATATTCGACGCTCTGCAGTCATATATCTTGGTGCTAGGAAGTCTCAGATATAAACACCAAGCTTTTGCCTTACCTACGTTCTCAAAATGCATCTTCAATGACTTGCAGTAAGAAATTAAATATATATATATATATATATATATATATATATATATATATATATATATATATATATATATATATATATATATATATATATATATATATATATATTTATATATATATATATATATATATATATATATATAGATAGATATAGATATATAGATATATATAATCTCACTGTCTGCAGTAGGTGCAGTCTGGCTGAAACTCATTGAAGCAAACGCCTAAACCATCTGACATCAGCTCTTAGATGATAGACGACACACACCGGTAAACGACCGCCCATTTAGCAGCAGGGTGTGCTCAGCCTGCTCAACCTTCTAGCCTGTATGAAGGTTGTTGGTTTGCAGGTTGGTAGCAGGTTGTTCTGTTTTCGCAGTTCTAGCATCTTACCCCTTCTCTGGATGTCTGTATGGTTTCCATATGTGTCATTTATGGTGCTTTACTTCCTCCCCTTCCAATCAATTACTGGTAATTTTAGTGCTATTCGGCGTCTTTAGCTGGTTTCGGTTTTTCGCACTTGGTGATCTGTCTTTGGGAAGCTTTTCGCTGCCTTCACATGTTTGTCAGCGACTATATAAATTTGCGAGTGGCGAATGTCACTAGCATTATTAACAGGTATTAATAAAGTTTTTTCATCCCAGTGAATCTATCACTGAATGGCCGTTACGGTCGTTACGAATTTTCTCATCTGTTTTCAGAAACGAACACCAGTAAAAACAAACAAAGAACAAAAAACCAGAGGGTCACATAAATAATAGTGAACAGCAGAGCTTTGTTGATGAGCAAGCTCCCTTAGCTATACAATGAGCGCATGCGCGGCGGTGGAAAATAAATAGAAACCCTACTCTACTCCGTGGACCTAAGGCATGACCTCAGAATTTATGTTCAAGCCTTACGCCCACAGAGTAGCCCACAAGGTGAACAAGGTAGCTGTCAACCAACACATAAAAAACGTTGTTTTATATATTTCCTGTAAGCTCTTTGGCTTGCGCGCACGCATCTCGCGAAACAGGTCAAAGAAACCTGCCTGTACTACGCAGCAATAGAACTTTTACACGGAATGTGGGACATGTGTGGTGTAGAAGTGTGGCGTATCTCTTACAAGCGATAAAGGCTTAGTCGGGGCCGCTGTACCAATGGTATGCTGCGTGAACACCGTGCTTTCTCTGGATGCTTCAGACGGGGAAACCTGGCCTCGTCATCGCCGGGATTATGGCTGGCATTTTCAGTTCAGCAATGTCCGCATTCTTTGCAGGGATAATAAGCACTAGAAGTTCTGACAGCTTATTTCATCAGAACGCATGGGGATGACCACATGAGCAGAGCGGCGTACGTGCAAGAACAATAATTTTGATTTTTAAATCAGTTTTGATATGATTTCTATTTTTTACTACGAAATCACTACTTAACGCCATCAAACCCAACCCAAACTCTAACGTGAAGCACTTGCCGAACTCAGGGAGAAACCGAACGCCGGAACGGAGTGGATTTAAACCCAGGAGTTTCTCGAGAGATGCAAGTACGAAACCTCGCAGGTATCTTTTTTGTCTATATTGTCTTAAGTTCAGAAAAAAAATTAGATACATACTGGTAGAACTCTCAAAAGTGGGCTAATTTAAGGCAACATATCTTGTTGCAAAGGGCTTAAAGGCTTTCTCCAGTACACTGATAAACTAAAGCACACATGACTGAGTTTTGCAAACATCAATTACGTGTCGGACGGAGTGCTCAAAGTACGCTCGTAGAGGTCTGACATGAAGATGAGCTTGCCGAACAGCCGCCAGATGCTGCACAAAGCTAAAAGCATTATTATATCATACGGAACTCCGTAATGATTCTGTACAGACAGAACCCGAATTCCATGGGTGTTTAAAGGAAACGCTTTGAGCAAACTTCACTGTAGGACATCCCAAAAGAAAAGCCAATCCCAACAACGTACAAACACATTTTCAGCAGAGACATTTAATTTAGCGCTAAAGCTGACCGCCACTGTCTACAGCTACCACGCGAGCGTCAGTACGCATGCGTAGCTGATGACGACAGGCGGCGACACATTCCCGTCAAATTCCGGCGGATTCGGTACGCTGGAACCAATCAGTACGTGAGCGGCGGACGGCGGCGCGGTAGCGGTAGAAAGTGGCGGTGAGCGGTAGCGCTAAACTAAGTTTCTAATAGCGTCCGGCTTTCTGCAGAGAATCCAGTTGACACTCCATGGTACTAAGATTTCCTTTTCCGCCAACCACGTATTCCATACAGGCATTAATTTCACACATTTCAATACATTTTGCTCCAGCCCTCAAGTATATAATGACCTGCACACAGAAAGAGGAAAGACTATTTCAATACGTCTCTGTAAAATCCTTTTTTTTTTTCGCATGCCGTTTAAATATTCGCTCCGACGATCACCCCGCGTGTCTTATAGCCGCTTCCTCGCGCTGAGCGTTGCATTTCATCGTCTTCACCAAATCCGTCCTTCCACAACCGATCAGAGCAACCGACTTGAGCACATCACTGTTAAAGGGCCACTGTCCAGGGAAGGGTCTTTTAAGCAAAGGAGCCCAGTGCTTCGGTCAGGTACCGGATCTAGTCTGTGCAAAATGATGCAGTGACACGCGCGCCGCAAAGCAACGAAAATACAAATCAAAACTCTCTCATGTTCTCCTTCGGGAAGCCAGCTTCCCCCTTCCCTGCGCTGGCCGTCGAGCCGCAGCTATGACGTATTTGTCGAAAACGACGTCCATTGGTCCGTCTTACTGTCTGAGGGTGAAGTATGGGTGTCTATCGCTCGCTGCACGCTTTTGCTTCGCCACGGCCGGACTGACAGGCGGAGTGCCGCGCCCCACCTCCCGCAAAACGCGGAGGAGGAAGGGGAATTTGTCTTGCGGAGGCTAGACGAAAGGGCAGGAGAGTGAAAAACCTTTGCGAGGAAACGGGAGGAGAGAAACACGACAAAATCATGTGATTGCGGTGGCTGTAACCGTGTTGTTAGTTACTCTTTTCAAAAACATTTTGCGGTCTTTAGTTCTGGGGGCGAATTCTCGCAGTCAGTGGGGAAGAAAATATTTTCGACCGGATTGTGGACAGTGGGCCTTTAAGGTGCGTTTAAGATGAGAGACGATTTGACTAATGGACTTGGCTTGCCTCGAAGATTCACTTTGCGGAAATAGAAAATTCAATTTTAAAACTGAGTTGACTCACGTTTAGAATTGACGTGGGTCAACCCGAGCATTGGGCCGAAGCCCTTACATTGTACTGACCGTATAAATTTCGACGTTTCGTATAATACTGCATACGTTGGTTGGCGGAGTCAAACCTTTCCTCGAGCTCAATTTTTACGTGATGACGTATACAGCTAACTCGGTCCGAAAGTTTTCGCTGTCGCCACCAAGTTGAGAAAGACGGAACGGAAAAACTATGCACGGAAAAGTATATTCGTTTCAAAATTTCCCCGAAATCGTTTTTTGTGCAGCGTTTAGGGCGGTGTTATACCATCTTGCTTCTCCTTTAGAATCCATCTGCTACCATGCATGATGGAAGCTAGTTTGCGATTGGAATTCAAACCAACGACGCATGTACCTCTAAATTGTAAGCGGTTAATTTTAAGCGTTGGTATCCAGCGAGATGTGAGACGGACACTGCACATTCCTTTCCCAAACTAATTAAGAACGTTCAGCACTGTGCAAAAATCGGCGTCGGTGTCTCAATGGTAAAATTTCGCAGAATAAAAATGCTTTGTTAACCGCGCTATCAAGACCACTCCAAATTATTTAACGCAATAGCGTTAAGGGCCCCGTGTCGCAGAAAAGTAGGTGTCGTCGTTGGCGGCCGCCATCCCTCGTCGTCCGGCGTTGTCCGTGAGCGAAAAATCCCAGAAGCATTAATAAATAAAAACGAGTAGGAAAAATCGCCGACCTGAAGAATCGAGCGTGTGGCCTCTGGGGTGCTAGACGAGCACGCTAACCACTCCGCCATGCCAGCTAGATGGTTTGAAATGGATGGTTTGCGGTGTTGTCTCAGAAATGTCAAATTGAGAAGTGCATTGGGGCGGCGTATAATAATAATTACGAGCATGTAAATTACAGAATTGCAGAACACGCAGTTAAGCGAGTGGCAAATTACTTTTAGCGTCACAAGCAAATGAGTAGACGGTGCGAACGGGGTGCGATAGCGCTATCGCGTTCCATTCTTAAAGGCGAAGCTTAAGCGTCCTCCAAATTTTTATTCCTTCTGGGTGATCCTGTTGGCTTCGCTGCGCATAAGTTTCTTGTCCTAGGGCAGGCAAAACGTCTTCGACTTCAATAAAACGGAAGGTATTTTGTGGCTCTACAACCAAAGCAGACAGTGGATGGCGACGTCCTCGTCCCATGAAGAGCGGGATATCCCATTCAGCTCCGACCTTCACCCCATCGCACCAATACTACTAGCTGTACACACCATGGCACGGTGACAAAGGCGCGTCTCCCTCCCTTTCCTGCGTAGCTTAATTCCCCTGCAGAGGCACAAAACGCTATCTACTAGTATATAGTCTGGTATTCACTATGTGGCTTTCTCCTGTCCTTGTTTTTTTTTTTCTAGTGTCCTTTTCTAACACTATGTACTAACTAGCCCTGATTTCGACTTTCCTTCCATGAAATTCATTGCCCCCCCCCCCCCCAAAAAAAAAAACAAGGAAATTTGTGAGAAAGCGGACAATCCCGAAGAATTCCTGCAGGGAAGCACAGCTACAAGCCGCATACGCCATGCACTTACCCTGAGTGCACTCAGTCCCATCCCGGGTGGCAGTGTAAGCATCCGCGCACTCACAGACACCCCTCTTACAGACCGAGAACTGCGTGAACCAGCGGCATTGACCGTCTTCGATGCAGGGGCCACCAAGAAAAGACCCTGGAACAAGCAGATACACATATTTTACGAGAAGCTGAAGTGTACACGGCATTAGATGCTCAGGGTGACCACCCAACTGCAATTTGCGGAGGTCAGACTGGGACACACGATTCTGCTCGGCCAATATTTTATGGTCATAAGGAACCTTCAGTCTCACTAAAAACTTCGTAGAGTTGTTCACTTTGAGGACCTTCCACGATACGAACGACATCGTCACACATCATCAGCGGCCCCTCCTGTGGGTAAAATGGTCTCGCCATGCTTTATTTCGTTCTGCCCGTTAAGTTTTGTGAGAAAGATTTGTGGAGAAAATTTAAGGTCGCGCCTTAAAGGCTTTCGCTTGGCAACTTTGGCCGCTATATTGTAGCAGTTATTTCGAACAATGACACATTACGCTATATACATCAGCAGCAAGGCCGTTCTCGACGAGAAACCCCTGCTTCTTTGTACCCGTCGACAAGGAATGTCCCATGCAGCCCTCATCTCTGCAACACTAGAAAGAGACTGACAGAGATAGATCACGTCCTTTCGTTCCTAGGCGAAAAAATCTGGATCTCATCCATGCACTCGATGCAACAGCTGCACCGGTCACTATTTCTAAGCTATCTGCGGTACTGCCTTCTAGTGCTTAGTAACACAAGAAATGCAAGCGTCCGAGCTCTTCAATGTGCGCAGTCGCGAGCTCTTCGTATATGCCTTGAAGAGTCGAAATGGGCATCTAGAATAGCAACTGTAGTCATCCTCCGGGAACATCTATTTACTACACACATTACTGTTGACGAGTGACGCAGCATACATGACATCTCACTCTACTCGTCTGTCATTACCTGGCACTTTTTTCCAGCAATTAGGCCACGTACTAACACTGCCAAATTTATTAATGCTCATCGTACCTATCTTCCCTCACAACGTAACCCAGCCTCGGTGTCGCCCACAGTACTGTAGAGTCTGCATTAATCTGTGGTGCTCTTTTATAGAATAAATTACAAACATTACAGTGTACCATTGACTGACTTCAAAGATATCACGTTAGAACACCCGTCTTCTAACCACAGTCGCTGCATAAATCTCTACCGAGACGGCTTATTTAACTTGACCAGTTCAGTGGTGTCTATGGGCGCCCGCGGCAAAATTCATTTTCATCGAGGTGAAAATGACCGACCAGAGTTCTTCTACTGGTGTTGCCGCCCACGAATGAACAGTTTTGCTTATTCTAAAGCAGCCCATGAGGGCCTGCAACTGTGCCTGAAACAATTCGTATCAGAAATCTGAAAATTTATTAAGGCATAATAACGAAATTTCATGATATTTTCTTTTCGCTGCCAGGACACTACGGTGCCACTGAAAACTACTTGGCTGACGTGGCCGCCGCATGTGGACGCCTGAAGGGAATATTTTTTCTATCGAGAGTTGGTGCAGTGGGCAGACGGACGCAGGAGCAAACACCAACGTGGGCGCGTTGATCAACCGTCGCCTCAGTACACTGGACTCTGGCTTGCGCCGTTGTCTTCAACCGAACACATCTCGACGCGAATCAACATTGCTGCGCCATGTATGGCTCGGCGTTGCTCTTACAATTATTACTCCACATTGAGATGACCGACAGCCCTGCTTGGGAAATAACTGCATGTTAGAAGACAATTGCGCATCTACTCAGTGGGTGCCCTGTTTTCAACAACGAGAAACATGCGTATTTGAGTGCTCTGGACGGCCTCGATCACCGCCTTCTACTAACGATGGGATCTCAGACTTGTCACAGCGGGCGGCGGCCCTCAGAATCTGCAAGGCGCTGTATCGGTAGCTGAGAGCTTCACGCTTACTTGAAAAGCTGTCCGCACTCCGTACCTTCCTTTTCCACCCCGTTATCTCCCTCACCCAAAGTAGGTTTGTCAACCGGAACATCCGTCCCGTTCCTGGCTTTCACCCTCCCCTTTTTTTCTTTTCTTCACCACCTCTCCTCTTTGTTCTTTTCCCTAATAACCTCCGTCCTCTCGGCCGCTGACAAATGCGCTGAAAACTGCAACGGGCTTCAGGTACACGACGGCTAATTGTGGACTGCAAATAACAGCTCTCGCCGTAAGATGTCCTGTTATTAAGCGTGCGTGCTCAAGCTTCGTAGTTGTTCACCTCACGATGCACCCACCACTTTCACACCTCCTCAGCGCCGGGTTGTGGATGGGAAAGCCCTCGATGCACTGGCAGGACCAGCCCGTCGCGGTGATCCTCTGCGGGGGCCGGTCCCTGAAGCAGCCCGTGTTGGCGTCCACGCACGCTCCCGGTCCTTGTGAGTCACACGGTTCACCCCAGTGAGCCGCCCGGTAGTCTGCACAACCAAAAACAATAATAATTGGTTCACGGGAAAGGCTAGGCGCAGTATTATTGCGTAAGCAATGCTACGCCAGGTTTCAGCCCGTCGCGTAAACCCGGTCGGTAGCCACGTTTGACTGTTAGAGCGACCGCAGATGGGGCCCCTCTTCAAGCCGTCGGATAAACCCGGTCGGTAGCCACGCCGGGTTAACCTGCCGGGTTAACTAAAACTAAACCCCAGCTTATGTTGTTCTGTCACACTTCTTCCGTGGACACCTGAGCCGTGCCGTAACGGAAGGGAGGAAAAGAAAACATTTTAGTATTTCGGTCGGTCGGTCGGTCGGTCGGTCGGTCGGTCGGTCGGTCGGTCGGTCGGTCCCAAAGCGACTCAGGCTATGAGAGACGCCGTAGTGGAGGACTCCGGAAATTTCGACCACCTGGGGTTCTTTAATGTGCACTGACAACGCATAGCACACGGGCGCCTTGCTTTTCGCCTCCATTGAAAAGCGGCCGCCAAAGCTGGGTTTCGATCCCGCATCCTTGAGAACAGTAGTCGAGAGCCGTAACCACCTTTTGGAAGATTTGTCCCGCCTTTAGGTGTATCACGCGACAAAGTTGACGGCTCCCGTCGGCAGAACCTCTTGCATATCCTCGTTGCTGTACATGCACTTTGCTTCTCCCTTAACACTGATTCTTTAATTTCGGACTATTATTTCGCACGCATTCAATAGCATCCGACTTCATTATGATATACTATACTGCCCGATATAGGTATAAAGCCCTAAGCCCAGTCGTGGAAATGTGCCTGCATCACCTAAGAATAGCGCACCTAACACGGTATCCAAAAGTGCTGGAAGCCTGTTTTTCGTGCCATATACCGTACAGCAGGGCTCTCAAGCTCATATTGCTACGCGGGTCGCATTTATGTCCTGAAAATTGTCCACAGGGAAAATTGATAAATATTAGCTAAATGTTCCCGCTCCCAGAACACACCCTACCATTCTCCTTGTAAAAAAGGCGGTGGCTCGTGTTCGGTTCTGCTTTACATCTGACAAGCACCACTTCAGGATGGCTCGGAAAGAGCTACATAAAGCGTACAGTGGTTCATAAATACCAAAACAAATTGCCCTAAAGACAAAAAATGCGCATGGAGAATAAAGAGAGCGGGATTGTTAGGTGATTTAAAAAATGTGGCTTAGGACCTTTGGCAGATTAAGAGGTCAGTGTCTGTTTTCGTTTCCACAAATAACGTGTACTACCTGGGGATGAGGCCTTTTATTGATTTAGGTAGAAGCCAAGCCTGGTGTCAAAGCCGACACGTCAAGCTGATATATGCTTTCGCAAGAAAGAATGAAATTTTGTGTCCGTCTTGTCTCATCACACACCTCCGCGGGCAGCTTGCGACCCGCGAAAAGTCTGTTTGAGACCCCGGCCGCAGATCTATTAAAACACACTGTGGAATAGGGCACCGAGCCAAGACGATGCCCAGGATGCAAAGCATAGCAGTACGCAGCTGAGGATGTTTACAATCTTTGCCTTCGTCTGCCCGACGTACCGGTTCGAGTAAAAGTAAACGGAGCACGCTATTTCCTTCTAACATTTTTCACGCGTTGCGTAACTGAATCTGGAAAAACGTCATGTGTGCGAATTGGTAGGCGACACTCGTGCGCTTTCACTTGTACAAATAATGCTTCCTTATCTATCGTGCAGAAGGCGGGATTATAATTTCGACGGAAAAACGTGCTTCGTTTACTAATGTCCACACCCGTACACAGCTGGACGTTGAATGTGCGTCGTCCGTGATGCCTGTGCCCGCAGCTGGCCATTGGTTTAACACCGCGTAGTATTCCAATGTTCTGCTTTGAAGTGTGAGGATGATATGGAAATCGAATCTACATGAGCCATTTCATTACGAGTAAAACACACTTTACTTATAGGCCATGGAGGTGGATTCGTACTAGCTCAGTTAATGTAGGGCCTTATATGCATATTGGATGATCTTCAACGAAATTTGCTACCTTATGACTGTATAAGAATGGGTGTGTGTGAAATAATCAGGAATAACAACCCAGTCGAAAAAAAGTGCAGAACCGCGTTAAAAATACGACAAAATATTCTGTAGTTCTGTCTTAAACCTCACATTTTTCTGTAGTGCTGTAGTACTTTTCTGTAGTTCTGTAGTTTTTCTGTAGTATACTTCTGTTGTCTGTAGTCCTGTAGCACTTTTCTGTTGTAATTACAGAAATTTTTGATGTTACTACAGACCGTTCTGTTGTCACAAAAGGTTTCCCGTCAAAACCCACATTGAAATTCTGTCCTAACAACAGAAAATCTGTAGTTTTTCCCGACTGGGAAGTTCAAACCTAGAATACAATTTAGAACCAAGGCTCAAGTATGCGAAATAGAATCTCAAGTACAGTCGGCGCAAGTGATCCATTAACGTTGTCGCATCAAATTCATAAAGGTGGAGCCTCTGCGTCCCCACAATTGTTTTACTTTATTTATTATGTCTGATCACCGCGCATCCGAAGTTCGCTTATTTAGCAACCTATACCATTTTCTTTCCACGTCCAACACTTTTACTCTTAAAGGAGAAATATGTAGCCGTTTCTAAGGATAGCACTTATGGATTTTGTGTTTGTTTTCGTTTATAAAGATGGTAAAAGACTCTAATATATTATACGCGAAATTTTTGTTTCCGTGAGCGCAGCCCTTCGCTTATTTTACCTTTTTTTAATCATCAGCAAACTAGCCTTCCTCTATGTTCGTTACACCTTTCTTCTGTTTGCAAGGAAACCCGATAACTGATGAATAGACTTGAACAGGGTATGTTGCTGGGCAAGTTGGTTATTCATTGTCAGAGAAATCACGCTAGCAGACGACGGACAAGGAAGAGGAGGACACACGCACACACACACACACACACACACACACACACACACACACACACACACACACACACACACACACACACACATGAGCGCATGTGTTTGTGTCCTTGTCCGTCGTCTGCTAGCGTTCTTTCACTGATGATGAATAGAAGGCTCCCCAAAGCGCTTCAAGAAGACAGAATAACTGGCAAAATCTTCATCCAGCGTTTCAGTTGGTGCCGGTGCACGCGCAACGGCGTTTGTGGCCACTCTTTTTCCCACCGTTCATCACATGCTTTCAAATTTTAAGTGGCATTATATGATTTATACGTGATTTATTCTCACGCAGACTAAAGCATGCGCTCCGAGTACAGAAAATATGGTCAGAAAACGTCCATCGCACTGCCAAAGAAGCAAAATCTGTCGTCTCCATCGAAAATTGAACGCCTATTTCTCCGATCCCTAGCAGAGCGCACGAACCACTGTGCCACGCCGCGCTAATGAGAAACAGATAGTAATCCTCCTTGTCTGATAATGATAGTAGCGATGACAATGACGGTGCATTTATTTTATGATGATGATAAAGTAGCGACAGTGATGATGATAGTAGCATTGAAGATGCATTTAATGATAATGATGACATTACCGATGACAATTACGGTGCATCTAGTTAATAATTATAATATTGATGGCAGCTGGATGGATGATGGATGATGGATGGATGATAGTGGCTCTGCCCTTTGTATCGGACGGCAGCTTGCGCCGCCTAGCCAAAAAATTAAAAGAAATATATTTATCTCTTCCTTTTTTTAGCTTCTAATTCGCCCGTATCTGCCCCCCTCCCTTTTTTTCTTCTCTTTATTCTCTTGACTTTTTCCACCAATCCTCTAACCTCCCTTTTGTTATCAAAACGCGTTCCTCATCCATTCGTCCATCTTCCTCAGCAAATCCCAGCGCTCTCTCCAGATCTGCCGCTTTTCCCGCGGGAAGGGCAGGACGAAGTTTTTGGCACCTTAGAACAACATGTTCCGTTGTTTCCGCCTCAGTTCCGCACGCCGCGCATAATATATCTACTTCCTGAAATTTTTTCCTGTACGTTTTTGTTCTGAGGGCCCCTGTCCTAGCTTCAAACAGCAATGAGCTCCCTCTTGAGTTGTCGAATAAACTTTCTTTCTTTATAACCTGTTTTCGAGTTCTCTACATACCCAATGCTGATTTTCCGTGCATTCTTTCCTCCCACATTTTCCTTTCTGCCTCCTTTACCTGCTTTTCAATGCTGCTGTTTTGCTGCGGTGCATCTCCAAACTCTAGGTACTTAAATCTGAGCTTTCGGGTTCTGTTAGTCCATTTCGTATTCAGGCTTTTCATGAAGAGGTGCTTGTACATTTTTCGTGCCCACCTTGATTCCTCCATTTCGGTTAGTCTCTGATCACATTTTAGTTTGCCAATTGCCTCTCTAACCTCAAATGATGCCCAGCCCATATCTCCCTGGACTCCTTCATTAGGTGTGTTGCCATGTGCTCCCAATGCCAATCTGCCTACCTTTCTCTGTCTGATTTCAAGGCCTGACTGTACTTCTGATTTCATGCACAGGACTGCATTTCCAAAAGTGAGTCCTGGTACCATAACACCCTTCCATACCCCTCTAACAACCTCATACCTGTTATAATTCCAGAGGGCCCTGTGTTTCATAATATCCGAACTCCTTTTCCCTTTGTCTATCGTAATTCTTTCATGCTTTTCTAGGTGATTTTTTCCTTCATTGATCCATATGCCCAGGTATTTATAGCTCTCCACATGTTCAACCTTGGTGCCTTGTATTTCCAGCACATCCCCCCTTTCATCATTAAATACCATTATTCCTGATTTTTCGCTGCTAAATTGCAGTCCCAGCTTTTCGCCCTCTTCTCCACAGATCTTAAGCAGCTCCTGCAACCCATCCCTCTTATCTGCCAGCAGTATAATGTCATCCGCGTACATCAATCCTGGTAGGACTTGTGTTACTTTCTGTCCTCCCTGCATATAGCTTGCATCGAATCCCATATTACTTTCCTCCAGGCGCATTTCCATTTGGCTCATGTATATCATGAAAAGCAGCGGTGACAGTGGGCACCCTTGCCTAAGCCCCCTTTTTATTTTTGCTGGTTTTGTTGTTTCCGTCTCCCATATTATCACTGCCTCATTATCTGCATACACTTCTTGTATGAACTGAACCAGGTTTTTATTCAGGTTATATTCCTTCAACTGGTCCCACAGTTTTTTCTGATCTACACTGTCATATGCCCCTTTAATATCTAAAAACGCTATCCATAATGGTCTCTGACTTGCTGCTGCTGTTTCTATACACTGGGTAACCACAAATAAATTATCCTCTAGTCTTCTGTCCTTGCGGAAACCATTTTGTAGTTCTCCGAGGATATTTCCTCCTTCTGCCCATTCCTCCATCATTACTTTTACTAGTTGCATTGCTACCCTGTATATAACTGATGTAACTGTGATTGGCCGATTGGACTTTATGTTATCTCTGCTTCCCTTGCCTTTGTATATTAGTCTCATCCTGCTTAATTTCCAATATTTTGGTACTTGTCCGCCCTTTATTGTTTGTTCAAACAACTGTCGCAATTTTACTTTGCTTTTTTGTCCTAATCTGGTAATCAATCCCATGGGTATGCTATCTGGTCCTGTCGCTGTTCCCAAGGGGACCTTCCGTTCTATTCTTTCCCATTCTCTTGCTGTCATCTCCTTGTATTCTTGCTCCTCGTCCCTGTGGTCCTCATTATTCTCCATTTCTTCTGCGGCATTCACTTCCAGACTGGCAAAGGCTGTTTCTATTGTGCGCCTAACATATTCCTGTGCTTCCTCTCCCTCCTCTCTTTTTCCTTCCTGTGTGGTCAGTGAGTGTTGGACCCCTTCCATCTTCTTTGCTTGTAGCCTTATGTGGTTCCAAAACCTCTTTGCAGCATTTTTATCTTTTTCTAGGTAATTCTCACCAATCATCCACTGAACCCCAGCTTTTCCTATTTTGATTTGGATTAAGGTTGACGCCTCCCTTTTTCTCTCAAGGTACTCCTCCCATTTGGATTCTGCTTCCCTTGGTGTGGCTCCCCTCTTCTTTGCTAATCTGTGCTCTCTGGATGCCTCTTGACGCCTCGTTATGGCTGCTTTAACTTCAGCATCCCACCAGCTTTTTGGTCTATATTTTCTCTTTCCTCTTCTAATCTTGCCCCATTTTTAGCTCTCTTTTAAATACTTCTACTAGGTCATCGTATGTCCATTCTCTATTTGGTTGTTGGTTTACTATGTCCTATGATGCTGATGCTGATGCTGATGCTGATGCTGATGCGGCCATTCCCCTTTGTATCGGGGGATCACAAAGTTCTGGATCAGGCCAGGAGAGTGATGATGATGACGGTATCGATTACAATGACGCTGCAGTTAATGAAAACAGTCCTGTAAACTGAATTCCGCCATTTCCGCCCCTAAGCAGATTTAAGCGCACTCTGCAACCATTTTTTTTTTCTAAGAGTGTACGTACCGGCGACGCTGAGGTACACGCTGTCTGGTATCACACGAACCAGGTTCAGGTTATTCAGCCGTGCCGTGGCGTCGCACGTGTATCTGCCAGCGTCGGCAGCCTGTAGGTCGCGCACCTCCAGGTAGCTGATGTAGCGTCCTTCGGCGGGCACCTCGAGCCTGCTATGGCGCCTGGGGTCGTTGAGTATGCGCGCCCCACCCAGCAGCCAGAAGACCTCGGAAGCCGAGCCGGCGGTGATGTTCAGCTCGCAGCGGAAGTTTACGAAGGTGCCGAAACCCATGGTGATGTTACGCGGCATCATTATCCTGCGTGAGGGAAGACGGTTCGCACCGCCGGTATGGATGAGCACAAAAATTGGCGAATGATTTATCACACTCCTCAATTCGAAATTTCCGCCCAGCTTATTAGACGTCTCGGTGTAGCGTTATAATGAAGTAAAGGATTTCAAAGCTTCATGCATGTAACATGAATGATGGAGCGCAAAAGTAGGGAAAAAAATGACAGTGACGAAGATTAGAACTTAGAAACAATTAATTGTTTATTGAAAAGAACACCAAAAAAATTACTAGGGGCTTTAGCGACTAAAGTAGTGAATGGCGAAAGCCTGAGTGTCGCATTCTGCTACGCAACTGGCACAAACTAGTAATTCAATAATTACTCACTACCTAATTATTAAAGTAGTCAATAAACATGCAAATAATTAGATCTTAGTTAAAAAATGGTTTATTTATATTAATCATCAATTCGTAATTATTTGAATGATTAGTCATTAATTCATAATTGGTCATTGATCGACATATGGCCATATAAGACATGCATTCGCGCATACTGTAGTGGTGCTCTGTGATTGCTCGAGACCTCTATGACGTCATCCCGCCTCGGCCAATCGGAACCCTCGCAAAAGCGGGACACATTTTGTTCACAACAGCATGAGCCATTGAAGGCTTTCGCCTTAATATATTGGCGTACAGTGTTGAGACGTAACTATGTACCAATAAATACCTTGGGGTGTAGGCACATAAGGTAAGGTGACTCAAATAAAGCGATAGAAAATATTTAATAAATAAATTATACGGTAAGCGGCATAAATGCCGTAAGGTTGTTTAGTTAGATATATTAAGTATTATGGCACAAAACCGACCAAAGCTGTGCTGCGCCAAACATAAGGTTAAGTAAAGCCATTAAGGAAAGTGGAGAGAAAAAACTTAAAAAATACTTCAGCTGACGGTAAAAATATTGCAACATACTTGAGAACATTTCTAGGAGGCGTAAATTTCAGTTTCTATTGCAGGAGCTTGCGGCTACTCCCCAAGTACGATGTATGTTCAAACAAAAATTTTTATAATTTCATTTTTCTACATTTCTTTCTATGCCATTGATTTCAGTTGATTCACCTTATAGTAAAGTATTTTATCGATTTTATGGCCGACTACAATAGGCGGCCTTAGTTGGCTCGGATTAGCACTGCCTTTTTACGCCTCTATTTCTACTTTGTATATTTCCTTCATTAAAGAATCAGTTACCATTAAGCATTTGTCTTCGCACTGTTGGTCATTTCCTGCGTTGGCGCTTCATCTTTCAGCTAGCAGGTGTCAACTAGCTCAGCAGAAAGTCCTACATGTATGCGTCCTCGGCCTCCTGGATTTTTATATTATCGTGCGGGGAGTCGGTTTCTCGATGAAGCAGCGAAGAAGCGGGCAGAGCAGTAATTATTAGTAGAAACGAACATGGAATTAAATGAAGACGAGACTGAACGCAGGCCGCGCGGGACTGGCAGTTAAACATGGTAGATTTTAGGCTGCAGAGACGGTATGGCGGTCTAATGCAGGAGCTACCGAAGCTGATCTGTTCAGGCCGAGGTGCACGGGCTCCAACCACGCCGCAACTTTTGAGTATTTCAATTTTATGCGCCAGTCACGAGGTGTGTGACGTCACTTCCTAAGCGAGCTACGCTTTGCGTTCACTTTTTTTTTTTTTTTTCCCCTGTCTTCCTCGCTCACTCTGCCGGTTAAGGGGCCGTTGCGCCGCTCAATTGGCCACAAAGGAGCGCTTAAGAGCAGCGCTTGGATGACAACTGATATTGAAGAGCACTAGAATCTTCATATAGGGTTGCTGGGGACATGTGGTATACAAAGAATGCTGCAAAAAAGAAGCGCATTCGAATTCTAGAAGCCAGTTTATTTTCCGTTATCAACCTGCTTCCTTGGAAAGCGTTATGTTCAGACAGCTTTAGGTGATCCCCACCAAGTGCGCAATCAAATGCTAAGCTAAAACTATACTCTGCTGGAGTTAAACTTCCACACTGGCTTACAAATTTGAGTTTATGCGCAGGCGGTTGAAACCAGGCGGCGAAGTTGTTGATGGCCCGATGGCGATATCATTGGCGTTGAGGGTGGAGTTCTTGTGCATTTCTAATGCGATATCACAAGCCTCATAAAAAACTACCGCTGGTCATCAATTCAATCATTGGTTAGAAGAAACCAAAAGCGATGGCACCAGACCGGATACCTTTCGCTGCAGAGAAGAAACGTAACCGCGCCGGAAATACGTATACGTTTCGATAACTCTTCATTGCGTTCACGTCGCTGCACCAATACATCCTAGGGCAAGTATTTAATTACCAGCGAGATAATTATGACGGTGATATATCTTGATTCACCCATACTACATCTGTAAAGGAGAGAAAAGCTACAGATAGCTCTCATTCGTAAAGGAGAGAAAAGCCACAAATAGCTCTTGGAGTCATCAATCCTTACACAGGATTGCTTACACAAGCAATGCTTCAACTTCTGAACATAGCTTTCAGACTATCATGAATATCATTAGGCATACAGGTAAAACTTTTACACGTAGAATGTGCCTGCTTGGCTTACCGAAACATATCCCAGGAAGCAATATTCAAACGAAAGAAAAAAAAATAACAATAAAAAGGCACATAATTAAGGTAGCCCTCAGGGAACGTCTAGTCTATCAGAAGCGTCAGCTTAACAAGGCAAGGCACACACTTCATCGTTTGTGTTTGTTTTTTCCTAGTTACAAGCCAGCGCGTTCCAACTTTTACGATCACGTTATGCCAACTGGCCCCAGTATTCTCTCTTGTAACTTTAATGTCTAGACTGTTTCCTGAATCTTGTCGCAACTAGTGGAGTTTTTTACTCGACGTTTTAGGCTTTCTAAACCATCGGACAACACGCGAATCATATCCAGAAACTTTATATTGGAATATTTTCACCAGACCGCCTTCGCCGTTTCAAAAGAACCAACATACTGTTTTAACAAAATTCCATAGTCATAGAAGACTACTTTGGGTGGTCGTACTGTTTAAACGCATTTCCGAAGCCTAGGTTCTTGTGTGCATCTTGAACCATTACATTTCCAAAAATTCTCTTATAAACTTAATTCATTATATTTTCCACCGGCGATGGAGACACACTCCAAGGGTTTCTTAAATAGGTTCCGGCCAGTGTAGCTTTTCATAAAAAATTGATACCAAAGTCCAAAACTCTGGATTGGGATAACGTCCAAAAGGTGTCCCATCATTTCCACATGATGGAAACTGATTTAACTAACTTGCTCTTTTTCAACCGACACCTACCCCCACCATGTGTTCATACGCCAATACCGTGCCAGAAGCCCGATTGTTTTCACGTCTGTAGCGATTTTGACCTGGGCTATACCCCTCTAGTTCAGCACATGGCATGTGACCTTTCACAGTCCATACAGCCGCTTTAGATGTTGTAACAATGGCAAATTATTCGCACATGTCGACCAATTTTTTTCACTCGCACGTGCAATATCCTCACCAAAAACATTGTGGATCTGCCCTGTCTCAGTGAAAATCGTTGAACCGCCACCTCCTCAGAACCTCAGCCATCATCACCACCATCATCATCAGCCAGACTAGATTCACTGCAGAGCAAATCTCTCCCCATTATCCCTGCAAATAACCTGGTCCTGTGTCAGCTTCATCCACTTGATTTACCCAAACTTTTTAATCTCATCCCCGCACCTAATTTCCAGTCGCCCCTTGCAATGTAAGAGCTTGCCTATCCCCGGAATCAAGTCTCTCGCCTTTAGAAATTGTCGGCTATCTTCTTCTTCGTCTAGCCTCTGTACACATGGCCCATACCCACAGTTTAATTACCCTCCCTTGGCGTCACATGCCCTTCCTATGCCCATTTTGTCTTCTTCATTAATATTATTAATTGAGGCTTGTTCCACGACCCCCTTTGCCCCTTTGCACGCTTTTTTTCTCTTAGGACCATACCCACCAGTGTATAGAGATAAAACTTAGCCTTCTTTATCATTACAATTACCTAACTGATGCACCAGTCGCGTGGAGATGATCCTAACGAAAGGTACTGATGAAACACTAGTGAAAAAATGATGCATCAGAAAACCTTCTTATACTGAACACCTTCGCATTAATCTCATATAGATTCGAGGCGAAGTGGATATTGAAAAGCCAGTCATCTAGCATTTTTATGGTGTTCAAATGAAATGCTTTCCATGCTTTTACACACAAGGTCAGACCGTGGGGTGTCAGGAAGGCTAACGGCCCGTTTACTGTTTAAAAACGAAGGAATTATGTAGATTTATTCATATTTCCAGCGTTCTATACAATAATGGGTAATCCCAAAGCATCTCAGAGAAAATGGTATTACGTCCAAGGGATATAAAGCATTTACCATGTGGAAGGAATGTTTTTGAGGTAAAGATGAAAGAGATTCTTTTTTTATTTAGTTTTACGCTAATTAAACCCCTGCAATTCAGCTCGCCCAGGGATATAGTTATGCATGGTACTAAGAAGAGGGGCCATTGCTATTCCCAGCTAGGATTTGGTCACGTGCAGAGAAGAACGCGAATTTTGTTCGCTCACGTCTATTCACTTTTAAAATCGGTAGTACATGTAAGAGGAACAAAACTTGATACTGCCACAAGTATTACGCACTTACGTGCCGGCAAACCACCGAATTTTCGCTTCGTTTTTCTCTTTGATATATCTTCGTGCCAGTGACAGCGTCCTTAGAGTTTCTCCTCTACTTCTCGTTTCTTCTCTCTCCCGCCCATATCTCCGTTCTCGTTTCTTCCTTTCTTGGCCGCCCCGATCGCGTACTTAGGAAGGACTTCAGCTTTGCGACGGTTCGGGATGTGGTCCGTATAACGGTTCATGTAATAATAACCAGCGCACAGCAGCTCTCCTTATCGTTCGCGCACACCCTTAATTGGTGTGGTGCCGGGCTCACGACAGATATTACCGCCAACAGTAGTGCTGCAAGCGTTTATTTCCCTTGTTCTTTGATATAACGCTACTAGTTATGTGTCTAAGTTCTCCATCACTTGACGCGTAGCTGCAAATCGGAAGAGAAACTGCTCGGTGAGAATGAGCTTAGCCAAGATTGCAAAGGCGTACCGCTGAAGACAATAACCAAATGAAAAGCGAGAACGCGTGAATTTCGCCGCAGCCGCTGTCGCATTGTGCAACGTGTAATGTGGAGTACCTACCGGCGTCGCGGTTTGGAGGCTAGACGTCGGCGTAAAACAATACCAGGTTGCTTTAGTCTTCAGGCGAGAACCCGATCGACGGCGTAGCAAGGCCTATAAAGTGCGGCGAACGACTGCAATGGCTCCGGTGACGGTACGTAAAAGTTAAGGGATGGTTAGAGAGAGAGAGAGAGAGAGAGAGAGAGAGAAATAAAAGAATAGAAAGGTAGGGCGGTTAACTAGAGCTTCCCCTTAAGAGTAGATCTACTCTTAGGCTATCGTGTCGCGACACGACAGCCCCTTTGCAAATTGGTTTGTAGGAAAGGAAAGGCGCAGTGTCTGTCACACTTCACGGAGAACGCCTGATCAGCACCTTTTAAATCAAAAGACACCACCTGAACTACGGGCCTCTATGCCGATAATTTTCCTCAAACATCCCAAACACTTCCGGCAACTCCCGACAAAACCCTAGCCGTAACTAGGATACGGCGATGGCGTGAGGACGAACGAGCTGTATACGCTCGCGCATAGAAGGCGGACCTTGAACTTACGGAAATGTCGTCTCAGGCAAAGTTTGTTCTAAGAGGGCCACGCCGGAGTGAGAGTGCAGCAAGTGTACAGAAGCACCAGTGCGACGCTTTCGCACCGCAGAAGCTCAGCCACAGGCTCGAGGCGGCTATTTAACTAGGTTGTTGCCTAGTTTAGTTTTTTTTTTTTCTTTCTTTGGGGCAATTGGCGATGACGAATTTTTCTTGCACGTCTGGGAGAGATAGTCGTTGCAATTTTTCAATTTGATCCCTGTCTACCGCATGTACTTGCTTTGAAGATCGGTCAGAGCTTTAGGTCGAGAGATGTCGCAAGGTCTTCATAGTTCCGTCATCATGGTTTGCAATCGGCGTTCGTTGATGTTGGGAACGCGAAAACAGGCAGTGTCTACAACGCCATTAGAGGCCCTCTCTTTTGCCTATCTGGACAAAGCTTAGATAGTGCTTTCTCGGGCGACATTGTTGTCTCATGCGGAAGAGTACGCGGTGGCGGCGATAGCAGAGGTGAACTCGACGGTCGCCGGGGCCACAATGCCTACTGCTCTTGACATCCTCCTATCTGAAGAAATAGCTGCGGCTCCGCGATAACACGCCAGCCACACCGGAATCGATCTCGTGAGATCATACCTCGCGTACATGATGATGAAGAGGAGGAGGAGGAAGAAGATGAGGAGGAAAGGCAGGGAGGTTAACCAGTAAAAGCAACCGATTTGCTACCCTGCATGGGGGGAAGGGGATGAGTGGATATAAAAGTTGTGAGAGACAGATAGTTGAAGTTAATACAGTCACATAACAGACACTATCACATCACGTTACAGTTATGTCATAGAAAACTCATAGTCTTTCGATTAGGCCTGTGTTTCTCATAAAGCGGAGCAGTGCCTGAGAGGCCTTCGCCGGATGATGAAGAAAGGATAGATAAAAAGAGCGGGGTTTATGAGTAAGAGTAATAGTAAATAAAAAAACAAAAAGCGAACTCACGTTGGGTAGAGGAGAACTGTGTCTGAGCCTTTTGAGTTGGAGGCCATCCATAGCAGTCCTAGCAATACCGGAAGGTTCAAGTGCTCTTGTCGCATCCTGGGAAAACACCATACCGTTAAACAATATCAAAAGTCCTGTTTCTGAGACGTGTCGTCTTTCGTTCGCTGTCCTATAGATGACTCCACACTGTACTTTGTTTAGTGAGGGAAGCGTTTATATTTTCTGCTGGGAAGTGACAGCGAAAATAAATATTTTGTTGTATACACCATTCTTGCGCAGAACCAGTTATCAAGGATGATCAGCAATGCAGGAATGACGTAAATGTAGGCTATCCACTTCGGTTGCCAATCCCCGGTGTGTGCCGTGCAAATTCACACACAAAAAAAAAACATTACAATGGAATAACCAAACACATGACGAGACTTGATCCTAACGACCAGAGCTGGCATAATGCCCTCTCAACATAAGATAATTTGACCACCACAGAGTAGTGCTTGGCCACCACCTCCTTTATGAATTATGCCGGCCCTCGCCCCTAGAAGCTTTATATAAACTGAACATGGCTTCAAGTCAGGCCTGTAACGCATTCGAGGGCACTAAGAATATCTGGATCTGGACAGGCTGCTTTTGAAAAGTTAACTTGTCAACGATTATTGCTAGGACCTTAGCCAGTAAGACTAGCCTAGCAATTCTGCTCGAGGAACTAGGCGGTATTATATGGTACTTCACAGGGTAGCACGAAAGGAAGATGGTTTGCACGGTATGAAAAAGAACAGTGATGATCGCTATGCCCAGATAAAGACAAGTCCACTTGTCGAAACGTTGGCTCATCTGCGAACTGAGACGTGCCGCAATTACCCTTGTTCAGTTCTTTTTCATTCACAGGGTTTAGTGAGATGAAAACAAATGGATTAAATACAGTGCATTTTAAGAGCGAGAACCTAATATGCCACCTCTTTTTAGCAGTCAAAGTGTAAGCTGGGTGTGAGCTCCTTGATCAATACGGACCTAGAGGGCGAAAAACAATTTTACAGAACGAACAAGGTGATAGTTATCAAGCGAAAGTTGTCTCTATACATGCAGTGATGATTACTACCTAGCCAAAAAATTTTATGAAGACGGGGAATAAGAAAGACGTACAGTATAGCACAGCGCATTGTCCTAACGAGTGATTTCGAAGCGGAAGAAGACAAGACGCAGACAGGCAAATTGACAGTAGGAGACTAAGTCATAGGTTATAGGCGCAGCACATGGAGTGCACTATTCATTCAATAAATACTGCTGGCAGGCTTGATTGTAAGGCAGGACCTGTTATAATCCATTGCAAGACATAATTGTAGCAAATCGAGGTCATTTTATTACAGGAAAACACCGAAAAGAAACAAATATAGGGACACATAAGCTCCGCCTTTAAGGGTATATATGACGCGAGAGCGTAGACTACCATCCCACATACACAGCCCTGCTTTAACCAAACGGTATGAGTGTACCTGCATGGCATGGAGTAATGTGAAGCAAGCATCCTGGCAGGCTGATTCTGATATCACCTTCGCATATGAAAGGAGAGACCCGAGTTGGCAGCTCCTGCCAAACGTAACGTCAGGCAACGCTACGTCCAATCATCGGTGCGTGGCCATGCTAGCTGTGAGCTACCGCCTTCCAGCCGCCATGCTTTTTATTATTCGCTCACAAAGCCGACGCCGGATTTTCGGTGAAGGAGGCCTTTAACGCTATCACGTTATTAATACAATTTATAATCAGCACTTGTTAGCATATCCATGCTTGATAAAAAGCAGTAAAGGACGCGCGGTAATATTTATTAAATAAAAACAGCCGCTAAAAATCCGACAAAGCCTGCTTCACCGCCTGCTCTGGAATCTCGTTCCGCTCAGCAGTATAGTCCGCGATAAAAATGAAACCTGGAAATAATTTGTTCGGCATTGAGGGGTTTACTGATCTTTGCTGTGTTTGGGACGGGAGAATTGCGCTCTATTTTATTGCATGTACATCTACAATTGAATTTTTACTTAACCTAACCTAACAAAAAATGCCCGATATTTTCTGTCTGCAGCGTCACGTCGCACAACATTAACACATGGGCAGCATTTTCTTAATCACATGGTTAGGCAGTCCGCTTATTCACTGATCACTTAATTAAAGAATATCTTAATGAGCATAATTAAGTAGTATCTATTGTGCACGCCCTTGCACCACTCGTCGCTTCGGCGGCTCGACAACGGCTGACGTCACAGTTGCTATAGTAGCTATGATACGACTGAAAATCTCGACCCCACGACCGTTTCTGGAACTTGAACACACGACGCTCTCAAGGACTCAAGCCCACACAATTTCATGGGTTCGAACCATAGACTTTAGCCTTGGTTCTAACCATACTTTGGGACTTGAACCCTTTATAGTCGGACACAACTCAAGCCTTCAGTAACCGCAACACACAGTTCTTTCGTGATAAAAAATAGACCGCTAATAAAAGCTTCTCTGGTTACATAAATAAAAAGGTAAGTATCAAACCAAATTGTAAGGTCGTGAGTTTCGATGCCTCTGGCTCGCATATGATCAAATGTTTTAAAACTAGCTTCGTTTGCTATTCACCGGAGCAATACACACGCCCGTATCGCCACCCATAGATAGGCAACAGCTGTTTTCTTTAAGTTTTATCCTACTATACATTCTCTCTCTAAAAAAATTCTCCCGATTACGTCACACTTACGTCACAAACGTCTATGGGGCTGAAACGTGGAGGCTAACCAAAAGAGTTGTACTTAAGTTGAGAACAACCCAGTGGGCTATGGAACGAAAACTGGTAGGGGTAACGTTAAGATATAGGAAGCGTGCAGAGTGGGTCAGAGAAATAACTCACGTTATAATCTACCAGGCACAGTTTCAACGTCTCACCCGCAGACAGTGGGACTCCCTTGAGGCCATCAATCGTGAGGCTATGCGTGCAATAACATATCTTCCCCGCCTAACACCCATACCAGTACTTCAGGAGTATGCCCAGCTAAATACGCTCACTGAACTCGTTGATCAGCGGATGGCAAACAGAGCTCGCAAACGGTCTTTAAAACTACATCATTTAAAGACACTACCTCCATGGTCGTACTGCCAGCTCACGGACAGTCACCCCACTGCTTCCCCGTCGGTATCATCCGCACATCTGCCTGAAGGGTGCATATTATATACCGATGCATCGCATACTGCAGAGCGAGGAGTTACTTCTGTGTATAGTCCCTCTCATCCGCATCTCAACACTCACGTGACATATAGCGCGGATACGTGCACCCCTCTGGCACTGGAACTTCAAGCAATTTACAATGCCATACATTCCCTTCCACCAGTTACTACATTCAATGCAGTTCATCTTTACACAGACTCTCTCACTGCCCTTAAACAGCTTAAGGCCGTTTGACGCACATTCCAAATAACACAGTCCATACATTTGCTCTGTTCAAAGTACCCATGTCCTATTCGCATACACTAGATTCGCGACCATGCTCGCGATCCACATAATATTCAAGCGGATGCTATGACGCATATAAACACATCAGGCGATCCACCACCTTCCCCTCTTCCCCCAGATCCGTTCCTGTCCCACGTTTCCGATTCGCAAGTTCTGCGCCAGCGAACACGCGCTCTCATTCCTACGTGTTCGCATCCTCTCCCCCGTAGTCTTACTCGACAGGAGGAGGTGACAGTGCGCCGGATCCGGGCAGGGGCGGCTCTGACCCCATCTGTTCGACATCGATGGCGGGAAAAAGATCTACCAGTGACTGACAGGCGCCCTCACTGTGACACTCCACCTGACGTCTGCGATGTGCGTCACTTGTTGTGGGCGTGTTCATCAACGACTCACGTTAGGCAACGGATAATCATGAAGATGGGCCTGCGGTGGAATCGCGATAGTGATTATAAGAAATGGACAATGGACAATCGCTATACTGCCAACCTTCTCGAATACATAAGCGCAACTGGACTTCACTCCTTCTTTTAACTTTCTATCTCCTGCATCCCATTCCCCCTTTCTCAACTTATGCCTTGTGGCAAACTCTTCGAAACAAAAATAACTCAAGTTACCGACAATCTAGTGGAAATTAAGAAGAAGAAATGGACATGGGCAGGACATGTGGTACGAAGAGAGGATAGCCAATGGTCGCTTAGGGTAACAAACTGGATTCCAAGGGAAGGAAAGCGTAGCAGGGGGCGGCACAAAGTTAGGTGGGCGGATGAGATTAAGAAGTTCGCAGGGGTCAAGTGGATGCAGCTAGCGCAGAACCGGGTCAAGTCGAGAAATATGGGAGAGGCCTTCGCCCTGCGGTGGGTATAGTCAGGCTGATGATGATGATGACGTCACAAAACTTCCGGTACCACTGCACGCGAAAACCTTCCTTGACGTGTTATGGGGACAAGAAATCGTCTCATGACCCACTCAGTATTTCGCCTTGACAAACAATTGTCAAATTCGGCTTGTGCTGTATCTGCTGTTTTCAAAGTAGCCCACACATTTGGCCAAATACATTAAATCTGTGAACAACCGAAAAGCAAATGTGTTGGGGTCTTCCTTCAATCTAGACTCCTCAGTTGCCTGTGCAAATCTGCTCTCTTTGATTAACAAGCTAAGCCGCAAAACTCGGGTCTATCAGTTTATGGCTTCACTAATTCGTTAAACTCAACAATACTTTCAAATCTTCATATGTGCAGCTAGATGACATCCATTTCTTGCGTCATAGAAAGGCACGCTTTCAGAACGCCAGCTTAAAATCTTGCCTTGTTCCCGAGCGATACTGTCCTGCCCGGCATCACTCCTGGTCCCGTTGGTGCACGGACAGTGGCGGCACACCTCTCACCGTCGACAGAACCTTCGTCGCCAGTTCTGTTGGATGAAAGAAGACATGACAACGCTGCAAGGCGGCGAAGAATTTTTCTGGCCAGAACAGCACTTCATAAAACACAACTTTATAATGGCATTGCTACTTGCGATCAACTAATCAGATTGAATCGGTATAGCACCATTTAAAAGGAGCATTTCGGAGCGACTGAAGTTCACTCATGAATTGCCTAGTTTCAAAGAGAGAGCTCTCATTGAAAATGCAGCTGACACAATGGGTGACTTAAGAGGATATACCACCACCAACCATTGCTTGCTTCTTGAAGGTACTTTTCTGCGAGCTGTTTCTTGAGGTGCCGCAACACATTTTCACGCGCGGTGGTAAAGGAGTCCATTATGGCTGCATGAGCTTGCACCGAGTCGCGGGATGAACATTTCAGACCAGCTTGGCCAGAAACAGTCCTGACATTTATTTTTACAAAGAAATAAAAAGGAATGGAGCTCTTCTCATGGTAGCTTAGGAATAACACCCCGCATTCAACTCGGCTTAACCTGATTAAGACTTGCGAAAGTACTGTTTAGCATGTTTGACATGGCCCTGCTTGGTGGTTTACCTGATTAAGACTTGCGAAAGTACTGTTTAGCATGATTTGACATGGCCTTGCTTGGTGGTTTAGGATTGTAAAACTGGCACAGATTTTAAGAAAAAGGTAAGCGTATTTTTACACGGCGTACAAACGAAGATGCATATGTCGTCGGTTCGAATCCATATCTCTAAATAAAAGAACAGGACCGCAGGGAAATGCACAGAAGGAAGGACGGACACAGGAGCTCTATATTTTTGTGTGTTTTTGTGTGTTTCCGTGTTGTTCTCAGCTCCCGGCACCTTGCACTCGTACGCTCCCTATTGCAAACTAGCCCCCCACGTGACTAGCAGACACATGCTAAATGAAAAGCGATATCGCATGATAGCACCTTGTACGGTGTGTAAATGACGGTTGTGTCAAACTTTTGATGCGAAAGGGAGATATCTGCCGCCATACGAAAGTCCGTTAGTGATGTCCTATGAGCAAATAGTGCGCGAGAGGCGATATGGAGAGCAATCCTGCCAGAGGACTGTCTAGTTTGGTTGGTTTGGTACGGTTTGAGATATTTAACCTCCCAAAGCGGCTCACGCTATCACACAACGTAGTGGGGAGCTTCGGTGGTGGTGGTGAAAACTTTATTTCCGTAAAGAGAGAGAGAGAAAAAAAAAGAAAGACATTTGTCAAAGAAATTTCCGCCAACGGGGGTTCTTTAACTTGCATCGACATCGCACAGCACACGGTGCCTTGCTTTTCGCATCCATCGAAAAGCGGCCGCAGCGGCCTTAATCTGATCCCGCATCCTTGGGTACAACAGTAGGGTGCCCTAACCACTGCATAACCGCGGCGGGGTGCCAGAGGGATGTGTGCTGTACATGCTGTCGATTCGGCGGCTCGAAAACGACTTGCGATACAGTTGTCACAGCAACCAGCGAGGCACAAGCAAGATTTTTGCTCGGCTCCGACCATTGTACGAGTGCCATTGCATTAAATTATTTGTGCTGCCTACTAAGTTGACCGGCCATCCCCACCTTCAAAAACATAATAATTATTTTACATTCCATGTAATTCTTTAGTGCATTCACCAGGGATGGTGGCTGGGTGACTTTGGAGTTCCGCTGTTGACGCAAGCTCGCGGGATAAAGTCAATGTCGGGGAGTTTCGATGAGGGCGAACTGTAGAAGCGCCCGCATGCTGTGCGATGTCAGCGCACCCGACGTGGCCTAAATAAATAACCCGCAGCCCACGACTACTGAGTTTCAAACTGTAAATAGAATTTTACAATAATGATAGTTCTTTTTTTTTTCACTCTCATGTTCTTTGCTGCGTCGACGTGAGGTGATTCATCTACGTATCCGTTCGCCAGACATTAATTAAACAGCATCTCAACTGATATTCGAGAGTGAGGGGAATAAAGACCCTCCGAAAAGCACGCTCTCCTAGGCCATGCAGACACGATCGTTCGGCTTGGTTAGAGCGGGGCTATATATTTTTATCAGATGCTTTTGACATAATGTACACCCTTTGTCAAAAGTTAAGAGCCAAAGGGGTCTACTTCTGAGCCGTACTATGTGACTCGTAATGCATTCCCAGGTTTCGAAACTTGCTTAAGGTAAGAAGATTTTTCCTCCTACTCTCTTCTATAACTAGGAGAGGGTGGGATAATTAAGAAGAAAGAAATGGGCATGGGCAGGACATGTAGCGCGAAGAAAGGATAACCGATGGTCGCTTAGGGCGACAAACTGGATTCCAGGGGAAGGAAAGCGTAGCAGGGGGCGGAAGAAAATTAGGTGTGCGGATGAGGTTAAGAAGTTCGCAGGGGTCAGGTGGATGCAGCTCGCACAGGACCGGGTTAATTGGAGGACTATGGGAGAGGCCTTTGCCCTGCAGTGGGTATAGTCAGGCTGAGGATGATGATGAATATACGGATTAAAAGCAAGCCATCTGGGTTATAAACCTTTCACAAAGGCTGCATATTGTTACGGTGCGCAATATCGAGCACCCCACCAAATGTTAAAGGAAACGTACACAGCGGTAAACGCCAGTTAACTGTCAGAAGCACACACCACCAGAACGAACCCATCTTAGCCTGAGCGTCGTCTTCACAAAACCACACCAGCGCGTCGTCGTCATCTCGATATTGCGCACCGTAAAAATATATTTAACATATTTCTCCTACACTGGGCTCTGTTCTATCTGCTCCGATGCTCTCTGTACATATCGTATGTGTTTATTTGCTTTTTTGCGTCTTTTTCGCGCATGCACGTACCTTATTCCAAACGCACCAACTCGCCCAAACTGGATTATTGGTTTACATAGTGTAGTAGCATACAAATGTGCTTTAATGACTAAGTGTGAGATATTGAAGGGTAAAATTTAAGCACTGGTTTGATTTGGTTTGACTTAATTTCTGCGGTTTAACGTCCCAAAGCGACTCGGAGTATGAAAGGCGCTCTAGTGAAGGGCTCCAGGAATTTCGACCACCTAGGGTTTTTCAACCTGCACTGACATTGCAAAGCACACGGACGCCTTACTTTTCCCTTTCATCAAAAAGCAGGCGCCGTGGTCGGGATTCGATCCCACGTCCTTGGGTATAGTAGTCGAGCCCTAACCACTGCGCCACCGCGGCAGTTTATTTAGGGACTATTGATCAAACAAGTAGCAAAGTGCATGTACGGAACATCGATCCTCAAACTGAGCCACCGACAAGATGCAACTAGCCCTGTCCGGCATAATACAATTAAGGACGCTGCTTCAGTGTCCGCCTAATTTTAGTTTTGTTTTTAAACTACGGTAAACTTTAAACTGTGCAATTGAAGACAGGCCGACACCTAAACTGACTTGGCGATTAATCGGCGATGCAGTTTGCAATATCGGTAGCAAAGAATGAGCATTTGGAAGCTCTTCGAGTTAGCTTTCCGGCATTGCATAGTTGTGAATTGGTCTTGCTGAGTGTTTTATTGCCGCCAAAATCAAGTTAACTTCGCCGCCATAAAATACGCAAACAGCGTCCACATTTGATACAAAGTTCTAGCAGTGCGATTTTATAAATCCCCGCCGCGATGGCGCTGTGGTTGAGATGCCGGACTACCGTGCTGGAGTACCCGGGTTCGATCCTGGCCACCGGCAGCTGCGGTTCGATGGGAGGAGAAACGGAGAGGCGTCCCTGTGTCGTGCGATGTTAGTGCACGTTATAGATCCCCAGGTTGTCGAAATTACTCCGGACGATGTCAATGCACGTTAAAGAACCCCTGGTGGTCGAAATTTCCGGAGTCCTCCACTATGGCGTCTCTCATAGTCTGAGCCGCTTTGGGACGTTAAACCCCACAAACCAAACCAAACTAAGCCCTCCACTATGGCTTCTCTTTTTCTCTTTCCACGTTCAGTCCCACCTTCCTCCCTTCCCTTACGGAGCGGTCAGATGTCCACAGAACAAGCGAACATCTGACCGCGCGCAAGTGAACAAGTGGAACTTTATTAGAACAGCCAACCTTTTCTTCTTTCATTTAATACCCATTTTAAGTTTCTTTCTACATATTCTTTATGTCCTGAGGCAATAAACTAAGTTACTGAAAAAAGTATGACAGATACTGCTCATTTCTTTTCCTGTCCACTAATTATTATTATTTTATAAACATGTAATTCAGCAACGCTAACTAAACGAGACTCAAAATGAATGTTTTTGACATTTGAAGCTTCGAATCAAGTTGCCAATAATTAACTTTTAAAAACTAGACTCCTTTTCATGTGGATACCATAAATTTTTGTAGTACCGCCCCATAGTACAAATTAAACAGCTGATTAGTTTGTTCTAGGTAATTAATCGTGTAATCATTAAGCTCTATTCTGTTCATGATGTCCTGGCTACTGTGCAATCCAGCTGCACAGACCCCACAGATGTACCTGAAATGTTTTTCCGAAACATCGGTAGGATGACAGCAACTAACATTCACAAGCTAGATAGGATTCAGTGGCTCGCTGCAAGGTTTATATATAATAAATACCGCCGTAACCATTCTTCAACAGACCTCTGCCAACAAGCCCAACTACCAATGTTAGAAAGCAGAACCAGGTATGAAAGACTAAAAACTGTTTACCTCATTATCAATAATTACCTAAAAATTAATAAATCAGACTATTTTGAGATCAAAACTTAAGGCATCGTCATAGTAGGTTCATTCCATTGCCGGCTATAAAAAATAATTGCTTCAAGTTTAGTTATTTCCCGCGAACTTGTAAGGACTGGAACTCTCTTCCAGATTCTGCTGTTCGATCATCATCATTATCTGAATTTGTACGCCATTTAGAAAATTTCGTCGATGGCTCTACCACAGGGTGATGAGGTTCTATTGCTGTTGGGTAGGATGGCTGTTGTTCTGATTCCTGTGTAATTCATTTTTGTTTTGGTTGTGTGTGTATTCAGAGACAATTTTTAATTTACTATTGATTTTCATCGTCTTCTATATTGCTCATTTTTTGTTTTGTATTTTCCACTCCTGTTACAGCCCCTTATGGTGGCTGACAGTATTAATAAATGAAATCAAATGAAACGATTACCGATTGGTATAGCTTGGGCATATCATTAATTATCGATAGCTAGCACAGTTAGCGCTGCTTTGTCATGGTGCAGTACAACTTTTCATCGTATGGATTGATTTCACCTGGCTTACCACCACTGACATGCCATATGATGCATGCTTCCCAAGATGTAGGAGCGACACAGTAAGCCTCACTTTAACAAAACGTGTCTGCACGGCTTAGGAGCAGTGTTTCTGACTTGATGCTCTAAATGTCCTATCGGTTCAATTCTTATTTCAAAATTTTGAAGCCCAGGTTGGCAGGCCCTGCCAATTTGTCTATTACGTGTGCTCTCGTGAAGTCATTCAACCCGCCGGCCAATCGGCGTCCAGCCATGTTACCTGTCAAATACCGCCTAGCGGTTAGAAAAGTGGCCATGACCGAGCAGACAGATGCATCGAAATAAGCAGACACAGAGAGACACAGACACACAACTGTCTTTAGACAGCGTGGAAACAGTAGTGGTATGCACTAAAAGGCGAAGTGTCCCAGTTCCGATCTTACTTAGAGTTGTTTACATTCGCTTGGTCCCTTGTGCAGTATTGTTTCATTCCCCAATATTTATTCGCTAACAATCATTAATTAGTCGACATTTTAACTTACTAGCTTGAGCAAATTGACGATTTATAAATTTTAGGTAGTCCTGAAAGCAATGGACTAGATAGCTTACACCATGCTACCGTTTAAGCGAAGTAGTTTGTTAACCGACCTTCGCGATGACTCGTGCAAGCAAAAATTATGGATACGCTTAAACTCCCCGTTAAGGATTTGACGCGACAGCGGTCAACGGACTGCGCACATACGGGGAACCGTGCAATTTACATTAAATCCATGGACTTCAAATTATTCGAGCCAACAGTATGTTTTGAAAGAATAAAGTGGCCACAGCGGGCGCAGAACACGTTCATTGCTGTTTTTATGGCCGGGGACAAAAGGACATTGTCACGAAAATGGACGCATCGTTATTAAGCTGACGTTATTAAGCGCCCGCGCCGAGCCTCATGGGCACTTCGAGAACCTTGGAGATGCCTCTCTTGGGACACGGAGAGCGCGTTTGCGAGTCCCAAACTCCTTTGCTCAAATAAAGTTTTATCCATCCATTGACGTCACCCTCTCCACCTTGCCCGGAAACGGCGGCGGCCACCCTGCAGAGACGTCGCTGGAACTCCCCAGAAGGTTTCACCCCACCTAACCAATAACTATGCACTTCTCAGCGGAAAGAGAGTACAATTCTACTACCAACGTTACATGTATGTACGCCTGCCCTAGCGCGGTATGACAGCCTATAAATCAAGGTACCATCGCCTCGGTAATCATCTAGTATTGCAGTTGAGTCAAGTGCATCTCCTCCGCTCTCGGAGTCAACCCGCTGTTCGATCAGACACAGAGCTGCAAGGGAGCAACGCCAGTCTACGGGACAGCCTAAGCGGGACTCTCTGCGACAGTGAACCGGTGAACAATTTGGTGATTGTTTCCTCTGACTCTCGCGTGTAATGTAAAATGTGATTAAACATCTGTTCGTATTAGGGCCTCTTTTGGTTGAATGTTTCCATTACCTGTTGTGAATCTCGCGCATGTATTCCCGGTATTAGTGTGATTTCGCCTGTATCGTCTCTTGCTGTATATTTTTTTTTTTTGTTACCATGCTTATCCTTTCTGTGGCTTGAAGCAGCAAAAGCCAAACACCAAACGGCCACCCCCTTCTGTCACTGCGGGTCGCTGAGTTCTGGCTGAGCTTGTCACACAAACTCAGGCATCTCCTATGAGACCAGAATAGCTATACCCCCCCCCCCCCCCCTGTGTCTCGAAGTGTGACCACAAATGATCGTTAATAAATATAATTAACGGGTGATAGACATCACGTGGGCCACAGTAATCACCTCATGTCTACTTATACTGAAACAAAAAATGTTGCCCAGTTTACATGCTAAATGAGACTTAGGTGAACTACAGCATCTTGAAATTTTTTAATTTTGGTTAGCTTGGTTTACATTTGTATCGGTTTCTGCGGGTCCCTTTGCGAGTCCTCGTTCCTGTGAAATGCTTTTATAATCACTAGCTACTCATCCCATAATGCGTGCCTCTATAAGATCGCACATACTCATTAGCATATAGTTTTAAACTGCGACATTATGTGAAAGACCACCAGCGGGGTGCAGATATGTCATGGATATAAATACCCCCTTTAAACAAGCCTTACGGATGCGCCTGTGTAGCGTTGGAGCAAAACGTCTAACTTGGGGTTCAAAGGCTTTGGGTTCAAAGAACTAAATAAGTTGGCAGCTCCCGTCAACTTGTTCTTGTCATGAGGTACAGTGATATCACAAAGTTCGATGACCACGACTTGTTTTCATACCTGTCTTGGTCTCGGTTGCTTGAATCATGTCAGACCAACTTGCACAGCAGAACGCCCTAAACGAGTTCATCAGTAGTTGTTATTTTCATTGTTCCTTTCCTGATCCGACGTTCGTCGTGTCTCTCGTTGCCACTGTATCTTCCCGAGGCCGAGCGCTGTGAGTCTGACAGGACACTATATCCTTCCTCATGAACTTGTTGTACTATTTGGCTGCATTCCACCGTCGCGAGGCCATGGAGCTCGGTTTCGTACAGTTGTACGCTCTCGGACTCGTCTTCACCAGTCCTTCAGTACCACATCATGGTCGTCAAACGTCCTTGTCACTCTACCGGATATATTGTTACGTTCCCCAATGCGACCGCACAGTGGCGCTGGGATCAATCAGGGGGCGTGTTTGAAGGTACGGCAGAGCGGGCGGCCGTCTAATGCATAGAAACGGATGTATTGCGAAGTGCGATTGTGGAATTTTCTTTTGCGCTGTTTTCCCTGATGCCTGACTGTGTCTTTGTAAATCTATTGCGTTCTGTAAACGATCCCATCAACTTGTTGTCTGAAGAGCTGCCGATACGGCTGCAGGAGCAACGATGGAAATTTGTCGCTTTTTTATTTCCTTTAGTCTGACATCAAATTACGATGGAAACGTGGACGCGCCATCCCCCGAAAAGAAATTTGTGATTTCTTATCTGATTCCCAAAACATACCTGTTTCCGAGAGACATTTTGACACTTTGGACATCATTCGGTATGATCTTTTGGCAAACGGAGAACGTGTGTCTCTCCAGGGGTGGCTGCGGCTAAGTCGAATCCACCGGCACACAGCTTCGTCACTCCGTGACGTGATGTGGGACCTGATTTCAGCTGCTTTTGGCATCTTACTTCGAAAGGTGTGTTGCAAAGTTTAAATTGAGCCCGGCCGTGAGGCCCATGCAACCTCTCTTCGACGATCGCCAATTAATCACTTTTCTGCTATTGCGGCTACCAACTGTACGTTTCTCTGAGGGTGCATATCAGCTCAATGAATTGTTTCTTCTTGAAAACATTTAGCTGTCTTTCGTCACAACTATGTCACATTACGCGAATAATTGTTCTTTCTGTATAAGGCCTTCGCTTGTTTATTGTTCACATGTACACCGCCGATTATGGCCACGGCTAAGTTGGAGAAAATAACATAATATGGTAAAGAGCACGGTACAGAGCTGCAATGCAGTAGACATCAAAAACCTTTACAATAACATACTGCAGAGAAGATTGCGTGTGTTCTTGCGAGTCGTGAATCGAGAACTGTGCATGACATGTACATTTCTACATATTTGTCGCTTTGCCGCAGATGTATAATCAGTGTTAAAAGAAACAAACGGTTAATGCGCCTTACGTGCGCGTTTTAGAGCTTGTTTCGGTGCTCTTTGCTTGAATCCAGAAAGTAGCGATGATTGCCCTTGTGATTTTTTTTTTCTGTTACAAGGCGTTAGCTTCCACAGGAATGCCAGCCACGAGTGTCATTGCTTGGCTGCATACCAGGCCTTACACCTGTTTGACTCGATGTACTTCCCCGTTCTGGCTGGCACCTGTCTCTCACGAGTTAGTGACATAAAGGAGAGTACTGCGCGACCGCGCGGCCCTGTCAGTGACGCCGGCACCAGCGACATGTATTGTGTCGGGAGGACATTCGAACAGCTAGAGAATGCGCGGCGACGCCAGACTCGACAGAAGCGGCCGGAAAAACGCGAGCAGCAAATGTTGAACTGCTACGTGCCGCGCCCATTTGAGTGTACATAGCCATCATAGCTCAGCTTATGGTAATTTCTGCTGGGCAGCGAATACCCCAGACGTTCAGGGGGACCAATGGGCTTTACTCGCTTTCCAAAATAGGGCATGCGTCGTGCTGATTTTGTATCGCTCTTTTTCTTTTAGTGCGTTGGCACTACAGGGCTTCCACGCCAGCGAAAAGTGTTTGCCCGTACTTTCGGTCCTCCTCACGAGCATTTCTACGGCAGTTGGTAGTTGGCAGGTGACAAGGCCGGACGCTGATTGGTTGGCGGGTTGTGTTGACGTCACGAGATGATGTGACATGGCCGAATTGAAAGAGGTGCAACTTGCGCTACAGTTTAGGATGAGAGTCGATCCTACCCAGAACTTTGGAACCTCGATCTAATCAGAAGCACTGCTCCCAAGCGATGCAGGCGTGATCGCGAAACTTGGTTAACGAGCCGCATCATGTCTTTCCGCTCCTGACAAATAGGGCAGCATAAATAATATATGTCAGCCGAGGTGAGCCTTTCGTGCCTACATTTTTTTCCTTTATTTATTATCCTGCACACCTTTGCATGCAACCATATAAATAGGAAGCGGCAGGGTTAGTCGGTGATTATCAAGGCTTGTAATGCAGATTTAAGACATCAAAAGTGTGGTAAGAAGCACAGGTATAAAATATTACGTTACATATGCTAGATCACAAGGTTCCGGTCTTGATCAATGTGAATAAGAGATGAACAAGATGAACAACAAAAATGTGAAGCTTTGAAAGTTTATACTTTGGCTTGTAGAGCGAACAAAAGTAAACATTTCTTGGAGATCACCTTTAGTTGCGAGGGAACTGCGAAATATTCTAAGGCACTGGCATAAACACTTGATAGAGATGGTTTTGCCTTCCTGAGCATTAAAAAAAATCTTTTTGGTGAAGTTTGTCTTCTGCTACCACAGAGTGTTTAAGACTGCCAAGGAAAACCAAGGCGCCGTTTACACTTCGCAAATTCTAACACAAGACATCAAGCTTACACTACACTGATAAGGCCAACCTTAGAATACGCTTCCGTCATATGGCATCCTCACCAGGGCCGGCTTGCACGATAAAGTCCGAGCTAAGTCCAGACTTAAATGGTGTCTTTAGAAAGACCAAGCTTATTTAAGACGGCTCGTGTTGCGAACGTCGAACGCTTCGGGTTCATGTTCACCAGAGTGGCTTCCCAGAACGGCCTCAGCATTCACTTGGGGCATTTTTCCTCGTAACACAATCTTAAGCCGCAAAAAGCAATGGCACGGATTTTACACAACGCAAAATTGACGAAATGTGTACATCTTATAGCAGGGACAGTGCCAGCGTATCCCTGTATTTCCCTAATTTCTCTAGTTAGACACCTGGCGTCCTTGTGTTTTAACCAAGACAGCACTAGAGTCGTAATCATACAAGCGACTTATTCAAGTCAGGACTGAAGCCCAGTCTTGACTCCAGTGTTAAGCGGCCATGCTAGTGGCCTATTCTTTAGACTCCAGTTAAGTCTGGACTTAGCTAAGACAGTCTTAAGATTGTTTTGTGCAAGCGGGCCCAGGACTCCCTTTCGAATCTTTTTGAATCCGTCCAGAATAAAGCAGCAAGATTCATTACATCAGCCTACTCAAGGTTTCAGAGCGTATCATCAATTAAAGAAGTTTTAAACCTACCATCGCTCGCTTTCAGAAGGAAGTTTGCGAGATTATGATTTCTTCACACATTATACTATAGCAATTCGAAATTTGCTTGCTCCCATCTTCTTCCTGCTCCTCACGTCTCATCCCGGCTTGACCATGCGAACAAAATCCTCCCACTGTTCGCACGAACAAAAAAATACCAATATTCACCACTCTCTTTAGCAATAAATGAATGGAATCAGTTTGCGTCAAATATCGCTGTTTTGACTGATTTATCAGAGTTTCAAGCAGCATTGCTAGCTTCTTCAGACGCATCGTAGTCAATTTGCGCGGTTTTGTCGTTCCCTGTATAGAGCTCCCTTTCCTTGATTCTTTCGATGTAATCTGTGTTTCTGAGTCGGTGAGATCTCAAATGTTTCATTTATTATTTTTTTTTTCTGGTTTTAGTTTCTGTATTCATGGTCAGCTTTGTAGCGTCTGTCATGCGCGATGTGCATGTTTTTCCCTTTTGCTGAAATCGCTGCACATTTTTATCTTTTTACAGTTCTCTTATTATGTTGAAATATTGCTTGCCCGACTAATTTTTCCTAGTTTTGTATAAAGATTACTATGACTACTTATATACTTCTCTCACATACCACCATAACATCATCTGTTATCATGTTTTTGTTCTACCCTGATTTGCTTCCAGATCCCCCCCTATGTAATGCCCTATTGGGCCTTTAGGGTATTTCAAAGAAATAAATAAAATAAATAAAGTGCAGAAAACTGGAAAAGGCCTGAGAAAAGATTTTTGGATATATTGACTGTTGTGAAGTTGAAGTTGAGTTTATTAGAGAATCCAAAACAAAGTTTTAAGCACATAGAGCGAGAAGTCCCATGGTACTACAAGAGCGACGGTGGGACCTCTCATGAAAATAAACTTCGATAAGCAAATAAATAGAAATGTACACAGCTTATATCACTAAGCAACACAGATAATAAGTAGCTAGATACATATTGTAATTTGAGTTACAGCAGATGGTGGAAGGTAATCAAACGATGTCAAAAAACTCCATTAATGAACCTGACTGCCTTTGAAAAACTGAGGTTGCCCAGCATTTCAGCATATACGCGATATATACAGGAATAAAACATGCATAACTGGAAATTGACGCAAAGGATGGGACGGGCACAACTTACATTCACCTCACCAATTTGGTTTCCATCAAGGAACCTTCATTAAGCTTGCTCTCTTGTCTTCTACTGACAAAATTAAGGATGCCAATGACGACGGTCTTATCGTTGGAGCAGTATCTATAGATCTAACCAAAGCTTTGATACAATTAATCACTGAATCCATCTGCTCAAACTATCATGCTTAGGAATTCGTGGTCCACCTTCCAAACTATCTCTCCAAGTGGTCCCAAATTGTTCAAGTAAATAGTAACATGTCATCTGCGAAGTCCATAACCATGGGAGTTTCTCAAGGATCTATTCTGGGCCCGTTACTTTTTCTTATTTTCACATTTGAAAAAACTGCCCATATTAGAACAAAACCTTAACGCTGATCCCAATAACAATTTTGTAGTGCAAAATTAACCTTCCACATATTAATCCTGCAAAACAAAAGTTCGTTATTTTTTATTCACCTCAGACTGCGCTTCCCGGATCGCCATCGCTGCGTCTTAACGATCACGCTCTACTGCCTACGGACAAAGCCACTTTTTTCAGTGTAGTTCCAGATCAAGATATGAAATTTGATCTGCATTCTCCCATCTTGCTAAAGAAATTTTCTTTGGCATTCATACAATTTTCAAAACCCGCCACAATTCTCGACCCCATATCATCGTACCACTGTATTATGCTCATATACATAGTCATCTCTCCTACTGCTTATCTTCCTGGGGTAACACATATACACCTTCAGATAACTTACAGCGCCTTCAAACCAAAGCGGGTAGATTACTGAAATTTAGCCCATTATTCTGCCCTTCAGCTCCACTTTACTGCCAGCAAGATATCTTGCCTTCCCGCCTAATGTTTTCTTTCAAGCTTTGGCTCATCATGTACCGATCAACAACTCGCAATATTACGGCAGAAACTTTTTCAACAGAAATAACACCAGATTTTCTGACCGCAACAATTTTCTTCCTACCAAGCCTCGAACAACAATGGCAAATTTACCACTAGATTTGCCGGCATATCATTGTAACACTTTGCCTGATCTGCTTTGCATACATTCCGGACTCGTATTAAGCAACACTACATAAATATATTGATTGATGACAGACAAAACCGTAGAGGAGGTGGTGTACTCTTGGCGGTAAAAGACGATTTGTTGGCTGTACCTGTGACTGTTAGTTCTTTTCTTGAATGTGTATGGGTTTCTTTAAAGTGCTTTTCAATTGATGTAATCGTTGGTGTTATCTACCGTCCTCCTAGCATGACTGTTTGCTTTTCTGCTGAATTTAATCGAATCCTGTGTGAAATTTGTACGCGTTTCCCTAACTCTACACTGCTCATATTTGGAGACTTCAACTTCCCTAGCATAAACTGGTTTACACAATCCGTCACAGCGAGTGAAACCGAAGCTCATATGTTTCTTCAATCATGTCTTGATTTTTCGCTGTCGCAACTTATTACCAATCCCACACGTCGCGCATCGAGCACCGCAAACATTCTTGATTTATTACTAACAAATAATCCTGATATTTGTTCAGACATAATTCATTTAGACGGCATTTCTGATCACGACGTAATAACAGGACGCATTACCGGTTCTTTTAACGAAAAGAAAACTACTGTTAAACAAATCAGATGTTACAACAGAGCTAATTATGAAAGAATTAACACTGAATTAGATTATCTCGCTGTCCAGTTCAAAAATCAATATTTATTGCGCACTGTTGAGCAAAATTGGGATTTATTCAAAACTACCCTTACTAACCTTATCGACAACTTTGTGCCTCTTACGTCCATTAGATGTAGCAGCAATACACCATGGTTTAATCACAAGCTGCGGCGTATGAATAACAAAAAAAAAAAGCGACTTTATCGGCAGGCCAAAAAAGATGGTAGTTTAGGCACGTGGGAAAGGTATAAGAAATGCGACAGAGAATACCAGTTATTATTAAAATCCACTCGACGTCAGTTTTTCAATCATGACTTGTCCTCTCTGTTAAACAACAACCCTCGTAAATTTTGGCGCATCGTAAATCCTAGCTTTCACCCTGACATTTTGCTTTCCGACAGTAACGGCGTCATAATCAATGAATCCGATTGTGCTCAGGTTCTTAACGTTACCTTCTCATCAGTTTTTACCAACCAAGACATTAGCTCATCTCCTATCTTAACTACATTTCATGACATCTGCATGCCTGACATAGTTATTAACGAAGCAGGTATTTCAGTTTTATTAAACAATCTCAAAATTACAAGTAGCTCGGATCACCTTGGCTTTAACAATAAGATACTAAAAAATACATCCAGAAGCATCTCCGCTATCTTGTCCTGTTTATTCTCGCAGTCGTTATCGAACGGACTAATTCCTGATGACTGGCGTGTAGCAAAGGTAATACCTATATTCAAATCAGGTGATCGTTCCTCCCCAATTAACTATCGACTCATCTCGTTAACCAGCAACTTTTGCGAACTTCTAGAGCATATCATTCATAGCCAAGTCATTAACTACCTCGAAGATCATAACATTATTTTCAAATATCAGCACGGTTTTCGCAAGGGTTTTTCATGTGACACTCAACTAGCTGGTTTTGTTAATGACTTACAAACATCACTTAACGCAGGCTTTCAGGTCGACGCAGTTTTTCTGGATTTTTCAAAAGCATTCGATCGGGTCCCTCATCACAGACTTTTACTAAAACTAGCACAGCTTAACTTCTACCCTAATGTGCTCGCCTGGATTAAGGACTTTCTTTCTTCTAGATCTCAGTATACCTCAGTTAATAATTCTAACTCTTCTTCGACTTATGTGACATCTGGTGTACCCCAAGGAAGCGTGCTTGGTCCTTTGCTTTTTCTAATCTATATTAATGATTTACCTGCCTGTGGAACATCTAAAGTTCGTCTTTTCGCAGATGACTGCGTAATTTACCGTAACGTTATTGATGACAGTGACCGCCAATTCCTACAATCGGACCTGAACGCAGTAAGCTCATGGTGCTCATCCTGGTTAATGACTTTAAACGTTTCTAAAACTAAACATATCTTTCGCCCGTCGTACCGCTCGCATTTCAACCACTTACATGCTCAATGACAATGCTGTTGAACTAACACACTTACAAATACCTTGGCGTGCACCTTCAGTTTGATCTAACATGGCATCACCATATCGACCTCACCCTAGCTGCTGCTAACCGTTCACTTGGTCTTCTTAAACGTACTCTCAAACACGCTCTTATTCATGTTAAAAAACTTGCTTATATCACCCTAATACGCCCTAAAATTGAATATGCTGCGGCTATTTGGGACCCTGACCAAGCCTATGTTATCACCAACATCGAATCCTTGCAGAACCGTTCTGTGCGTTTTATTTTTTCAGACTACTCACCTTTCCCTAGCGTCACAGCATTAAAACAACGTGCTGAACTGGAAGACTTATCATGTCGTCGTAAACACGCTCGGTTAACACTTTTCCATAAGCTTTATCACCATCCACTACTGCGCAGTGACTTGTTTCAGTCACCTGACGTCATTTTTCCACGACTTGATCATGCCTTCAAAGTTAAACGCGCAAAGTGTCATTTATCATCTTATGCCAATTCATTCATACCACGCACTATCATTGAATGGAATAACTTGCCATCGCACATCGCTACAGAAACTAACATAAAAAAAATTCCAAGAGCTACTTCGCTGTGACGGAAATGTGTAGAATATTTGGTGCTGTTTTTCTTTCCTCTTTTTATGTTATATAACGGTTCTTATTGTAATTGTTGCCAATTGCACCGTGTTTTTTTTTACAATTGTACCCCCCCCCCTATGTAATACCCTCCTTTGGAGGGCCTTTAGGGGTACCCTGAATAAATAAATAAAAAAATAAATGTACTATTCATTGACTTCGTTTGTCTCATTTGCTTGCTACTGCTAATTTAATATTTTTGTTGTAATATATGTGACCACTGTTTCCTGTAATTGGCATTAAATTATATGTTCTCAGTGTTAGGAGACCCCCTCCACCCCCTCCCTCAGGGAAGCTTTTACTTTGTGGCCCCCCAGTGTAACCATGTAACCAACTTTATTGTATGCTTTATGAATAAAAACATGACCACCTGAAGCCTGAGACGATCACGATTGGCGCTAAAGCACATGTCCGAGCGGTACTTTCGGCGGCGCATAAGTTGGCCAAATTCTGCAGACACATTTGTTAGCTTTTTCAGGAGAGTGCGGTGTAAGACATTCCGCTTTCTTGTGGCCCTTATGCACAGCTCAAACCGATGCGTTTGATTCCTCTGGTGATCGATTATTGATCACCTGAGGAAGCCTGCTACATCAATGAGGTCACAGCTCCCAAGGCCAAAAATAAAGAAGGCGATATCATGCCTCGGTGCTGGGATTGCCGACATGACAATGGTGTTCGCGGCCAAGGCAACGATATGTCTAAAACGTGTGGACTTTCACACAGTAGTCATTTGAGACAGGACGCTAAGAACAACCTCACCATGCATTGCAGATACTTCCAGAATGCTTAGTGCAAAGCAAATCTTTATGGCCGCAAGACATTAAAGAAAAATTGGGATCAACTCACGCTCGAAATTACCGAAGTATTTGCAATAGGCAATAGGCAATGACTGTGTAAGTGCTTCTTCGGTAGCCTTCCTGGCCTATCTCGAGATATCGATTCCGTGGCTTCTTCCACCACAGCATGTCTTCGCCTGAATGTCCCTATTTTTTTATTGTTTTGGTGTTTAAGTAGTTGATTGTTCGGTTTAAGTAGTGTGTGTGTGTGTGTGTGTGTGTGTGTGTGTGTGTGTGTGTGTGTGTGTGTGTGTGTGTGTGTGTGTGTGTGTGTGTGTGTGTGTGTGTGTGTGTGTGTGTGTGTGTGTGTGTGTGTGTGTGTGTGTGTGTGTGTGTGTGTGTGTGTGTGTGTGTGTGTGTGTGTGTGTGTGTGTGTGTGTGTGTGTGTGTGTGTGTGTGTGTGTGTGTGTGTGTGTGTGTGTGTGTGTGTGTGTGTGTGTGTGTGTGTGTGTGTGTGTGTGTGTGTGTGTGTGTGTGTGTGTGTGTGTGTGTGTGTGTGTGTGTGTGTGTGTGTGTGTGTGTGCGTGCGTGCGTGCGTGCGTGCGTGCGTGCGTGCGTGCGTGCGTGCGTGCGTGCGTGCGTGCGTGCGTGCGTGCGTGCGTGCGTGCGTGCGTGCGTGCGTGCGTGTGTGTGTGTGTGTGTGTGTGTGTGTGTGTGTGTGTGTGTGTGTGTGTGTGTGTGTGTGTGTGTGTGTGTGTGTGTGTGTGTGTGTGTGTGTGTGTGTGTGTGTGTGTGTGTGTGTGTGTGTGTCGCGCGCGCGCGCGCGATACTTTTCTATGTATATTCCTCTTTTTTCAATAAAGTTCAGCTGACAATAGCGCTCGTGTCATCTTTCTTTTCAGCGTGCGTGCCGTGCTTTGCGCTAACGCTTAGTTATTCTAAACCCAAACAACCCAACTACATGTTCTGAGGATCTTATGCGTTTCTCACTATCATTGTTGGTTTCTGAATGGTTCAATTTTTCGATCAATTTAGATCAGAAAATGTCGAAGCTGAAGCATGCGCCTAGCTGCAGCGCTGCGTAGACTCGAATCATAATTACCTGCATCGGTTCAGGATGCCCCTTCTCTTTAAGCGCATTGATTACATCAGTAAAAATGGGCCTCGCCTACGCACGCTTATTCAGTCGATACCGATGTATCGATGGAAGTGTGGTTATCATATTCCTAGGTAAGTTAGGAGGCGGAATATACACATTGGTTTGGTCTCTTACCTTGTGATATCAACAAGCTTCCACTGCATTGTGCTAGAAGCCATTCCAACAGGGTCAATTCACCAGCCTTAATTCTATTAGGCATATATTGAAATGTTGAATGTTTTGCAGATAAAACCGATTCAAAATGCTTGTCATGTCATGATTTTAGCTGAAATGTCAAAGGCCGATGAGCTCACGGAAGAGCGTGAGACGGGTGATCTCAGCATACGATAGGGAATATTGTCATGACAGTACGCCTGTAATTATTTTTTTCTAATCGTTTAGGCCATATTTAGTCACACACAGTGCTAAATCGAATGCAACTGTCTCTACCGTCTTTTCTCTGACCGCTGACTGTGGGTGTCAGCAGATCGCATACTGCTGCATACGCATACGCATACTGATCGCATACGGTGTGCCCCGAGGCCGCAGTGGTAGCCGTTTTCTCCTCTGAAATAAGTGAGCAACACGCAGGATCAGGCACAGGAGGAGCAGTTTCCATTTCGCCTGCCATCAGACTAAGTACGAGGAACGCAAAAAGGTTCAAGTATGCGCCACAGTGGGCGCTACAAACATGCCCAAGCTGAGCCTTGGACGCGACCGACGCTTCCAATGGAGCGCTTAGTTGTGGTCTTTTTTTTTTTTTCGGTCGTATCGTTGTAATTATATGTTCCTGTTGAAACAGTGCCTAGGAAGTATCGAGAAAACGCGACCTAACCGCACCCATATTCTCCACTGATACAATTTCCTCACTAGGTCAACTCGGTTCAGAAGTGCGGCTTCAATCGAACTTTAATTTATTAACCTTTCCTACAACAAGTGCTCCCACACTATCATCGAAAATGAAATTAGTCTGCACGTCTGTCTGCAGCCACCGGTATCTGTGTTCTCTTCGAATCCAATGAGTTACTGTAAAGAAACAGTGCACTGCCTTTTCTTTTTTTTTTTTTCTTTTTTTCACATCCCATTCCGATTCCCTTCACCCACTCTAATCTTTGTTTCCTTATGGCACACAGAGTCGGTTTCTCTTCAATAGCTCGGAAGCTATGTAAAAATTGATTTTCAGTCTCTCTGTAAGCTTACGTGCCTAAATTCCGAGTAGTAACTTATCTACAGCGATGCCATCTTGGCCGTAGCAGTTGCGATTCCTCCGAAAACCGTACTCAAACGACTGCCTACCGTGATCTCCGACGGCGGCCATTCGCAGCGGCGGCGGACGGGAAGCAGAAGCAGCAGTAGCAGCACCGCGGATATAGCTCGGAGGAGCTCCGGCGGACGGGCGTGCCCGCCACCGGCAGCGCCGTCGTGGCGTCGCGAGTGCCGCGCTCAGCGCGACGTGACGGCGGCGGAAAAGCGCCCGGAACCGGCAGATGTGCTGCGGCCCCGATTTCGCGCCCTTTTGACCCGCCTGTTGCGCCGCGTAGCTGAGCGCCCAGCTGCGGCGCAACGCGCACCGATCACGCAGGCGCAATGTCTCTGTCGTCAGGTGCCGAGCACAGAGCGCGCCAGACGTTCTCAGCTGCCCTTACGGGAACGACCGACTCGTCAGAATGCTCCAAGAAGGAACACATGATTAGAACATAGAGCGCGAGACGAGCGACAGTGAAAGGAGCGCGCCTCTTTTTCTGAGGGTATTTCTACGTCTTCAAGGTATTCCCGTCTCTCTTAAATGCGGTCAATACCATCCTACCAAGTGGTAGGGATGGTGAACTGGTCTCCGTACTTGCTTCCATAGCATTTACGGATTGCACAAAGTTGGCCCGCATTGTCTCTCTCCGGGAATGTACAGGGGAGGTCAAAAGTTCCCAGGCCGCAGGCTTTGCTTCTGGTCAGCATATTCTGACACATGAGATCCCATTAAAGCTATAAATGATCTCAGAGGTTAGCATAATGCTTCTTTTACCCTCCACATGTATTTTGAGATTTGGGGCCGTCGTAGCTGCCTGGCTATACTGCTCAGAAGCAGACCCTGTGGCCTGGGAACTTTTGAGCCCCCCTGTACATAAAGGCCGGAAGATCACAAAAGGTATCCGAGGGCTTTCCCGTCATTTATGAGAATGACATATCCAATTGTAGCGTCACTTGAAATTACACACATTAATATTATGCTTACCGCGCATCTACTGTGCATGCCTTTCGCAGCATGTGTCAAAATGGATCAACCACCGCGATGGTAAGGGCGTTTGTGACTGCTGTACCCAAGACACCGTGACCCAGGAGTGCGGGATCGAATTCTTACCGCGGCGGCCGCCTTTAGATGGATGCGTAAAGAAAGGCGCCCGTGTGACGTGCGACATAAGTGCACGTTAAAGAGCCCCCGGTGGTCTAAATTACTCCGGAGCCCTCCACTACGGCATCTATCATAGCCTGAGCCGCTTTAGCACGTTTAACCCTTTTAGCACGTTTAGCACGTTTAACCTTTTTAACCCTCAGGCTATGACAGATGCCTAGTGGAGGGCTCCGGAGTAATTTAGACCACCGGGGGCTCTTTAACGTGCACTAATGTCGCACGTCACATGGGCGCCAAACCTTGTCGTCATTAATAATAATAATAATACACACGGGCGCCAAACCTTGTTATCATTACATTCCCGCTTCAGTACCCTATTTCTCAATCCCCTCTGCTGTCTATCAATCGAGAAGCTCGCCGCTATTTTTGACTCTTATAAGTTATCTGACACTGTCGCAAGTAGTAAGGCCCTGAGATAGTTTTGATGTCAGTTAACGCGAAGTAAAATTTGACGTAAGATATACAGGCAGCTATCAAAAATCATAAAAGACTTAAAGTGCGATCAGTGAATAAGGCACTCGACTGCTCAGCCTGGGGCACGGGTTCGATTTCGACCGCAATTTGCTCAAGAACGCAAGAGGCACGCGCATTCCGCAAGTTCAGTGTGCACTAAAACGGCTGAGGAATTGGTTTTGATGAAACTTTTTGCATGTGTGCACTCGCTCATTACCTTCTTCATTTGTTCATTTTTGGCAACTTTTCACAATGTAATGCCTTTAATGCATAGAAAGGAATCCATGCCGAATGCGTCTATGTGGAGATCATCGGTGCATTCGATTAGCGGCCTGCTGTACTCCCTTTTTTTTTTTTTTTTTTAGAAACGCGCGTAGCATAGCTTACCCCAATATATCGCTTTATAGATTACGAAAAAGCATTTGACTAAATCGAAACCTCAGAAGTCACACAGGCATTACAGAACAAGGCTACAGACGAGCCATACGTAAAACTATGGTTTGATTTGGTTTTTGTTTATGGGGTTTAAAGTCCCAAAGCGACTCAGACTATGAGAGATGCCTTAGTGGAAGGCTTCAAAACGTTCGACTACCTGGGGTTCTTTAACATACACTGACATGAAAGCGGCCGCTGCGACCTGGATTCGATCTCATAAGCTTGGACGCAGCAGTAGAACGCCCTAACCACTGCACCACCGCGGTGGGATACGCAAAAGTATCTGGTGGTATCTAAGATAAGTAAAGTGAAAGTAACAAACAAGTCTTTGCAGGCAATCCAACATAACATTTAAGAGGGCGATTAATATTAGATAACCAAAGACATGTAAACTGTTTTACCAACAAAAACCCACTCACATTTAATTGCAAATTATACAATAATGCAACAACTCCAACTCATCAAGTTAAGCATTCAACTGTTACCTGTACGAGTAACTTATATGAAAAGCCCCATACTGAAGCTAACAGAAACTACTAAGGCTAACAGAAAATTCTGTTTCCTTAAAAGAAGGCTCCGCAGTGCTCCTGTAGAGGTATAACTCCACGCGTAGAAGGCATTTCTAAAACAAATTAGAGAGAGAGAGACAAACATTTATTATGAGCAGGCGTGAAATATTCAGCTCTAGGTGGGCAGCCTCCTCAGTCCAGGAAGCCGTGGACCCGAGCCATCTCCCGAGTCCGGCTGACCAGACTACGCTGATCCTCCAGGCTGGTGCTTGACAGCAGAGTCTCCCACTGCTCTTCGGTTATGGCCATGGTGGTTATAGTACCAGTTGGTCCCACATAAATTAGAATTAGAACATAAGTTAGAATATGCGGATATTATTTTGAGTCCACACCAGCAGAATCTAAGTTAAAAAATTTGAACGAAAGCAAAATTTGACTCTCCGCTTAATATATTTCATCTACACCTGCTGCTCAGGGTGTCCACTGATAAATATATAAATGACGAAGGCTTTTCGTTTTTAAAGAGTAATTTTGATAAAATTTTGAATGTTTTTTATGGACAATAAATAAATAAGTAATGAAGGCAAGCTTGAAATCCCTTTCACAACGCAAGTTAACTTTCGGATTTAAATCTACCTACCAGCTACACTACGGTCCCTTTAAGCTAAACCCGAGGAATTATCATGAGGAGCCTTTCAGACAATATTCCTGAATAAATCGTAGCAAAAATGGAACGGCAGCCAATTAGCCACAGTAACGTACTTGCGTATTATTGCTACCCAAATGCAATCGCTCACTGGAATAAGTTGCCGGGAGGCATAGTTTGAAGTGCCAATGTCGAAATTTAAACTATAAAAATCTAGGACGACGAGATTGTGCACCTGTTCGATATGAGGTGACATTAGTATTTCGTCGTCGTTGCACTGCGCGTCTGACGAAAAAGACTGTGTGGAACAAAGTTTCTGCTTGATTTGCACTTTTCGTTGTATTCCTTCCCCTCCTGCACGGGCCTGCAGTACATGTAAATAAATAAATAAATCTATAGTAGCTGCACAGCAATCATAGTCATCCATAAAGAAAGTAACAAAATCCGAATAAGGAAGCGTTTAAGACCAGTAGAAACGATTGCTTCGGTACTATTTCCCGCTTTTTTGAAGGAAGTATTGGAGACCTGGCTTGGAAACTGTGAGGGGTAAGGGCTGATGAAGAATACCTCAGTAACCTGCAATTATCTGATGACATTTCCTTGGTAAGCACCTGAGGAAATTAATTTCAAGGGGTGATCAATGACCTAGACAGGCGAAGCGGAAAGCTGGTTCAAATTAACATACACAGAAGTATTAACTACTATGGAACGGAATAAAGTAGCGAGACGCTAGAAGTATTAAGGGAATGTGGCTGCTTAGGGCAGAAGATAATCGCAGATCATTCAGAAGAGAGTGAAAAAAACTGAAAGGATAAGATTATCGTGGAGCTCATTAGGTAAGTACTCACAGACAGCGAATAACAGCTTAGCCCCTCAAGAGTAAAGTATATAACAGTTGTGTGTTACCGGCTCTCACTTATGGCGCAGAAACATGGGGACTAAATAAACGGGTTGAACTGAGGACAAGAGATATGGAGAGGAAAATAATAGATGCAACTTCAACAGGCGGGGAACACGTGCGAGAAGGTTTTCAGAATAAACACGAGTTACTGACAGCGTATTCGAAATCAAGAAATATAAATGGGCGTGGGCAGGACATGTACTGTGGTGGCAAAGTAGCTTACGGTCGCTAAGATAATCGAATGGATTCAGAGAGAGGGCAAACATAGCAGGGGCCGGCAGGAAGGCGGCCGGATGAGATTGCCAAGTTGGCGGGGGTCAAATGGATGCAACTGACACAGGACCGGGTTAATAGGATGGATGTGACTGAGGCCCCGCAACGAGCGCAGTCGGGCAGAGGGTGGTGGTGATATATCTTCGTGGAGCAAACAAAACTCATCGCTTAAGAATCGAGTAAAACAGCGCTATGGGAGACGAAACACGTGAACGACAGACACATGCGCTGACTAGCAACCAAATGGTTTATTGTTACCTGTGAGGCAGCAATATAAAGGAAAAATAACAAGAGGGGAAAACACAAAAAAAAGAATGCGCGCAACCACATTACCACATGAAAAAAACCAAGTCACTGATTCAGATAGTCATATTCCTTAGGGTATAACGTTATCGACGGGCTGCTGATGCATGTGCCTTCTACCTTTTCTATATTGGAAGCCTCGGAGATAAGCCTGGAGGTTTCATCTTTTTATCTGACGATGATGGTGGTTTTCTTGAGATGCGCTTCGCAGTCATTACATTCTGTGCAATGGATGGCAAGATGGTTTCTGGGTGGCTTGTTCTCTATATCTTTAGCATGTTCTCTTAGTCTATCATTGATGCAGCGTCCTGTCGTAGAAATGGCCACATGACGTCGGGATCTTGTACACCACACCGACGCAACAGTCCACAAACTTCTTCTCGTGCTTTTTTTTTTTTTTTTTTGCAGCCTCTTTTCGTGTTTCCATCGTCATTCACTCTTTTGCACAATCCGCTCAATCTGTTATTGGCCAAAAAAACCAACCTAATACCAGCTTTGCTGACAATTTTCTTGAGATTGTGAGAAACTTTGTGCACGTACGGGATACACGCCGTTTTCTTCATTTTTGTCAGACCAGCATCGGTGCGCTTCTTCCTTTTCTGTCTACATTTGGCCAGCAAGGACTCGCATTTCGCAAACGTACATACTGAGCTGCGCAGTCAGGTTAGCGTGAGAGCGAGTAAGAAAATTTTTTTCGGCTTATCTGTTGCTTAACACGGAAAAGTTGAGCCAAAATCTGTTAGCCGGAAGACTGCGAAGAACAGAAGCCAGACGACAGCTGCAGGAAGGAGAGTCGCATGTGTTTGTGTGCGAGGGTTTAAAAGTATCATTCACTGGGCTTCAAATCTGCCGCTCGAGTCTCATACATAGCTATAGGCCGATCTGACAGATTGCGTGAGAATCGGTAATTTATAGCGAAAGCTTGCGTCTGGTTGTCCCCTTCCCTCCCATTTGGCTTTTCGGTGCGTAAGACTGCGCACTCGTAACAGGTTCGACCTCCCGGGAGCGTGGGCTCTCTTAAAACAGATTTTCGCTGTAAAACTTCCGTACGCATGCACTCTGCAAAGGTAGTGGTTGGCAAACATGGCCGGGCGCCAGAACCATGCTGCGGGCGGCTAGAGCATATGCACATGTCTGTGGCTAGCTAGCCAATAAAAACGGGACGTATGCTCGTTTTTTAAGCTTTAAAATTTTCCACAAATGTTACCTCTCAGTGATAACTTAATTCCTACTAGATACCTCGCGAGCGTAGTCAGTAAACGAACTAAATTTTTAAATTGAGTTGCCTTCGAACCATGAGGTAAATAATTCACTCCTATAGGCAAAAGAGAACCCACAATGAGGCTAAAAAGTTACAGAACACTCCGCAATTTTTTTTAACTGGTGTCGTCCCCCCCCCCCCCCCCCCCCCCCTGTCACGCGCGTACAAAATACGGCTAGATTTTTTTACACGTGGCAACGCTTCCATGGCCGTTCTTGTCGGCTAGGTAGCGCTAGCCGAGTGGGCTGGATTTAACGGCCTGGTCGGCATAGTGTAGAACAGTAAAAGTAAGCAGCGGGGATCCCCCGCATGGTATTGTTGAAAAGACTAAGATGAGAATGGCACCAGGAAAAGCGGTTGATCCAATGACTATTCAAAGATACATTCTTGGTATTCTAACAACCCTACGCCACTATCGAACATATGTCCCAGCAGATGTCTTATCTGAACTATAGGAGGGCGAACCCTTTGCCTGCTGTGGAAAAGATTGGGAACAAATGGTGTCTCTAGTGCCACAGTAGGTGTAATAAAAGGACCAGATAACGAACAGTGTAGCAGTGATTTCGCAAAGAAAAGAATATGTAAAGCTCGATTAAAAGTCAGGTTAGCAATTAGTAAAGGATGTCGATTTTCGCTGCTTCTTTTTCTGATCGGCATAAGGGAACCGGAAGGAAATCAGAAAGGAGTAGATAAGGGTTCACTGTTTCTTATCGGCGTTTGCGCCCCCTGTAAAGAAGTCGCTCACAGGGACTGTCGCATGCCCGTTATGTAGTTAATTTTGTAAATGACTGAATAAATTTCGAGTATTACGCGGGTATTTGTAGACGAAAGGTCGAGGCTTTAAGACAGGCTTAGCGCAGTGAAATACGGACTTATTTACATTACAAAGTTTTGGAGGTACCGTTAGATAACTTATAAAAGTACCTTCTTAATAAGGTTAAATGATAGCAGGTTTTATATGACCAGATAGAAGAAACAAAATTAAAGCTGCTGCCTTAAGCAGTGCTTCATAACGACAATCTGGAAATATCATCATCAGCAGGTCCGTGCAGTTTCTTTTCCGTCTTACTTCTGTCCCGACAACGTGTGTCAACGCTATAGCCTTCTCTTTTTCGTCCCCGCTAGATCTACCTCACCTAGAACACACAACACAACGGGAGAGTAAAATGAATCAGAAGACGACGATGACAGGGAAGGATTCCTTGTCATGCACTTTACATCATCCCCGCTGTCACTAAGGTGTTTTGAAGTGGAGCAATGAATAGAATGTACAAAGGTTTATTTAGGGACATCCTTCGCTGTGCTGTCCCTTGCGTTCCTGCAGTGGGTTAATCTAGATGTAGCCCTCATTAAGCCGCAAACGTTCTTTCTTTTTAAGTTTACAAATGTGTATTTTAAAATTACCAGAAAAAACGTAGGCGCAGTTTGCGCAGGTGGGCAGAGCTAAGTGAAACCGCAGAGCTAAATGATTCGTCATTAATTACATAATTAGCTATTCAACTTTCTAAATTTTAATTTTAAGTGGACCTACTATACTGCGGGATGAAACCTTGTCAGATTATATGGTGGGTCCACTTTTTACACCTCCTCAATCGGGGCAATGTGGTTTAAATCTTGAACGTCAAAAATATCCGCCTGAAAGCTCACTGAATTGTCTTTCCCGCATTGCATATTTATAGAAAGCCGTCTTCGAATCTATCATTCATAGAATGCAGATGCTGTTCGTGTTATTGATTACGTAGAAGTTAGCATAACTTTAGCGACGATGTCATAAGCAACGACTTCGTTGTATAATTATGGAATGCGCGAAAGTCCACTCAACGAGTTTCAAATGTACATTTTTGGAATTTTATATTTCAAGGTAAACTGCCAATTAAGAAAATTATCAAATCTAACTGGTTTTAAAAGTTCCTTGAAATGAAAAGAAAAATGTCTGTTAGCTGATTATGGTTAAATATTTGTCCAATTATTACGCTCTGCTGCAGGCATAACTAATGACCGCCTTGCTACGCGTTCAGCCTACACTCCATCACACCAACGCATTCCCCTTAGGCTGTAGATGTTAAAAATTCGCCAAGCACATTTGCATATTTATTTAGTCGCAAATTCATTCATTTGTTTACGAATTTCTTCACCTACCTTGAAGGTCATTTTCGCATATATAGGTGGGGGAATAAAAGATTTATAGCTGCGCCTTCTCATATCCTATTTATGCTGCCGCGTCAAACGATATTGCAGTCAGTCTTGATGTAATGCATTTTGTACTTGTTATGCTAATTCTCAATTTTATTTGTAGAATTTCATACGTAAATATTACAGTTAGGCACTTAAGTTCAATTCAATTCAATTCAATTCAATTTATTTGCCATCCTGGTACAATGATGGCGGGAGCCCGGGGTAAAAGCTGCCGTTTGACAGCTTGACAAAGCCACGGGCCCCCACTTTGGCAGCACCACAGTAGTCAGGCATATATAAAAAGCACATGTCATGTGAATTTAAACACAAGGTAAGGAAACATTGAAATAATAAATACAGCTCTTGTCAGTGTACAGTTATGAACGCAAAGTACACAATGAAAACAAGCAGATAGAAGCCCACACTTATGGCGACAAAAAAAAAAGAAAAAAAGGGTGAGGAAACATTGAGATAATAAATACAGCTCGTGTCAGTTTACAGTTATCGACGCAAGGTACACAATCAAAACAAGCAGATAGAAGCCCACACTTACGGCGAGTAAAACACACACACACACACACACACACACACACACACACACACACACACACACACACACACACACACACACACACACACACACACACACACACACACACACACACACACACACACACACACACACACACACACACACACACAAACAGGTTAAATCAGTCACGAACAAAACCGTTCTATTGAATGCAAAAAGTACTGAAACAAATTCCGACGTGCAGCCCTGGGAAGAAAGATATTGCTTTGTGCTAAGTTGTTAAGCAGTCGGGGTAGTCTATTAGCTAATGCTTGTTCACCAAACGAAGTTCTGTAAGTTTTTGCACTCCACTGCTCAGCATTTCTTATATTGTATGATGACTCTCGTTTTTCTAGCCCAGCTAATTTACAAAGAAAAGAAGTGTTGTTTGAGACCTCGTTTTTTATAGCCTTGCTTAAGCAGTATAAGCAGTTGTCTTGCGTGCACGCGGAAATGAGAAAGCATTGCGACTTCTGTCTCGCCGCCTGGTGGATTCGTCCGACACTACATTCGTGAACCTCTCCCGCACACGTCCAGATGGCTGGTGTGTATTGCATATTTACGTAGACCAAATGAAGGAGCGGCGCAGATGGAACTTCATGAAGACAACATTGTTTGCTATGCAGCGCGAGAGTGTGTTGCAGTTGGAACTTGATGAAGACGACGATGTTTACTGCACAACGCGAGAATGTGTTGCAGTCTCACACAAGGCGTGATTGGCTAGGGCGATAGTATATAAATTTTATAATCACCATTCGTTAGGCAAAAAAAAATGGCGAGAAGGCTTTGATGTGTGCTGAGAGCTAATGTAGGTAGCCATCATACCTGCGGTATCGAGGGACGCAATATTGCCAACAAACATACAGAGGGCGCTCAACGTTCCAGAGGTATGTGATGCTACACGGGCACTTGTTGCAATACTGCAAGTAGACTTTGAAGAAGCATTTGACGGTGTTTTCACAATATTTCTCTTTCTAGCGGGAAAAAGGATCATAGTGCATGCACAACGCGCGTTATTGTGAACAAAAAGCTTGAAACAGAATTCGGGTCGAACGGTGCTCCAAGGGCGCCCTGTTTCACCCTTATTGTTTTGCACCTTTACTGAATCGGTATACTTAGATATCTTTCACAGCAACTGTCTTACATGATTTCGATTGCGCAGAGAAGAGGTTCATCTGCTGGCGTACGCTGATGATGGTGTTTTCTGCTCTAATTATGAAAGCATTTTTTAAGGTTAGAAAAGACGTTTTTTGCGAAACATGTGCAAGTCTGGTCAATTGGAGAAAGTGCTTGCGATTCTTGAATAGTCAATGGTCTCAAATCCCGAGTGACTTCCAATGTATTGTGGACAACAACTTCGCATCACCACTTAGTTTCCGTTTTAAAATTTCGCTCTGATAGTAACACTTATTGGGGAAATAAGGCTTCAGAATTAACAGGAAAAGCAGCTGAATTTGATGGATGAACCTTCGCAGTCTGTGTGTGCCACAGTTTGCGATCTATTCGTGACTGGCGAGCAAGCTATGATATGTGATGCAAGTGCTACAGTGATCTCGTCTAAACGTGGAAAAGCTTTTAGGGTATTCAAAGTGCTTGTGTGGGAGGACAAGCCGAATTAACCTGTTTCGAAGCGTGCGGGCTGGAGGTCTTGGTTTATGCCACCTATTAGTACGGCAGTTAGTTAAACTCTTTATTATCTTTAGGGTTTGTAAGGACTCATTTTTACGCGCTGTTATTCAGTTGATTGTTATTCAGGTTTTCAGAAATGGTACTCTACTATCGATCATATCCATACCATGAACCAGGTGATAGACAAATGCTCGGATTATAACCAGCCCTTATACATAGCATTCATTGACTACGAAAAAGCATTTGACTAAGTATAAGCCTCGGCGGTGATGCAGGAATTGCGAAATCAGGCGGTAGACGAGCCGTATGTCAAAGTGCTGGAAGATATATAGAGTGGCTGCACAGCAACCATAGTTCTGCAAAGAAAGTAACAAAATTCCCATACAGAAAGGTGTTAGGAAAGGAGACCTGATCTCCCCAGTACAATTCAAAGCTTACTTAGAGGAAGTATTCAGAGACATGGAAGGGGGGCAGTTAGGTGCAAGGTTAGATGGAGAATACCTCAGTAATCTGCGGTTTGCTAATGACATTGCCTTGCTAAGTAACTCAGCAGATGAACTGCAAAGAATGATTGGTGACCTAGAAAGAAAAATTAGAAAGATAGGATTGAAAATCAATATGCACAAGACTAAGGTATTATTCAACAGCCTCGGGAATGAACAGCAGTTTACGTTAGGTAGCGAAGCACTGGATATTGTAGGCGAATATGTCTACTTAGGACAGGTAGTAACCGCACATCCGGACCATGAAAAGGAAATAAGGAATAAGATTGGGATGGAGCCCACTTGGTAAGCACTCGCAGATTATGACTAGCAGCTTACCAGTATCGCTCAAGACGAAAGTACACAACAGTTGTATATTACCTGTACTAACCTATGGGGCTGAAACGTGGAAGCTAACCAAGAGGGTTCTACTTAAGTTGAGGACAACGCAGAGGGCTATGGAACGAAACATAGCAGGGATAACATTAATAGATAGGAAGCGTGCAGAGCGGGTCAGAGCAATAACTCAAGTTACTGACATTCTAGTGGAAATCAAGAAGAAATGGGCATGGGCAGGACATGTAGTGCGAAGAGAGGATAACCGATGGTCGCTTAGGGTAACAAACTGGATTCCAAGGGAAGGAAAGCGCAGCAGAGAGCGGCAGAAAGTTAGGTGGGCGGATGAGGTTAAGAAATTCGCAGGGGTCAAGTGGATGCAGGTAGCACAGATCCTGGTTAATTGGAGAAATATGGGAGAGGCCTTCGCCCGCGCAGTGGGTATAGTCAGGCTGATGATGATGATGATGATCATTCAGTTGAGGCTGGGCAGAGTTTAGTCCTAATTTGCCGTTACAGCCGATTATATTCAAGGCACTATTCATGAGTATTTCAAAAAGTTGTAGAAGCTTGTCACTTTCTTTATACGTGGTTTTCATCTGATTATCTTAGTCATGTTACATGGAAAGCCATTAACAGAGATATATGCGGCTCTCTGTTCCTTCCACGATTGTATAGGAGCATGTACAGCATAGCCCTAGTCAGGACGTTCTAAAACAAGTTAAAAAAATGAGCATTACTTAAACTACTTAGCGGAACTCTGCCGGTTAAAGCGTGGTTGCAAGAGAAAGGAATTTTCGTGCTTTAGGAAGTCCATTGTTTTCCTAGCAAAAAAAAAAAAACGAATGAAACCACTGAACATGTTTTCTTGTACTGCTGGCATGCAGTTTTCTTCTTGGAGGTCCTTCAAAGGACTCTTAAGAATGATTTCCCGCTTAATCCTTTCAGCATCAGGTATATCCCGATTGAAAGCGCGGACGATATTCATTATGACCTTTCAGTTAAATTGGGCCTGCGTAGTACATCGGAGAAGCAGTATGGTGGTGAGTCATGCAGATATTGACGTGCGACCAGTGAGATAATACATTAGGGAAGCTGCTGTAGTGTATTGCAAAGTTATCAAACTTGTAGATCCAGCACCTGGCTGGCTCTCGTACATTGAGACCTTAAAATTATTAACAGGATTTTAGCCACGTGACATCAGTCAAATACGACTGGCGGTTCATCTGCGAATATTGTATATTATAAATGCAATTGAAAAAATAAGCGGCGATAGTATAGGAGGTATGCACGTGACGTCATCCGCTAGGGGCGCTAGCGGCCAGCGCAGAATTCGCCATACGCGTGGTCGTGCGTGTGGGCACCGCACCCAGCCGCAGTATTCAACCCGTTGTGGTCCGTGGGGTACGCCTTTCGCGTCTTTACAGAATTTCAGCGTGCGCCAGCGAAAACCATGCCAGCGAGTGGATACACCCGTGGACTTCGTGGAACAAGAAAAACGACTGTTTCGACAAAATGTTTGACTTCGTGAAAACACCGGCTCGTATACGACGGCGGCAACATCGTCGAGGTGTGCCGTGTGCTACAAGACCACTGCTTCGTATTGAATTCCCCAACATCGGTGCCTGCCATATGAAGTGCGGTCTTAAGTTTTGCGACAGGTGAAGAAATTAAAACGTACTAAGCCATGAATGTGCTTTAAGTTTCGGCAAGAAAGCGAGGCCAAGAGCCACACGTGCGTGAGGGTGTCGATGACCGACGTGCCGTTTTTAGAGGTGAGCACGTTACGACGTGTCTGTTCGCTTAGCTAACGCTGTCACCTCTTCCGACTTGCAAGTGACAAGCGTTATCGCTGCACATCGCGTTGTTACGAACCTAGGCTCCATGGGTTATATGCATTTCAAACAGAGCTACGCAGTCGATACTAAATTTGTAAAACACGCTCTCTGGGTGTGCCGTTTATCCTGCGAGTGCATGAGAGTACTTTTTGTCTCGACCTTCTGTCACTCAAATTAAGCAACTGCATTGATTCGCTTTACTGTTGGAATAGCGCCTGTGGAAGCTTCGGCAGTTTGCCGACTACCGCCGCTAGAAGTATATAGTACGTTTCGCGGCCATGCGAGCTTTGGAATTGGGGAATTTAATGCGCTCGCTCCCTTTTCAAGAAATGTTCTGCTTCAGTGGCAGCTAATAACGGTTTTAAAGAGCTGCAAGTCGTTTTCCGCGAAATGGGTAACCGGCCACTTTTGCTGTCAAGCTGTTGCACGGGTGATGCCTATAGTTGCAACACTGAACACCTAGTGTTATGTCCCGGAGCATCAAAATATCGTTGCAGACTCCATGCGCATACAGGGTTCAACAAAGAAAAGTGGATGTGGACGTATTTACCAGCTTGATAAAACTTTACGGATCCCTTCCAATACACGGCGGGCACCTGACAGCGAACCTGAAACTGCGCGAGCCGACGCACACCGATGCCACCGGCGACCTCCGACATGGCGGACGAGGCGGGACGATGCTCACGCCATCTGGTAGCTCGACCTCAGTGAATACCTCCTATAGTGACCTCGAATCTGCGGTCGGGAAGCTTATTTATTGATTCTGGCGCGGGCTCGAAAGCCAGTATTTCTTTATCTATTGACAGCTCGTGCGGGCATGCTCTGCCGACACGCTCTTTCTATAGCTCCAGCTCATGCCAGTCATGAGATAAGAATTTATTTCACATTGAAACAAAAATAAACGCAGAGCAATTAACGGGCACACTTACCTACACGAAGCGAGTGGGATCCACGGGAGTAAAAAAACATTACCCCGGATCCCGGTGGATAGAACTCCGCGAATGCTCGTAGGTAATCCAAGGGGGCTTTGGTTCGTGCTAACGGTGTCTCCTATACAGTGCGTAGCACGGCTGCCTTAAGCGGCAGGCGGCGGTAGGCTCCGAAGCGCGATCCCATAAACTCGTAATCAGCCGAAGCTTGTCGCCAGCTGTCAGGTGACAGGCAGCCGCTTTTCAAAGACGTCTGTTCGCAAACGGAGCAGAAACGGTGCTCGGATTACCTAGAAGAAAGAGAGCAGCATACGCAAGCTTGGAACACACGACCAAATAATACGCATACAGTGAACACGGGTTCATTTTGTGGTGATTCCGTGCCTCAATTGCATTTTGAATTCGGCCAAGGGCTTTCAAAAGTTTGACGCTAAATAAAAGTGACAAGGAGCTCCTTTTTAAGGGTAAAATGCTGTAGCGGCCTGCGGACCTCCGGGGTTTGATGGAGAAAACATTTGTTTTCTCAACAAAAACAAGAAAAATGCATAGGATACAGCTTTTCTCCAATTAAAAGTGACCGCTTTCAAGCGATCACTTATAATTGTGCAGTAGGTGGTTTGAAAGTCTTTCGTTTTTCTGAACATTTTTAATCTTTTTAGGTGTCACAACGTCGCCCTCGCTGAGATTGTGGAAAAGTTTTGTATAAGTTTCGGCGCTGCTTATCACCACTTGTGATCATGCATGGGCTCCCTAAGGGCGGCAGCATAGGCTTCCTTGATCCAGTGTTGAATTTCTTAACGGGCCACACTTGCTGCATCTGTCATCTCAGTGTTGGGAAAATGCTTTCACCTACCAGTTCTACTCATTTTAAGCGCATCAAGCGAAACATAGCTCGATTAGGGCTCATAAATTGTTCAACGAAGTTATGCACACATGCATTTGAAAAACGCCTTTCGAAGTCAGAACGGCTCGAGGACGCAGGTTATTCGCCGCATACTCTGGTTTCAATAAACGGACTTGTACCGCCAAATGCATAATCATACAGCAGAATCCATTTGCATGATGCACTGATATGTTTGTCTATAAAGTGTGTTTGGCTCGTGGTAATTATTCCATAGGTCAGAAAAGAAGGCCTCCACACGAAAGGTTATGTGATATAGCAGAAAATCGGGGCACATCAGTATTGTCTCAAGCGCAAGAAGTATAAGTACCTGCTCTTCTGCATTTTGCAAATGCAAACTGCTTTCCAAAAGCAAATGTAAACACACGCCTGAAATTATTTAAGCTTTGGAAAACGCGGGAGCTAGAATTGACGCTAGGGTTTAGTGCTTTCAACAAGGTTGACGACTGGTCATGTTGGCACTGATTCGTCTTAAGACCAGCCGAAAGGTAAAACACGGAGAAGAGAGGAGCACAAGGTGGAGGCTAGACTAACAACCAAAATTTTACTAAAAGAAAGAAGCAAACGAAGACTCGCAGTGAGATGCGCGCGCCCAAAACCAAAAGCAGTTAACGAGCATGAAAACAACCGAACGTCATCACCGTACTAGTGAGTTATCTAAAAAGGCAAATTCCATACTGAGCAGGTACACCGACGGCTTTGCCACACACGGTCTCCTTGGCCTCAGCGATGTAATGAGCCTCAGATATCGCCCGATGAATTTGTTTACCATTTTTATAAAACACAGAAGTGTCGCTGAAATCAGGCGTGCAGAGAGACGGGTCGATCGTCGATTGGCATTCATGAGATTGCACGGGCAATGTCAGATTATAGAGTTCGCCTTCTCCCTAAAGGGTTAGAGTGCTCTACCAGGCGCACATTAAGACTTGACATCCGCACTTTCTGCCCGTAGTAGTTTCTACTAGAAGACAGCGGAATACGATAGCCCACATTCTTTTTAACAAATGATGAGCATTGTTTTACGTGATACTGTGCACCGAAAACATTACTTTTTTTTTTTTTTTGCCGAGCCTAATTTTAATGCTTGTGCAAAGGCCTGCTCTTAGCTGTGAAGACAACAACTTTATACTCCGCCACAAGTTTCTTGATTCTCGTTGAAAAAAGGTGGCTGCCATACCTTACCTCCAAAATTGAAATCCTTAAATTTCGCAGTATTGTTAGAAAATGTCAAAGGCAGTAACGTTGGCTAATTCTGGTTAATTCATCATAATTACATTCAGCTCTATCAATCACACAGTACTATTCGCTCTCATGTACAATGCAGCTATGCAGAAGGATGCAGTAAAAAAAGATGGCCAGCTATTTTGACCGCCATTCATTTTCTAGTGGAGGATATGTACTGCCTGATGTCTGGCTACTTTCCCCTTGTTGAAGGTTTATTTATTGCGAAAAGACCTACATTCGAAAGAATTGACAATACTTATGAAACGTCTTTGCCTCTTTCGTTCTTATGAGGCTTTCATTCACGCTGTTTGTAATTTCACCTTTGTGCGTTTTGTCATTTGAACTGCCTCCTCGATTTCCTGATAAATATCCGAAGCTCGCAGCTCACTGTGCACTGCGGAACTGATACCTCAACGGCCGGGGTGTAATGAGCATTTCCGTACATGTTTTCTGTCGGCTTATCAGCAACGAAGCAGTATCAGCGGCCTTCATTTGTGCTTAAATATCATTTGATAACTCGCTTATCATTTTTTCTTATTTACCTGCCCGTATATTTCCCTTGCGTGCAAGCACCGGTAAATATACTAAATATCGCAGTGATATTTGTATTCACGTTCAGACTCTGCACTGTTCGAAGAAGCAGATTGTCGCTCGTAGCCTGGGAAAACGCGCTGTTCCACGGGGACTTTGTTCTATATTTCACGCAACATATTCAAGGGTTAGGGGGGGAGGTGAGATGCCCTTCAACTCGTCCCTCAATTTAGGACCGATATATTTATTCGTAATCGGCACAGCGTCATATTGTAACGTAACGTTACACAAAAGGCAATCTGTAACCGAGGAACGTCAGCAACTAGTCAGGAGAGCATGAGAAGGACCACAGTTTCACTTCGTCGTCTTCCCAATCACCCTTGTCATTCTCAGTCTTCTATAAATGGTATGTGTCATTGCCCCCTTCTTCGTAGCATCACCTCGAAGCAGCCGACTAGGAGCAGACTGATTAGCTGACATATAGTGCACTAGGTTGATACAAAAGGACTAGAGCACAAAACGGGGCATTATCAGTCTCAAGAGCATTCAGCGGGGTGGTTGTTGTAGGGTTTCATCCGGACGACGTGTACAACGTCAGTGAGCTTGTGTCGTCTGCGATTTGAGGGGTCCTGTGAGGCAGATTCAACTTCGTAAGTGAGGTCACTGATGCGGCGGAGGATACGGTATGGGCCGAAGTACCGACACATTAATTTTTCAAGCAGTCCACGATACAAAACGGGCGTCCAAATCCAGACATACTTTCCAGGCTTGTAGGCAAATAAGCGCCATCCCTGGTTGTAGCGGTCAGCGTCTAGTTGCTTTTGTAGTTGTATGCTCTAGCTACCTTGCCAGCTGCCGCGCTTCTTCCGCACGCTGAGCAAAACTAGCGACGTCCAGCTCATGCTCACGTTTACAGTCGGAGTACACTGGCAGCACATTATCCAGGGTAGTAGTCACTCGACGGCTGAAAACAAGCTCGAAGGGAGTAAGCTGTGTCGTCTCTTGAAGTGCCGTATTATCATTCTCCGTCGTCTTTTATAAATGCCATGTGTCATTACGTATCAATATCAAGTCGATATCTGTGATCGCCTGTATTTCCTTGAACGTGCTTGCGGTTGGTGTTGCCTTCGGTCTATTGACATCTCCGCGCTCAAGCACGTTGCGTTCCGACCGTGAATGGAGCTTCACATTTCACTCCTACGCAGTCATACGCAATCATAACATCTTCTCACGCGTCCCTGGAAGCAAAATTATTTTACGTCTGCTTCGTCAGTTCAGTTTCGACCAGGAAATATTCCCACAATGCCAGTCTCATCATGAGAAAAGAACCATGTGTCCATGGCAATGTTTGCTCTCGTAAGGCAAACAGTGGCCTATCAGCAAACAGTTCTTAAATTGACATGATTAATACGTGTCCACGGCTTGTAATTCACGGTTTCCCTCGTAAGGTACACTTGAGGACTGACTTGATCATGTCCAATTTTCAAACTGTTCTCCGGCAGGTCATTCATTTAACTGCAAAAGCATGGGGGAACATATGTCCGTTCCTCGCACCATTGCGCATCTCCACCGCATCATGTATTTTTGCTTGGCAACACAAAAGTGATGACGCAGAAGTATAAGCCCATTGCTGAAAGGGAAGCCGTGCGTATACAGGGTGTCCAGATTGACTCTAGCCAAGGGTTCAAAAATTAAACATTTGAGGTAGGCCACAGAAACTACTTATAAACACCCGCCAGCTATCTGGCGCACCATAGGGATTTTTTGCAATTAAGTAATTAGTAATTAAGATGTTTTTTTTTTTATAATTTACTAACTACTGCCTTTAAACAACAAATTGATTTATAAAGTTGGTAGGACCTTCTAAAACCCCCTTTTAATTTATTTCCGATAAAGAAAGCTCCACGTGAACCTTTTTTTCAAGCTCTAAAGAAAGCCCGCGAAATACAAAAGAATATCACGTGACTGGTGCATTCGTGCGCCACGATTGTGGTGGCCACACGTGGTTGTGCCACACGTGGGTGTGGCACTGATCAAAACTGTAGACGTGAGGCTTTCTCTATCGGAAATAAATGGAATGGAGGTGTCACAAGGGGCTCTGCAACATAGCATATCACATTTATTGTCTAAAGGCAATAGTTAAAACATTAGAAAATATCTTAATTACTAATTAGTTAATCGCAAAATAAAAAAACATTCCTGTGGTAGTGGAAACCACCACTTTAACAACCACCTTCCTCCCTTCCCTTACGGCGTGGTTCAGGTGTCCACAGAAACAAGTGTGACAGTTACGGCGCCTTTCCCTTCCTATGAACCAATTATTATTATTATTATTATTATTATTATTATTATTATTATTATTATTATTATTATTATTATTATTATTATTATTATTATTATTATTATTATTATTATTATTATTATTATTATTATTATTATGCCTGTAATGGCGGGTCAGATGGCTGGCAGCTGTGTACAGTGGTTTCACTGAACTATCTGAAATGCTTTATTTTTTAACCCTTCGCTAAAGTTAGCTTATACACCCGCGGTATATTAAAAATGCATATAAATTATTGTCAAAGCACCCTTCCCGAGCGGAACTCAACATTTTTCAAAGCCGCGATCTCTACAGCCCGGTGGAAATCCCAACCGCAAATACAAGTAATCACAGATATTGACTACACATGTAACGGTTACGAATGAATCGGTAAGCCCGACGAGAAGAGTAGAACCTAAAATCCAGCGACGGGTTGAAGAGCATGTCGTCGAGTGCATGAAAACTGGCGACTTGTCTGCGTGTTGTGAAACGCATTCATTGCCTGCTCTTCTCATTCTCGTGAGAGCAGGAAGGCGAATGCAAGCGCTGAAAACGTAACCGTGACAGAATGTACGGCATGCAATTGCACGAAATACTTCGCAGAAACGTAAGCAACACGTGACGACACCTCAACATACACGGGTCTTCACACACGTGAAGATACTGAACGCATTAACTTATGCAACGCAGCAACCAAAACCTTTTAGACGCACAAACAGTGCGTGCTCTGCCCCAATTCGTGTGCAGTACATTTCCAGCAAATGAAACGATTAGAGGTATGTGGCACGTGCACAGTGATGGCCCCGCGAGCTGCAAAAAGCTGTTGTCAAGGTAAACGCATGATACTGTACGCCAAGAAACCGTAAAGTGCGGAGACGTGGCCATAGTTGAACTAAATATTGACGCCAGCCTCACGGTTCACACCGGCAAGCGGTCATCTGCTGCACCACGGGCCGCAGTGCAGCGGCTTCCGAACAAGGATTCGTGAATGCGCGCCCGCACTATCTTTTTCACTGCTTTATTATCGAGGAGAGCGAGAACTAAGGAGTTCGACCTCCTCGTCGCGCATAACTTCACCCCGTGTGTGTGGCGGGGCTCACGTCTGATAATAGCGCCGCGATAGCGGAGACCACTCCTTTTCCCGACCATTTGGAGCGGCCTGGGAACTTTTGACTATTACTGCACGTTTTTCCACGCGATAGTGAAATCTCGCAACCAGTCCCTAAGTGCAGTCAACAAATCTTTTTTATCTTTTTCCTTACTTCCAGGAATTGGCTCTTTCACGTAACCCAGCTAAGCTTTGGTAGCTAGCAAGGAGCTGAGAAGGTATCGGTGTGGACAAAAGTAAACGGAGCACGCTTTTTCCTTCTAAACATTTTCGCGCGTTGCATAATTAAAACCAGAAGTCATGGTATGTGCGGACCACCAGTGCCTTTTCAAATAATATTTTCTTATCTCCGGTAGAGAATGTGTGATTTGAATTTAAACTTAAAGCGTGCTCCGTTTACTTATGTCCGCACCTGTACTCGTACTTCTCAGAGCGTTGAGCTATCTTTTTTGGGTCAGATTATGGAACGAGGTATGGATGAAAGGAATTGCAACTGTCTTGTTCTGCTTGCTTGAATTATCAGTAAGCCGGTTAGCCCCGCTTTTCTGTTCCGGTCTAAGCAAGCACTCAGCAGCAGATACCTGCATATGAATAGAGTAGCCTGCGGCCGTAAATCTGGATGAATAATGGGTTAAACTGTTATCTAAAAGGTGCTGACAAGATTTCTCACCGAGCATTCTTAAAGTATGTTCGACAACCACTCTCTTAACCATGAAGTTTGCAATGCACCGAACAATCTTTAAGTCTAAGAAGCGGATTGCTCCACCTTCCGTAAGCCCATGCGTCAAAGTGAGTTAATAACACACTCGCAAAAAATGATGAGTAATTTAAAAACATCATGCTCGTAAACTCGATAGCAGATGTATAAAATTACTAAAACGTTTTCTACAAACCTAAAAGCTTTAAAAACACTGCATCCTTCATGACGGTCTCGGAGTAGCCAGTCGTATTTAGCTAAAAATAAATCGCTAACAACAAGACCAATGCGCGAGCCAAAGCAAATTCTGTCGTTTTAAAGATAAAAGCTTCCATTTAGCAAAAGCTTAATTAACATAAAAAACTAAAGGTTCAAGAATCCCGCTAGCGCCAACTCCCGCAGAATTTTGAAAGGTCACTACCACAAGTACTTTCATGCATTCCTCGACCCACTCCCAACAGCTTATCTTGCGGCAGATGGTAATTTAGATATTTGATATCATTTGACATTGCACTTAGGCGGCTCTTATGACAGGCGTTAAAAACCAATTAGAGCTTCGGATTTTTCACCAGAAAAGGATCATTTGCGTGTAAAAGGTGCAGGTTTTGTAGCACAAACAGAACTATCGATGATTTCCAGGATCTTTCTCCGAGGTAACATGCAAAGGACATTCTGACTTGTAAGTTTTTGCAGAAAAGAATAAATCTAAGTGGCTATTGTTGCTATTTACAATGGACTTAACCAGATGCTGCAGGTTCAACCCTTCACACAATTTCTTTTCTTCAACTTTTAGTTCGGTTAAGTTAATATGATCCCGGAGTTGAAAAACTTTAGAAATGGTAACTCCAGCTTTGGAATTAAGCAACCCAAACGGTATAACAGTGACCCCCTCCCCCCTTTGTTCTTTTCTGGCTCTGAACGTGTAACACATCAAGAATGTTCTTTGAGAAAGTTCACGACTCGTTGTGAAAGCGGGTGGGATATAACAGGCTAGCATTTGGCCTTCATCCTCATCATTCGCGCTGTTAAATTCCATCATACTTCACAAAGATTGCAAGAAAAGTGAAGGGACTTAATTTCGAGCATAGATATATACCTGAAAGTGTTGTAAAAAGCCGTGGTAAGCTTGAGGAGGCCCACCCCCCGTGTAGCATTGGACACAGGAGCCGATCACATAACATGTACAAAGGGATTTCACGCGTACAATTCGCCCATGAAATATTGCGACCTAGAATAAAGAAACAGAAAACTGCGTCTATCAATGGAAAGGAGCAATTGTAACAAAGTACACTGACCAGGGTTCGACAAATTGCCGCCGTGTTCATTTCTTCTTTTTTCTGCTTTGTTTACTGCAGGTAAACAGAAATAAATCCCGATACTGACAACACTTGTTGGCACATACAACCGAAATACAGAAACCAACATCCCGACTTTTATGAACCAGGAGAAAGTATAGGTACTATGCGGAGTTTAATGTCCCAAAGCACCCAACGCTAATATGGACGCCGCAGTAGGGGACTGCGTACTGATTTAGATCACCTCGGGATATTTAACGTGCATTTAAACCGCTCATCACATAGGTGCCTTTAGCGCTTCGACTCCAGCGAAATACCTATACCTATACCTATTGCTATACCATTTCGACTGGCCCGCAGAATTTCCCAGCGTCGTGGAGTGGTAATTGAATTTGCTATCTCACAACTATTATTCCGCAATGGCAGCCCGCCGAATTTGCGCCATGTCGTGGAGCGGTTATTGGGTTTACTATTCCACGATGGCTTACCCATAGAATTTTCACATCATGGAGGGGTAGTTGGATTTGCTAATCCAAAATGTTATTCTACAGTGGGTGGCCCTCAGAATTTGCGAAACGTCGTGGAGCGGTAACTGGATTTGCTATTCCACAATGGCTTATCGGCAGAATGTTCGCCAAGCCGTGGAGCAGTAATTGCATTTGCTATTCTATAATGGCTGGCCCGCAGAATTTTTTCCACATCGTGGAGGGGTAATTGATTTTCTATTCGACGACTGCTTTTCTATAATGTGTGGCACGCAAAATTTTGCCGCGTCGTGAAGCGGTAATTTAAATTTGCTATTCCACAAATTCTGACCTGCAGAATTTTCCCCTTTGATGGCTATTACGCAATTTCACGAATCAATCATGCTAGCTCTTCATATTTAATTTAAATCACTTCAAAAATCCGAAAGGAAATCATTGAATAATTACTTATTATTTCAGCCCAAATGAAGCCATATGGTTGCAAAACAATATACATGCTCCCATAAAAACTCCGCACTTTCACCTTGGTCCTAAGATTGAATCGGGGCAGTCGCTCTAAGCTAGTCATGACGCCCGGCAGATGGCAGGTGTCGCCGTACTAGCTTACAACATTTTTCTTCTGTATTGACGAACTGATGAACAATTCGGCGTGGGAATGTTTCAAAACGAAAGTGTCAAGGGGAATTTTCTTAATTCGCGTCTCAATTCTGACTGTATAATGGGTAATATGTCTTAATTGGCGTAGTACGAGCGGCATTTTTGGAAATCATAAAACCTACATTTACAGAGGAACCAAAGCAGATGCCGTACCGGCGATTTACTCTAGTGTGTCGCCCTCTCATTTGCAGGAGCTGGGTGGTCGGTGCCCCTAGTCCAGGGCTAGGGGCACCGACCACCCAGCTCCTGCGAATTCTTACTGATTATTATGCTCATTAAAAGTTTTCTCTCTCTCTCTCTCATTTGCAGAATGCGGTGGCTCTACTAGCGCTGAGCGCATCTTTCGAGGGACGTTGACGAAGTGTCATAACTTAAGAAGTGCTTTTTCTGGCGATGATGCTCTGTCGCCGCACATTTATTTATCTCTTCGCTTCATTCATTCATTCCTACAATACGAGTGAGGAATTATTGTAGGGTGTTCACCTAGAAAGTCTTGTAGAATAGTAAAGAGACAGCAAAAAGCACACATCAATAGTTCAATTATTAGATGAGCTGCTGAGAACACCGTAATTCAAGAGAAAGTGTTTAAATATCATTTTGCTTGAAATCTCGTGCCGCAAGCCCGCTCGCAAACGGACGTGATATTGCCAGAAAGGTATGTGGAGCAGTGGAGCACCTTCTTCATAAGAGGAAGATACGACAGACTCCGCAAGGTGTACATTCTTTCTCGTACCGTAGCCGAGATTCAGAAAAAACCCGGGAACAAAGGAAGCTAAAAAAAAGGAATAACCTATACCAGACCGGCCACATTTTGTCTCGCGTGGGCGCATCGCCTAGGCCCGGACAGGTCGTGCGCCCTTGCCCAAAATTGGTTGCATGGCCACCTGGTGAGGTGGCTTCTTAATTGGTTACCCAGTGCGGAACAATACAGAAATTCGCAACGACTAAAAAACCAATATCATCCTGGTAAACTCTGCTGGTGTGTGCCAATAAGTTGACACAACACTCTTCCGATCCGCTACTCCAGGATTCCCGCGCATTGCAATAGGCTTCTGCGATTAACGGCTCCGACCTCCTAAGTGTCAGTTTCTGCAGCAGTCTACATCGTAGCAGAGCCTGTAAGAAATAACTTTGCCCGTGAGTTGTTACGCACGTCGCATTCGCAGTATGCAATGTATGGGTCACCGCCATATTGATACGCAAACTTTGAGAAAGCTATACTTGCGGCCCTGTTCAGCGTGTTACTGCCGTCGTAGCCATGAAGGTCCCTTCTTTTTATCCCGTGAGATTCCTCTCGCAAACCGCACAGAAAAAAACGCAACCAACAACTGGCAGAAGCAAGTTCGCGACGCACATTACCATCGAACAGTGAACTACTCACTTTTCAGCATGGTATCCGAGCCAGCAGAGCACCGCCCGTTTCTTGCCACCCAGAAAGTCTGTGCAACCGCTAACCCAGAGGGCGTGGAGAGAGTTGTTCTCAAGTCGGAGGAAGGGCCGACGTGCCTATCGCCAGTGCTTTATCACGGAGTCGCCCTGGCAACGGCGACACGGGCAAGTAGTGAAATGCGTACCTTTCTTTTTGTGACATGAAGCCCACGAAGGACGCACAGAGATTATGAGAGATACGAGGAGTACTCCAGCGAGTTTTGAGTAGAGTAGGAACGAAACAGGCTTGCCGTCGGTGGGCGCACTGCACTTCCCAGGATGCGCCGCAGAGCTCTCTTTCACCTCCGCATCAAACTGATCCCGCTGTCTGCAAGCTGGCCGCGTAAATATCCCCATTTCGCATAGATGCCACGAGATGATGCTGCTGCAACTTTTTGATATGGCACGGCGACCTGCGGTTTCTGGAGCTTTCCCGTGCTCAAACAATCGCAGATTTCGAGATAATCAGTGCTGCTATCTGAGCGCTTGCACCTTCAACGTGCGACTAATCATTGTTTCATTCTTCTGGTAGCGAATATTCTGACAAATGAGCGTAATGCCGGTAATAAACTCCTAATTCCTAATCCAGTTGCGCATGAATTTAAGTGGAACGTTATATAAAGTTCCGTTTGTAACCGCGACTTGTGAGAAATCAGATTAATTGTTCTGCGCTGCTCATTTTCAACTACGGATATCATCGTTGGCTAGAAGCAGCAAACGTTCACTCGCTTTTCCAGTTCATTACTAATTTTCCAATCTAATTAGAATGTACCGAGCAATTAAAAGCCGTTCCTTAATGCGAACATGCATTGCATGACTGCTTTTCTGAAATCTGAACCGTTTACGTGTCGTCACAAAAGACATAAAGCATTTTCGACGAGCAGCTGTTACATGCGCAGCTGAGATGAGCACTCGAGTGCTCATCTCAGCTGAGTTGATATGTACATGCAAGCATTCATCGCCATGCACTCATACAGATTGATTCATAACCGCCCGCAAAACCTCAAATATTGTCGATTTTAGTTTCGACGCCTGGCCGCAGCCATCTTAGTGGCGCCCTGTATGAGCCACATAAACTGGGAAAATCGCTCCGACTCCTCTTGACGCCATCTTGGGCTGTGCTGTGCGTGTTGATGCTGCGATTCGGTAGTGTAAAAGTGCTGTTTTGTGGTGCTTGTGAAAGCTATTCAACATCTTGGTGCTATTTTGTGTTCTGTTTGAGCGCGCCAGTTCAGTTCAGTCGTATGGACCATATCACGCCACGCTTTCCGGACTCTCACTATCTTCCTAACATCACATAACTTCATCTGCAGTGCCTCGAGGATGCCATCTAACCATCGTGTTCGCTGCCTACCCCTTCTCCGGTGATCCTCAACCTTTCCGAACATCAAATCTTTCTCCAGCGACTCCTCTCTTCTCACCAGATGACCAAAGTAGCTGAGCTTTAACTTTAGAATTTGACCCTCCAATGAGCAGTCAGGGTTTATGGTCGACAATATCGACTGACCGTATACCATCCGTATACCATCCGTTTGGCATGGCGGCAGCTATTGGAAACAGCACTAGCGGCCGGGGCGACTGCGAAAGACTGCGCTCCGCTTCCGCAGACCGAACTCGTCAGAGTTAACTGTGAGGATGTATCTGTTGTATCTTTCACGATACATGTATTTTTAATTATGCTTCATAATCGCAATGGTGACTGTACACACCAACACACAGCAAATGAACTGTACTGGGCAGCTACTGAACGCGGAATACAGATAAGATCGATGCTTTCCATGTCATAGCCACATTACTTTAACGTGAGATGCAACCCATGTTATGCCGTGTATTTCCTCTCGACAGTGCATATTTATATTCGGTGTTGAGCTGCTTTCATTTCGCCTTAAAGGCACAGGCAGCGTTCACCGCGGTTACGCCGGTAACTGCTGTTATCGCGTACCGAGCTTAGCGAATGCATGCGTGTCTGTGGTGCTCCGGTGACCTAGTGCGAAAAGCATACGGTCGAGCTGTCCTGCTTCAACGGTGTATACTTTCAAGTTAAACCACGCTTCAAGAACAGCGTGTAAATGAAGTAGTGTCTCCATCGATGTTTTTAATATGCAGCCTTGGTGTACGTCCGACGGTGCAGCAACATCGTATTCCCGTCCCGTCGAAGCAGCATCGCTTGCACGAAGTATTGTTCAGCAAAACGCCGAGAAACGTGCGCTCTCAGCTCACCATGAATAAAGCGACAAATTCGCAGCACATACAGCAGCGCTTATGAAAGCGGCGCTGCCCGCGGACGACGGCACGCTCGCCTAAATTGTTTCACATCAAAGGCACATCCGACAGAGCTTTGTAATTGAAATTGCTCAGCGCTAGAGTAAATGCATGATCTCTCATGGAACTGCTATATCAGTAAAAGAAAGATGTAAATTTCGGTGACGCCTTAGCAGCGGAGCCAGAGTGCAGGCGATGAGCTGCACGCCGCACGGCAGCTGGCTGTGTTGAGAAACTTGTTTGGATTACAATGATCAACTACACGGCACGGGTCAAAAATCCGCAAGAAAGATTTTATTTTTTTTTTTCGGTCGACGTATTGTTTAAGTGAAGAACAGATTTTTTTCTTTTGGCGCTGGCGGAAGAGATCCACCGTATCGTTGGCGCGGAGGGATTGCGGGAGGCACGACCTGCCCGGCGTGCGTGTTTACTGTGTTTACTACGGCGGAGGAAGTAAAATGGGCATCATATTCGTGTGTCCGTCATTAGTACTAAATGTGTCTGGCCTATACAAAACGTTTATGGGCGAATTCAATCAGGAGGGACTGGAAAGCTGTGAAGCAGAAACATATCACAACTACACTCGGACTGTCGGCATGCTTCTCGCATACGCTCTCGGCAATCATCATGCGGTTTTTTGTTCTTTGTGCAGTCCATGAACACGCATTGCTGTCCCGATGACATTATCACTAAAAGGGGCGCTAATAAAAATATTTAAGTTTCTCAAACGACAATATACTGAGGTGCATGGCCACTCTGCTATGCATGAGGTGTGCGAATGCACAGCCCACTGCAACAATGGGCCAGCGCAATGAATCTGGTTAGAGAGTATTTTCCTCCTATCCTGCTTGCTTTTTGAACTGTTTCAAACTGATATTTCAGAAACTACGGGAAATACTTCTCTGCAGTCTGTGCAGGTGAATATTAGAGCAGTGTGGACGTCATGTGCGCGGTAGAGCTTTATGACTAGCAGATTAACTAAGCCATATTTTTACTTTTAACACTAAGGAGCAACACTATATCGCGAAGTTGAAAGTTGCCAGCCTCAAAGGTGAGCCCCATTTTTCAAATTTCTTAATCGGTAGTGTAATTCGCAATATCGAACGTTACAAAAGCGCGTCTGCAAGACTGTTGAGTTGGCTTTTCGCCATTGCACATTAATAAAATGGAGTCTATAGCAATTATAAGCATTATATAGAGACGCCGCTTGTGAATCTGATAAAGCTGTTTGTTGTTATGGCGATATTACTGCGTGTAATGGCGCCATGATATAATTGTTACCAACGGAATGGCAACTTCATCAGCGAACTTTCAAATGAGCATTTTTGACATTCGATATTTCCTGTCACACTGCCGGTTAAGATAATTAAAAACAACAGGCTCAATGTTGATGGCCTCCAACTTCACAATATCACGCATTAACTCAAAAATAAAGATATTTATGGTAATTTAATTATAAATGTCTAACAAAGCTCTCTAACGTATATAGCCGCATCGCTGTAAAACCCACATGCACAGTGCATGCACCTCTTATAAGCAGTAAAATGCAGATTTGGAAGCTGTTAAAAAATGGACAATTATTTAAAAGATATGCTTTTGATGCATGCCAATTGTGCTGCAGAAGGCAGAGCACCAATCGAATTTAGTAATAAATTCAGTCGCACGTGTGAAGCCAAAGCTAAAACTAAATAGGTGAATAAATCCTTCATTATAACGGAAGAGATGTCTCTCGGCCGCAGTTTGGGGAATCCGGGACTCATTGGGATGGAGATACGTAGGTGAAGAAGCAACTTCTTGATTCTCCTCTCCGTTCATCTGCACGTTTTAGTCGACCTCTTTTACACTACTCGAAGCTGGTCTCCCTCACTCATGCTGCAATGGCATGTTATGTTGCAGTGCTTTATCTTATCTGAAGCGCTGAGGAAGAGCAGGGGAACAAATGGTATAATGAAACGCATTATTAAGCATCGGCAATGTCCTGAGCCAAACCCACTAAGGCCAACTGTTGCGTCGGCTGATCCGAAGTTATCCGAAAGCGCCACGTTGGGAGAGAAGGCTGTGGAAAATGAGGAATTTGTAGAGGAGAATCAGTGTAAGGACTGTAGCTCTCAATTGCGTATGCAGCCTCTCCGAAGTTGTGATGCGTCCATACGTAGACGATGGTCGAATCAGTATGATGGACAATACTGGAAACGATAACACGTCAGCTTGGGCTAGTATCGGCTGCAACTTTTTTTTTTTTCTTTTTTCCTTAGTGGGGTCGATTCTGAGTTTATCCGGGAGGGAGGACGGAGGAGTAATGATAGTGAGGTCGTAGTTTTAAGTGAAACTTGCTGATGTATTCAGACTCTATAGTGTCCTGCTTTGAGCTGTAGAAAGCCGCGCCATTTGCCCATCTCGACGGTACTGTGTCAGGTTTCCCGGGGCTACGAACATCCCCGTGGAACGTAGGCATGTTCAGCAGACATGCGTATGGGAAAGTTAAATTCCTCGTTGTACAATATGTATGAAGCGCAACCTCAACCTGATGTCTTTGATCGCTCCCATGCAACGCAGAATGTTGCTTCAACCTTGCCTGAAATTAAAAACACCCATACAACGTTGAGCAACTATGCAACGTTGCTGTAACGTTTACTGAGGTACGTCGCAGTGACGTTCCAGAATTACGTTGCGAACCGGTATCAGTTAAACCAACGTTAGACGCAAATATCCTCTCAACATGTCTAAGTTACATCTAGACGACATTCGTGAACAGAAATTTGTAACATAAAGTGGACAAGGCTCGCACCAAAATGACAGGGTGGAATTTTTAAAATAAAAAAATATTTGCAACATAATCATAGACTCTTGTAATTTTGTAAGTTTAAAAATGATTTAAATACTTTCTCTCTGAACAAGTGAGTGCCACTGGGTTTAGAAGAGTGACATCAAGTAGGGGATATAGACCTCCTCCATGTTTACAAACAAACAAGGCAATTCAGGTGGCGCTGCAGTCGTCTGCTATCCCACGGTAGGCAAAAAGCACGGGAGCGGCACTGTGGCCAAGCTTGTCAATAACGTGTTTTGGGAGGTGCAGGCTCCCAAAATTTTGGCAGGAGAAATAAGATAATTTCTTGAGCCTCAGCGGTGCACACAAAAGCGATACAATATACATATATATCACGTACACGGCACGCGGCGCCCGGCCCCGTACGCCGTACAAGACGGAGCGTGGGTTCAAGACGCGCACAAGCGAAGCTTTGCTGCCCGCCAGGGAAAATGAGCAACGTTATTATATATTTGCTGTTTTCGCCCATGCAAACAATGCGGAGCGCGTCGAGAATTTCAAAACCTTGAGTTCTTACAACTGCTTTCAGTCGAGTCAGTAGACTGATTTTTCTCGCTCGTAAACAGCGAGCGCAAACTACGTACGAAATATTCCGCTCGGAACATATTATTGCACTCTCGGATGAATCTTCCCATCGAGCGGCAAATGACGTTGTTGTTAAGCACGAAGCCCCTCGCTAGCTTCGAGCAGCTTTTAGTTAAGCATGGCAACAGTAGCAAGGGTATTGCGCCTTGGCACCGCACGGATTTTCTTATCCGTGCGTTATTTGTTGAAATCGCCACGCCGCACATCTGTTTTATCTGTTCTCTTCGTGGGTGACTGTCAGCGTTAACTTTCGCAATTTCATCCCGGGTATTCACGTTTTTAGCTTGCATTGCAATTACCAGCTGCAGCGGTCGTGGTGGTTACGTAGCTAGGGCGACTCAGTTCAGTCCCGGCTACCATGGCCGCGTGAACATGCATGATAAGCTCAGAATGCGTGCCATGCACCACGATACAGTACGTATAAAAATCCTCAGAGAGTTTGAATCACGAGCCCATATATCACTCGGCCATGCTGAACCCCCCAACTCGCAATCACAATCAACCCCACTGAATACAACTAAAACCGCTGGGTACAAAAAAAAAAAAAAAAAGAAATGCAGCTCCAATCGAGAAAATCAGCGCCTGTCAACGCGCGGTGACGATCTTCATCACTGATGAGACTAAAATAATCTGAGGTGAACACGGCGAAGGCTAGCCATGCAGCATAACCAAGAAGGAGTTCAACACTGATCACTCGCGCAGCAGCTCACTATCGCATACGTACAATTACCAATGTGAAAAAAAAAAAAAAAAAAAACGTAATTGAGGAATTGTTTACATATAGGTAAGCACAACTATGCTCTAACAAAGAAACAGGCCTACGCATTACAATATACTGGCCTTTAGGCAGCTGTACAGCTCTGGCGTAAATGTGAATAAGCTCTAGCTTAACCATGGCAAAGTGTTTGCCGCATATCCGATAAGCCGGCGTCGGTATCCAGCCTTGGCGCTTCACCGCGGCGACCCACTGTTTACGGCTACCTTCGTCGCCAAGAAATCTGTGCAAGCTCATTAAACTTCTCTTTCTGTGCCTTTCGGCACATGCCACGGTGACGCAACTAGTCGACATGGGGCTATTTTATTTCCGGCAACAGCAACCCATTCCGCATTCACGGTAGGCGAAAGCGACTGAAATGTTTTGCCTACCACGCGAAAGTCACTGACGACGACAGCGCCACCGCATCTTCGTGACGTAGTCGGAGTAAAGGAGGTCTATAAGTTCGTTGAAACTAGCTGCAATGTCTGCACGCGCAGCAGATATATCTTGCTTCTTCTCCGAGTGATATATTTGACCCAGCTGATCGCCGTGTGAACGTTTGTGTTGATTACGTGCATTGCAACATCTGCCCCTTGCAATCTCTCCCTACCGAATATTTTGCACGTACATGTGTTCCGCCTAACTGCTGACACAAATTGAACAGAATCGTTCTGTTCTCATTTTGTCCATACAACGGCACTATGTCATATAACTTTGCCTGGCGCTTAGTGACATAAACAACGTTTAAAGACATTCCGGCCAAGTTTAAGCGAATTTTATACATTAGAGCAAATTTTAGTGTTAATGCGTCTACAAGCTGCCGGATTTGTCCCTCACGAAGCCCGGAGTGCTTATTGACAATGCGGTGGAATAGATGCGCAAGTCGATTACATACTTAAAAACATCGACCTGATTAGTTGACTCGCGGATAGGAATTTCAAGGATTCGGCAATACGATGCGCCAAAGAAGGGGTTACCCGCCAGAGTAAATGAATTACGTTGAAGCTGATAGCGGGTTTTTGCACCTAGTAGCAATTCGGATTTTTTAGGTGCGGGATAGGCCTACCATGTCGATATATTTCGACTCACGATACCTTTCTGTAAGATGTCTTCTAATGTCCCAGGAGAAGGTCATTGTTATTGATAAGGAAGATGTAGAATACATACCTCACAGGAGACAGGAAAAACCCAGATAGGCAACGACAGATCATTGGTTAAGGACTCGCACATCTAGTTGAATGGGCCATGGGTTCAGGTTAATACACGAAGGCAATAAGTTTTGACAGTACTATTCCACAATTGTGCACATTAGGATGGAGAGACAAAAAAAAAGCGCACATCCAGACTCCGAACTGCTATTCCCACTCATGTGATGATAGCATGGCTACAGGCTAGCCCCAAAGTTTAAAGAAGGTCCAAAAGCACTGAAGGCCGAAGGTGAAGCACATGTGGCCTGTATCCACGTTAGTTCACCTACTTGGTCTTGTTTGTTCAGGACCCCTTTGGCCATGACACTTAGCCTTTTATTACAACAATGAATTTCGTTCGAGCACTGCAACAGCACTCTCAGCAAGTCTCATTTTTTTGCAGTCAACTCTTATGGCAAATGTGTGGCCGCCAAGCTTCTAAAAAGGGGTGCCTTTCACTAAGACTTTGGCAGCTATGTTGAGAAATTTTTCGAAATGAATGACATGCCCCAACTAGGCACTCTGGGTGCCACTTGACAACCCAACAAATGAGCCAGACTTTCTTCTCACGAGTTTATTGTTGCATACAAGCATTACAAAACTGTTTGGTGTGCAAATTCTCTAGTTTTTCCACACACGCACGCACATGCACACACTTGTGGAGAAAAGAAAACAGATATTTATACAAATGCTCAACAGCTTGTCCTCGGAATAAATTGTCAAATTCCTAGCAGTGCTTTACATGCCTTTCTTGAAAATTTGGGCTTTAGTAACAGCACCTTCAACCGCTTAACTGACCATTGTGCACTGCCAAAAAGCAATGTCACTGCACATACACGCACACACACACTCACCACTGACTCCACTCGGGAAGATTGCTTGCACTGTGCCTCGGGTGCCGCTCGCCGCAATAAGTAGCCGCGTACCAGTGAGCATACTTCCTTCAATCTCTCTGCCCACTTGTGTGCAATTTAAACTTTGAACATTCTAGAACGACACAAGCCTACACTGCCAAGTACTGTAAGCACATTTGGCTGCTCTGGTAATGCCTGCACGTGTAGCTGCAGTTGAGTTATTTGCAATAAAATATTAATTCCACTGGAACTACACGAGCAGGCACTGCCTCGTCCTGGACGGCATTCCATTGGCAGCGAGTGCATCCCTAATGCCAGTACAGAGCATCTGAAGCATCTTCGAGGAGACAGGTCCCGTGCATCATGAACAGCAACGAGCAGCACCCGAGGCACAACGCAACTGATTTACACAACAAACAGCACAAACTCCACCCAATGGTCGAGGCCCAAGTCTGTAACAAGACACTTGCTCCAGCAAAGGCAGGCACTGTATGCAAGGCCAACATTCCTCCCCCGCTCTAGCACAGGCAACCATATCTGTGCAAGCAGAAATTGGGCAGACTCCTGGGGAGCACGGCTAACAATAATCCGCATGTCTAGGGTAACAAACGTGCCAGCCCAAGAGGGGCGGCACTAAACTCCTATTTACACAGGTGTATCTACAACTAGTCATCTCTGCTGGTTTTCGTGCAATAAAAAAAAAAGGGAAAAACAGTGGCTCACAGGGGAACTCGTGGACCAAAAAGACGGGGGTAGCAACGGTGAAGCAGAGCGGGCCGCGGGACAGCACGCACGACAGGAAGCACCCCAAAATGGCATAAGTGAGTGCCCGTCACTGGGACGTCCCCGCAAGGCACATTGTAAACAACAAAGACAACAGTAGCTTCACTCCCAGTGGCCAGGCATGAGTGCCTCCCTCTCCTCTTTGAAGAAAGCAAAGAATGCAGCACCTCTCCAACACACTAGTGACACCTTCCAGAAGACTGAAGAACCAAGCGGGCTGCACAGCTGTAGAAACATCAGTGGGCTCTCATCCTGGGTGACAGAAGACCTGGACGAGTCAACCGAAACTGCTCGCTGTGCCAATTTCCAGCCCTACAGTAGCAGGTGCTGCTAGCAACACCGGTAAAAAAAGAGCAGGAACAGCACTGCTCAATGGGCGAGGCGACCCAGTGCTGCGCTCAATCCTTCAGAGGTGACACTAACCCAGTTGAGATTAACTGTTCCCTGGACATCCCCCTCACAGCGGATGGAGGCGAGACTGGGTCGTGCAGTGCAGGAGAAGCGTCCCTCGGCAGTGGAATGTGCCCTCCTTGTGGCCACCCTACAAGCGAGCAGCCATCCCTTCGCGAAGAAGACAGCAAGAAGCAAACGGTGCATTCAAAGTGCATCGGCCATGGGCGAGAGTAAGAGAGAGAGAAGGCCCTCAGTGGTGGTTGTTGAGCTCAGCCGGCAGGGAGGTGGTGAAGGTGGGCGTCTCGAGCTCCTCGTGCTTGTTCACCTTGGTGTTCTGTTGCAGCTTGTAGTGGTTGATGATGTCCTGATCGGCCGGACACGACTGGAGGAATGCCTCCAGCTGGTACATATGGCCCATGTAGCCCCAGATGGCTGACAGCGTGCGCGGGATCTCGAAGTCCGCAAAGTACTTGCCTGCATCAAGAACAGAGTTCAAAATGATGAAGTCTGGAGTTTAAACACCGTGAAACAACACATGAATGGTGAGGAATACTACTGTAGTAAATCAAAAGGGCCTTTCAGTACTCTAGCTGCTGCATAATTTGTTAGTTCAGAATCTCTTGCAGTCTTGTCATGCCTTTTGTACAAACTCATTCGCTCACTTAGTTCTAGCAAATGATTTCAATTTTAAGCCCCAGATGTTTGTAACATGCACTGACATCGCACAGCACATGAAAAGTTTTGCATTCCGCCTGCGTCAAAAGCTAAATCAGGGCCCCGGTGTACATTGGTCCCAGGTGGTCTAGGCCAAGCTATTCAAACCCAAGTACGCAGCTTTCACGAAAGCATGAATATGGCCGTGGTGCACTGGAATATAAAGGAATTCAGGCCCATGGCTACATGCCAGTTTATGCTGGATTCTCATTCCACAATTCCCTGCCCATGACCAAGAATAACTAATAGTTTAACTCTTTCCCTACCACGCCCATTGAGCATTGTTAGCCCGCTAACGATAATTTCATGCGCCTATTTTGAACCCTTACACGTCGCTTACGGACACTATAATATCTAGTGTTTAGTCGGATAAGTAAAGTTTCAATTTTGATGCTGTTTTTCCCGCGAAGCGACTATTTTTGAGAGCACTCCGAACATGCGGCAGAGTGTCAGTCACATGCGAGAATGGTGGCATCCGTGTCGACGATGCGCGCTTCAAAACGTTGTAAATCTGACGACTACGCAATATCTATGATCGAATTTGTCGATGACCCACGCAGATTGGAGACTCTGAAGATGCTGCCAATTATTGTCAGAATTCGGTTCCGACCCCGCTGACGACGGAAACCAGCCCGGAACACCGGCTGCCACACTACAGCCCGCGAACGATGACTTCGCGAGAAAATTTTTAATCTTTTTGCGTCGTTCATGGACACGCTACGTCATCTAGCGTGTATTCCGGTAACTGAAGCTCAGATTTTATTGCTCTTTAGATTTCTTACTGCGAGGTGGTTATTTTTTAACACGCTCCGAGCATGCGAGAATGGCGGCATCTAAATCGATGGCGTGGCATTTGCATCGACGACGCGCGCTTCGAAACGTCGCAAATCTCACGATTCCGCGCTGTGTACTACCAATTTTATCGATAACCCAAGCCACAGTGACTTTGAAGATGCTGCCTTATTGTCAGAATTCAGTTCCGACCCCGATGACGATGGAAACCAGCCCGGAACACTGGCGGCCACACTATGTCGGCCTGTCTTGCATGCGTGTGGGACCGCTCTGGGTGTTTTGTTTGTGTGTTGATACCATTTATCTCATTCCCAGGCTGTCAGCATGATTTAGGCAAGATATCTTGCCTTGCGCAAGACGAGAGTGGCGTCCTGCCCAAGAAGGTAACCGTGCACTTGTTTCGGCATGGCATTCTGCAGTGGCCTTCGCTGATTGCTCATCATGCATCAAGAACACTATTCAATGCTGCACTTTCATTTTTTCACAGGGAGTGGCCAATATAATGCTCTACGTTTTGTACATCTAAAAAAAGTTACCATCCATCGACATGTTTTTTTTTGGGGGGGGGGGGGGGGGGGGGGCATGCGATTTGGGAGGGGGGGTCGACTTTCAATCTCATAAATACAGTAATTCAAGTGTCCATGCTATGAGCCTACCCTGAAAAATTCATTGATATCTTGACAAACCAAAACGCTGGCGTCCTCTCAAGCTCCTAGGGCTGTTTTTTCAGAATTAACCTTTTTGCCCAGTGTGGCTGCTTAGTGCAGCCATATCTCGGGAACCGCTTAACATGTTTTCGTGACGTTCCTTTTGTTCCATGTCTCAATAGATTTCTGAGGGCAAGGCAATCTCGTTTTTTTCAATGCTGATCTAATTAGTAACGCTAAAGTTTTTCAGCAAGGAAATTTAGAATAATAGCTTTGTCTTGCCCAGAGGCTGCTACCCAGGAATGACCATAGTAAATTTCGCACTGCCAGTACATTTTGCAAAATCTCCAGATCTGTCCTAAGGAACCTATTTAATCCATTTTAAAATACTGCTCTAACTTGGAACCAGTGAGTCTAGCTCCAAATAATTCGGTAGCACTTCACACGTTTGTGCAATGAGTCTACCCTGAAAACTTCATTCAAAGGTCACAAAAATAAAGTTGGTGCTCAAGGGTAGCCTCCCCCTTTAAAGTCCTCCAAGCTCTCAGCAGGCACCAGGCACATCTGCCCTTGGTTTAGTGAGGAAAGGCCTCACGGAGAAAAAAATACAAGCGACTGATGTGCCCACTGAACAAAGCATTCGGGCACGATTGCACTCATGGAATAGCCCTGCTTCTTTCTCTACAGACCAACACCAATCTGTGATGTAAGCAAGATGCAGTAGCACTGGTGTTACCCAGCTGGGCCAACCCAGACAGAAGAGTAGGCTTAGCACCAATAGAAGGTCGTAGAAACAAATTATCGCGCAAGCTCCATGTGTAGCTTCTTCCAAATCCTCTTAGAAGGCTCATTTATACATTATTGCAGCCCGTTATGATTCTGTACCATTTAAGGATCGAAATCTTCTCAAGGTCAAATGTTTGCTAACCATGCTTCCTCCAAACAAAAGCCCAGTTTTCCTTATTACTGTATGTTGGAGCATATAAATCAACGTTTTTTTTTTTTTAAATGTCCTGCCAAAGTGGGGGCGTCTACTTATAATCGGAGTCAACATATATACGGAGTCTTAAAGTGTGCGGTCAAAAGTAATTTCGGCCGAGTCGCGGATAGTATCACGCAACGTGCGCTCGTAATTCCATAATAGTTGTCAGACACGGTGCGAAAGTGGATCTGCTTAAAAAAAAACGAATTTAATTGAGATATCCAACAAAGGTTTGTTTTAATACAATAGCAACTTGTTATCGACAAACCGTGGGCGTTACATGGAAAAACGGCCAAAGCCGGGCAGGCTGGCAATTTTGATACAAATGGGACAGCTACAAATCCAATCCAATCCAAAACTAGACCACATGGGACCAGTCACGTGAGCCGAGAAGCATTTTCGAGTGATGTTGTGCAACATGGTTGTGTGCCTTCCGCCATTTCTGCAAGTCACACAGCCTACGTGACAGCTAACGGCGGTGTATGTGGTTTGTGTTACTGCCCGACGGACGCCTTGCAAGTTGCCGCTGCAACCTCAGCAACGGTACAGCTCTGCTTTCAAGCGGCAAGTCATCCTCTATGCCGAGTCGGGGAACAATGTCGCAGCGGGACGGAAGTAAGTGCGTGAGAGGCTGGTGAAAACAAAGAAGCAAGCTTTTTGTGTGCGCTGCTGCATGCTGTTCTTTTCACGGGCCAAAGTCCGGACAATACCTTGCCCTTGAGGAGGCGGTTCGAGATTGGGCTCGCGACCAGTAAAGCATGAGCCTGAGTGTTTGCTCCAATGACATGGAAACAAAGGCGAGCACTGTCGTGGAAGAGATGTGCATCCTACGTACAGAGTTTAAAGTGACTAAGAAGTGGGTGACGAATTTTATGAAGAGGAATGGCTTAAGCCTAGGGCGACGAACGACCGTATGCCAACGGTTGCCCAAAGCCTATGAAGAAAAACTGAGCGCCTTTCTGCGCTACGTGAATGACGAGTCGGAGATGTCTCGTGAATGAATAAATGTTTTTTATGACTCTGCCTTAACTTTTTGGGTGAGGTAGGACCGCAGTGTGCAGCAGCGTCGACCTAAATTCGGAGTCGTAACTTTTTTTTTGCCCAAAGAGGGTTGCGAGATTGGAGGGGGGGGGGGGGGATTATAATCAGCAATACAGTAATACCTCGATAATTCGAACTCTATTAATTCGAAATCCCGGACAATTCGAAGGTTTTCTGCGGTCCCGTATTTTCCAATGTAAATTTGGCCGGATAATTCGAACAGGCGGCCTGCGCCAGCCCGGTTAATTCGAAAATTTGGACTGCTATGCGGCAATGGCTGATCCATGTTTCGCCGGAAATCCGGCGAAACGACGGCCCTACGGAGCCGCAAGGCAAAGCCACATAGTAATGGTGATGATTTATAGGCGAAGCGCCCCAGCCGGAGCACTCTCTGCACAAAAATCGGTCCACAGTGCGCCTCGCGCACCGCCGAAACACGCGCCTGCAGAGGAGAAGACGTGCTTCACTGCAACACGGCGGGCATACCGGTTTTTATCACGTGACCTCGCCCCCACTCCATCCCTTGGTGTGCTTCACCCACTCTTCCCCCGTGCCTCCGACGCTGCAAGTACGCCACCACCACCGCCGCGCCGGTCTCGCCTGCGCCATTTCTTTGTGTTGTGCGCTGTGGCTAGGGGTCGGCTACTGTGCCGTTCTTTTGGGCGGGACTGTGCAGAAGTGCTAGCTTTGTGACCGTAGCAGTGCAGAAATGCCAAAGTACAAGACTTTAACGCTGCAGCAGAAGTTCTGCTTGATCCAGAAAGCAGGCAAGAGCGCTTGTTCGAAGACCGAGTTGGCCAAAAGGCATGGCGTGCCCCTCTCGACGTTGTCCACAATATTGAGCAACAAGTCAAAAATACTAGAGGCTTACGGCAAGACCTATTCTTCGAAGCGGTCACGAGTGCGGGCTCCCACGTATCAAGATGTGGAAGCTGCTCTGCTTCGCTGGCTGCAGAAAGCAAACGCTGCCCACCTTCCCGTCAATGGAACGCTACTGCGGGAGAAGGCCAACGACCTAGCTCTACAACTTGGGCACGAGGAATTTAAGTGCAGCATTGGATGGTTTTGCAGTTTTAAAGAACGCAATAATTTAACCTTTCTCACCGTCTGTGGTGAGAGCGGCAGCACTAACGAGAGCGTTGTCGAGGATTGGAGAAACCACACATTGGCGCCGCTGCTTAGCGAGTACGGTGCAGACGACGTTTACAACCTTGACGAGGCTGCACTTTTTTTATAAGATGCTGCCAACAAAAACATTCGCAGTGAAGAACACCGCCATCAAGGGTAGGAAACAGGCCAAGGACAGGATTACTGTGCTGTTCGGCGCAAACATGTGCGGTAAACACAACCTGCCGCTACTGGTCGTCGGGAAGACGGGGAAGCCTCGCTGCTTCAAAAATGCGCGGCTGCCGCCAAAGGATGAACTCGTCTACAGGCACAATAAGAAAGCCTGGATGACAGGTGCAATATTTGAAGAGTACGTGCGGCAACTTGACCGCAAGTTCGCGGCCACGGGCAGGAATGTCCTATTTGTCGTCGACAACTGCCTGGCACATGGCGACATCCCACATCTCCAGGCCATCAGGATGGTATTTTACCTCCGAACACCACTTCGATCTCACAGCCGATGGACCAAGGTGTCATTCACCACACTAGGAAGATTATCGGTATCACCTGCTCAAGCGCATGCTCCTTTGCTACGACAATGGCAAGGAGTACTCCATCGACCTCCTCGGAGCCATATGCCTCATGGGCGTACGCTTGGAAACAAGTGGAGCCCACATTGATCAGGCGGTGTTTTGAACACGCTGGTTTTTCCAGTGAAAGCACTGTTGATGCCGATGCAGACCGCCCATGTACTACTACTCTTGACGAAGAAGGAGCAGAGTATTGCGACAGCATCAATGCGCTCTGCGCAGAGGATGAGTCCAACGCAGTCGGCTTCGCCGAGTATATCAACATTGAGAGCGAAGAGCAGACTGGCTACTCTGACTTGGAGAGTGAGATCACTGCTGGTACGAACATGCGCGATGACAGCGACGATAGCGACGACGACACCGACGAGCCTCCCCGAGCACCTGCTCTTGGAGAAGTTATCGGATCGCTGAACGTTATCCGCAGTTTTGTTGAGTGCCGCGGTGGAAGCTCAGAGATGTTTAGTCTATTTGACCAACTCGAGAGCATGACCTTAGGAGCCGCAAACTACCGGACGCGGCAAACCAGCATCTCTGATTACTTTCAGTAGCAATTCAAAATATGCCGAATAAAGGTAACACGTTCCTGCAACGAATTTTTTTGCCTAAGTCTTATTTCTTGGTGTGTTCGGTTAATTCGAAAACCCGCTTAATTCGAAGATTTCTCGCGGTCCCAATGACTTCGAATTAACGAGGTTGTACTGTATACGGCATATATAAAACTACCCGCATTAGGCAAGAACAGTTTGCAGTTTTGGAATGAGCCCGAGAGAAGTTTTTCAGTCTTGCTCTACATCAGACAGTAGGGCACCTACATTTGGAACAGTGAACTGCTATAACATCGCTAAAATTTGTTATATCAAAAAGTGCTCCTAACATTGTATTCCTTATGCTTTCTAGTACCTAGCAAAGTGTCCATGTGAATTTTTTGTAGTGCATTGTTTCTGCAAATTGCGAACAATTAATTTTGTTTACATTTTCAACTAATTGACCAATTGGAAAAATAGTTATACATCTGAAATCAATGCAAGAAATTGAATCATAATACCAAGTGTTAAGTTTGGTCAACAAATAAGAAAAACAGCTCTAATACTCATGTACCCCCTTAGGTCCCTCTGAGAGTTCTCCAAGGCACCAAAGGCGGTGCCAAAAATCCTACGTTTACTGTTTACCCGTGCATCACCAAACATCATACGGGAGCACTGGCAAGGGTTACGTATTGTGACTCACTATGGTTGCAGCATGACCTGCTGGGCATGCAAACGGCTGGCTGACCGGCCTTTTACAATTTCAAGCCTTGCGATTGTGGGAATGGCTAGAGCAAGAAAGCGTCCAGTTCCCGTCAAGACCGGAGCACACATATAGACCGTTTCTGATTGGCTGCAAGCCCTTTCAAGAAAAGAACAACACTGGCATCTGAAGAGTCCCCTCTTGACACTTTGAAGTTTTAACGCCCCGCGAGTGCTGCACAGCTTCGCGTCCATTATTACCAATGTCCATTTACCAAAGAGGTCCCAAGTCTCCTACTCCCGCGCCTCTCATAATAGGGTTCTCAGCTGCGTTTTATTACCCTGACGCCTTTTCAGTGACTCAGGGGGAAAGGAGAGTGGAAGGAGTGAGAAGAAATACCCACCAGCCACGCGGATGTGCTGCAGGCGCGGCATGAGCTCACAGTCGAAGCAGCACATGGTGTCCCCTGTGAGGAAGCGGCCGCCCCCCTTACGCAGGTGGGCATCTATGTTGGACAACTGGTTCAGGAGGGACTTGCGTGACTGCTCGTCCCGCCGGGTCAGCATCAGCTTGAACTTCTGCATGGGAGGAAAGAAGAGGAAGAACATTTCACCACCACCAGCCAACGGATGATAGGTCTTCCTGTACTTCATGACAACATCAACTGACAGTGTAAGCAAAGGCCCAAGCACTCCCCCTCTTCCTGCACAGCAAAATGCAGGCATCGGCTTCTTTCGAAACAACCTTCAGTAGCCAGTAGACTCCCCTTAACCAGAAAATCTGCTAGTTTTACCAGAAGTTCATGTAGTAAACAGAAATGCCCTGAAGAAGGCTACACGAGCATAAGTGTGATATGAAAACAATTAATGAAGTAGCTTTCGAGAGAGATTTTTCTTTTTTTTTTACATTGTCTTCTTAATTGAGTTCATCTTAACGAGGGTCTACTGCATAACTGCATTACTAAGTAAATCCACATTATAAACAATTGCAAGCTCTCAATTTTACAACAAAAGGTAGGCACTTTAGGTTTCTTACGCTTACAATCAAACCCAGACTACTCTAACTTCGTATGTAAAAGTATAGCAATAATGAAATTATTAGATATTAAGGTGGAAAGAAAAATACCTTTAAATACCTTTTCAACATAAAAAACAATCTTTAAATAAACAACAAAACGGGAAATGTTGCCCTTACTTTTCTCAAAGTAGTGCACAGCCTTTGCAACCGAAATAAAACCAGATTGATTCAGTACTAAAACAATTTACACTGAAATGAAGGGTAAAGCTGAGGAACTGTCTCCCTGATCAATCTTGGGAGAAGGAAAAATTATGTTCTGGAGCAAGAATAAGGCAGGCAAAATAATGTGCAGGGTGGGAGTAGCACAGAAAACATGTTTTTTAGCTATCAAGTCACACAAACTGGATTTTGGAGCTGTTGTACATTCACAGCTTGTACAGCCACTCAAGTGGGCTCGCACACAGTGCAGTTATAGCCCCTGAATGGCTCAAAACCGGCAAAATGCGCACTGCCAGTATTCTATAGTAGAAGCTAAACCTGATGCAAAAGAAGCTTACCTTGGGCAAGCAGGTATAAGCATTCAGAAAACATAGCACAGAAAAGGATAGGAACTAAACAAGTGGGATTGGATAGGAGTAACGAGGCAACGTGTATCCTATTCAAGGCAGAACAGGTTTCTCACTTCACCACATGGTACTGACTGTCGAATCGGCTGCACTGCTCACTGAAAAAAACCTGTGCCGCAGAATACTGCAAAATTTTGCAGATTCCAAAAAGTTCAGACATGTTCCAATGTCAAAGGGACAGTCTACTGCTGGAGACTAGTATAAAATTATTGGCATATTCTGATAGGTCTTACAACTTCTTGACAGTATCAAGAGAGGAACTCGCGGTCTGACCGGGAATTAAATGAAATTTATATTTTAAATTGACCACAAAAGTCGGGCTTTTTGGCAGACGATGGTGCTATACTGTGTCCTTTCATTGCTACTAACATTATATCTGTTTGAAAAGTCCGAGTAGAATATATCGCATTTTATGACTATACCACAGTATCATACATATCTGCGTTAATATCAACTTAACACTTTCTTGTCCGCACCTATTCCCATCGATAGCCCGCTATCGCTGGATTCACAATTCGGATTTTCCCGCTTTCGAAGCACTACTTGACAAGTGGCGTCATCCAATGGGAAATAGAGGAACCCTTCTTTCAGTTTTCCTTTCGATTTAATGTTTCCGCTGTGCCACGCTCGTCCAGATGGTCTCTGGAGTCAGGTGATCGGCGCTCTAGTTTACACCATGGCGGTGACATTGCACGCTTCTGCTGCGCGGAAACGGGCATTTCCGCGGAAGCTGACGCATCGGAAAGCTCGTTTTTGGATGCGAACAGAAGCAGTGATGACTCGGAAGACGAATTCAGCTCTTCAGACTTTAGCACTGACAGCGAAACTATGTCAAACCTACCCGGAACATCGACAGCCATGCCTCAACAAGTTTCGCGTTCGCTCCCCAAAAATTATCGCTTTTGCGGCACGCTGATCGGAAGAGATCACTGTTCTGAAGATCACAACTGTTATCTGCAGGATAACAACATCTTTTGGGTAGTATTACTTGCCGCGGGCAGCGCAGAGTTGTGTTTTTCGATAGAGAGCAGCCAGGGGTTGACCTTGGCGTAGTAGACCTCGACTACTGTTTTCTAACTCAGCGAATACTGCACACAGAAAGAGAGAGTTTGGTGCAAAGTTGCATTGGTTCCTGTTGTAAAAATGTAAAATTTTTTTTTTATTTGTGTCAAGAAACTGATGCTTTTGTGTTTGTTTTTATTAAAAAATTTTGCAGATTTTTTTTTTCATCACTTATTCAATAAATGTTGATTGTCACTAATACCATTGTGAAGAGGAATTCCTCCTTTACAATTTGATAGTAGACACCCCTGTACCAAGCAAGTTTTGTTAAATAAAAAAACATACTAAGGACACGACCTAAAAACCACCCTTGTCCCGTGAACAGGAAAGTGTTACGGCAGCTTACCTTTTTCTCTCAATAAATTACAGCTACTTTAATACTTTAGTCTTGCTTCATTCATTTTTAAAATGCGTTCAAACCAGACAACTCTACAACCAAAAAGTCCGCCATACTTGTAGTGGCGCTGCGGTAGACATCAATGGGTTTATCTAGTTTATCATTTCATACTATTTCAAGCTATCTGGGTACTCTCAGTTAGTTTTAACAGAATCTGCGCATATTTGTTAATGATGCATTCTACACTCGACTCAGGTGGGTAGTAGCGTCCTAGAAATCATAGTTACTGTACTAACTGTATATTGTGTCCCCAATATCAGTGTTTGCAGATGCAGACTACCAGCAAGAAACAAGTCTACCATAAAGAAAAATTGTTCTCCACAGCCAGGTACTCGTTCCGTAGACTGTCCCTTTATATGGCCTAACAAAAAGTGTAGACCATAAACAGCTACCTAGTGACAGCCCCCGATTCTGAACTGCAAGGCAAAGGTCACGGGGGTCAGTTCTCAATCCCTAGGCATGTGCAAATATTGAAATATTGAATTTTAAACTTGAAGTGAAATTTGAACTTGAACTTGTATTAGGCAATGCTTGAACAGCAGTAAACTAAAGTGAAATGAAAGAACTGAAGATCACAGTCTCATTTGATGCATCTGATTTTAAATATAGAATGTGATCACATATTAACTGGACTTAAGAATAACAGGCTGTGGGGCTAGGTGGTGTATGGTGCTGCACACGAACAGAGACGCAACAAAGAAGACAGCACAAAAGGAGAAGAGTGCCTGTGTTGTGTTTTCTCTCCATGCTTTGCTGCGTCTCTGTTCGTGGCCAAATGAACTTGATTCGTTATCCAAACTTGTTTAGCATAGAGTCATGCATCCCACAGAGTTCAGTGTGCAAGCGTGACTGAAATTTCAGATGCATCACATTAACGACACAATTCCTCCAACTTGATCTACACTGCCTCAGGCAACGTGGTAGCACTGCATGCGTGTCACCACACTTTCATGCCACCGCCAGAAAGGAGGCATGCCTCTGTAGTCCATACAAGCAAGTTGAAAGATGTCAACCAAAGCACTGCGCATGCACCAGATGGGGCACGTCATAAAATAACCACCAACGGACATGGTGCCCCCGGTCTCTGGCATGGATCCTTGCAGCAGACCCACCTCACAGCATTGTGTATCATGCTGCTCCGGATAGAGACGCGAGTAGACCCTCACTCATGGTATGAAGGTGCTAGGTGCACCTACCTTCAAGAGCACATTTATGGTACTCTTCAGAGGCAAGCCCTTCTGTCTAAACATCTACTGTATTTACTCGCATAATGCTCGCACCCCCCACATTGCCTATCGAAAATTGGAATTTTTTTTTCCTCGCATAATCATCGCATCCCCAACATCACTGCCGCGAGAGTCGACATGTTGCACCGCGGCAGTCGACTACATGTAGCGAGCGCCATCTTTCTAGTGCTACTGAAACTAGCTGGCCCCGTTAGGTGCATGCGCTACCAGGAGGCGCTACCCGACCCAACCGACGATCATCATCACCAGCTCCGACCACTCCGAGCGCCTCGAGAAGGAAACGTCAAGATGTTTCGTCAGTTTTGTTCCACTGGTACCGCCGCACGTTCTCCCGAGTTCCGCGCATAGTTCTGCCATTTTGCGAAGACTTTCGTAGGCCTCGCTCAGTGCGTGCTACTTTTGTCACCGTGCTCTCGGTGCCGCTTCGCCATGGGGCGATACACAAGCTACACCGCTGCCTTTAAGCTAAAAGCTGTCGAGTACGCTTTGGAGCACGGCAACCGCGCTGCCAGCAGACACTTCGGAGTCAACGAGTTTTGTGTCCGCTACTGGAGACGGCAGCACGACAAGCTCAAGGCAACCAGCAAGACTCGGCAAGACCCGAGCAGCACTACAGTGGAGCAGACAGGTGCGCGGTCTGTGCACATAAGGACGACTGGTGCCGAAAAACAACGATGCACGGTCATGCTAGGCGTGACTGCGGACGGGCGGAAGCTGCTACCATATGTGATTTTTAAGCGGAAAACCCTGCCAAAAGGAAAGCTGCCCTCCGGAATACACGTGCGGGTGCAAGAGAAAGGTTGGATGACGGCAGAATTGATGATCGACTGGTTGAAGACGGTGTGGGCACGGCGACCGGGAGCACTTCTTTGTCCGTCGCTCTCGTTCTTGATAGCTTCCGCTGTCACCTCATGGACTCGGTTCGCGCGAAGTTGACGGAATTGCGTACGGACATCGCAGTAATACCAGGTGGCCTCACATCGATGCTGCAGCCTCTGGACGTGTCTTTGAACAAGCCGTTCAAAGATAACGTTCGGAGGCTGTATGCAGAATGGATGGCCGAAGGCCAACACGCTCTTACGCCGGGTGGCAAGATAAAGAGGCCATCTGTGGAGCTGCTGTGCAGCTGGGTAGCAGATGCATGGAGCATGATTGGCGCTGACGTGGTCGTGAAGAGTTTCAAGAAAACTGGCATTTCCAACGCCCTGGACGCGACAGAAGACCACTTGGTGTGGGATGAAGATGAAGAGGGTGAAGCTGAGGAAGCCGACGAAGCAGCGACAAGCGATAGCGATGGCAATGTCGACGTGGACTCCGCGGACTCTGAGTGATGGTGATGTTGCGGGCGGCCAGCCTTCGCAAATAAAGTGTTTCTGCAGCTAGTGTTTGTCGTCTCTGTGGTTTTATTACAAACGTAAGTCCTGCTTGCAATTGAAGTTTTGGTTAAATTTACAATAGCTGGCTTGAGAACCCCGGTTCACAGCCTATTTACATTTGCTTTCAGCACTCCAAAGCATTGTTCAAAAATTTTCCCCGCGTAATTATCGCACCCCCTAACTTCGCACCGATTTTCTGCGAAAAAAAGTGCGAGGATTATGCGAGTAAATACGGTAAATAGATAACAGGGAAACACGGGACAGGCGTGCTCTTGCGCTAAGATCGTGAACAAAGAATGGTACCTGCCTTAAGGAAGAAATTGGAGCTTGAAAAAAAAAAAAAAAACATTATTGAAGTCACAATTATGAAACCATTAGAGAAGATGTATTTTTGTTCGCCAATTTTAAACACGAGATTTGACTGCATGTAAATCTATCCCTTGAGCAATTACCCGATATGTTATGCAAGCTTTTGTGAAGGGCTTTCTCAACGTCTCTCTATGTTAAGGAGCGTAATAAGGGGGAAAATGCCAGTTTGCCTACAACAGAACTCCAATTACAAGGTATCGAAACCTCAGAAAGTGGAAAAGTAATGCATGATGTTCCCTGAAAACTTCACAGTCGTGACTTCACTAATCCAGCATTTCACCTCTCCTTTAATTTCAAGTGGCGAACTGAATCCTTCCAAGTCTGTTCAATGACACCATGGCTATGAGAGCCAGTGCCGACAAATTGTTTGATGCCTCTGCCATGGTGAGAGTTCTGAATTCTGATCCTCTTTGTCATTAGGGCCCTTCCTTCTGTGCAGCGGATGCTGTGCAGCTCACTTTTCCCCTAGGCTTTTTCCCACCATTTTTGTTCATCAATCACGTGTCGAACCATGCAGCAGTCAAAGGCCGAGCTTGTGGACATAGACATCACGCTGTGGGTATGATACAAGCAGATATCCAGAGCAGCATTACTATATGCAGGTGTCAGAGCAAACATAAGACCATCAGCTGTATATTCCAAATACTGCCATTCACTTTGAAACTAGAATCAAATATTATGCTATTCCGATGTGTGACACATTTTAACATTAGTACAACCCTACTAATTACATCAAGTTCTTTTTGAGCAAAAGTTTGTTCACATGTGTTTTTTCTTGTCATTGTTTTATTCGTGCTGCGAATAGGTTTTAATATGTATCAATATCTACATGTCCCAATTAAAATTAGCTCATGCCACCCCCCCCCCCCCTAACTAGTTTTCTGTGTCATTTCTCATTCCACAGCATAACGTAAGAAATTACGATTCTTTCCATTATTTCAGATTATCTTGACAATTCACCTTCTCTTCTGCTGACCAGGACCCTAAAAGCTGTCGCAATAGTATATTTTTCAGTAGAAACTGCATCGCAAGCTGCCCACAATAAGCTCTGCTAAGCAACCTTCACACTTTATTCCAGATATTACACAGAAAAAGAAACATCGGTCAAAATGTCTTCCCAACCACTCACGCTGTAGAGGTTCTCGATGACTGTCGCAGTGTCCTTGTGCTGTACAAACAGGTTGTGGCCACCTGGGATGTTCTTCATGATGTAGCGCTCAATCTTCTCGTTCTCCAGTACTGCCTCCTTGCCGTCAATCAGGATGGGTGGCGGCGTTGAGTCAAAGTTGGAGCGGAAGTCCGGTGGTGGCTTCAGCATGTCGACCGTCGTCACCTGGGTGACAAACAGCACATCGCCAATTAGGTACTTAACATACTAAAGAAAAAAAGAAAATTAACCAGAAAAACTGCACTTCAAGGCTCTAAAACTAAATCCTACGACAGGCAAGCAGACAGTTTCACCCTTACTGCATTTCGCTGCATCAAGAAAAGCCAGACGGCGTGCCGCAAAATTTCATAAAAGCTGTGGACAAAAGCTTCATACAACAAACATGAGGGCTCAAGGAACAGTGTTCCTGATAATTAAATTGCATTTCCTAATTTTGACTAGGCTGTTATCAGCTCCTGTTGCATCCTCTTCGTTACCCTCCTATTTCTGCCCCGCAGGTAAGCACCTGTAAGGTGCAGTCACCAAGCATTTTTCTCTTGAGGGGTATTGATAAATGGTCATTCATGATCTGAAAATGCCTGCCAAAAAAGTGCTCCACCCGATTCTTATTCTCCTAGTTATTCCAATCTCGTGGTGCAGATCTGCAGACACTACCTGCCCTATGCAGTAGATCCTCGATGATATGAACACAGCTGATACAAATTTAGAGACAAGTTCGTAAAATTCTTAGGCTGGAGTGCATTGTGTGCAATGCAGAGGATTTTGGATGTTCCAAGCCCTCCGCAGCACCACTACGGGCGCTAGGAATGCACGAGTCGAGATCACCAGTCACACTCTACGCACATCACCATCATTGATCGAGTTGTATTCACAGCAAGTACTGAGCTGCGGCCACATGTATTATGCCTCTGCCGATAACCAGCAATCGGCCATTCAGCATGCAGGTCACGTTGTGCTGTGTGCCACAAGCAAATTTCTGCACTGTTGTGCCACAAACTGCGCTTCTCGCCACCTCTCTGTGCTGGAGCAACAATGCACCAATAGTGTCCCACATTTTCATGTCTACTTTGACTGCTCACTCCCAAGCCCTCCCGAAGGCAAAAGCACAGCAGAAATTTCACACCAAACCACGAGCACACGCAACTAGGTGACTAGGTTTCACACTTCTCATGTTCTATACATACTCTACGTCACTGGCAGCAACTGCTGCTAGACGTGAAAGCATTCTGGCTGCTTTTCACGGTCAAGGCACCTTGTTCATGCAACCCACAAAATACATTTTATTAGGTTGCGAGTGTCGAGGCTGCTTGTGAATGTAGTTCAGAAGACTCGACATGAGAAAATGAGCGTGTTATGCAGAGCGGCATGCAGTTTTCGAAAAAATTTTGGCCTTGATCTTGTCCTTATACAACATTAGCGTTACCTCGAGCAGAGGGGGATTTATCGAGGAGATTTGTTGGAGAAAATGCCATGGGGAACACACAGTACACATGAATCTCAGCCTACCCTTGAGTGGATGAGCAGCTGTTTGTATCCACTCCCAGAAGAGGAGGTGTGCACGTGAATATGTGCGTTATACTGCTGTCACACTGGCACTTCGGATAGCGATAGGCAACAACTGTGATTAAGTTCAAAGCGTGGTTGAGATGGACCGTCCCACATGTACCCACTTGACTCCGATCAACAAGTTAGATCACCACACTAAGCGAGAGATGGTGCTGCACCCTCAGTAGTCATAGTGATCAGCATGCAATGTATGCATAAACGCAAAGTTGAATAGAAATTGTTTGCAAAAATCATAAGCGAGAAAAAAAGCAGGTTAATGAGTTAGCTTGCACATTGCACCTTGTTTGCACATTGCATTGATGACCAGACACTCTGCGAGAGACGACAACGTCGGTCGGCAGTAGCCAGATCCGTGCTGATCGTGTGACTCACTCCTGTGTTTGTTCCCTTTGTTCCTCTTGTTCTATACCTCTGCTCAAGCAGTGGAAATTCTGCGAGTTTGTGCTACAAGTGCACACTTTTCTGTCGTTGTGGAGCCTCGCCAAGAGCAACGAGCGACATTTCGCATGCAGGCAGGACCAGGTGACTAGCACAAGTGGGAACTAGGAAGCCTGTCGAGCCTGCATGTTTGTTTACCACTGCCAAAACTCGCACATGATGTCCAGAGTATGAACATAGCTTTGCAATTCAAATTGCATAAATTCATATTCAATGTTAATTAGTCCCGCCGGGGTGGCAAAGTGGTTACGGCGCTCGACTACTGTCCCCAAGGATGCGGGATCATACTCCGGCCTCGGCGGCCGCTTTTCGATGGAGGCAAAAAGTAAGGCGCCCGTGTGCTGTGCAATGTCAGTGCATGTTAAACAACCCCAGGTGGTCGAAATTTCCAGAGTCCTCCACTACGATGTCTCTCATAGCCTGAGTCGCTTCTGGACGTTAAACCCCACAAACCAAACCAAACCAATGTTAACTGTTTCAAAACTGTATGTTTTCCATAATAAATTGTTTTAGTAACCTGTACTTTTTAGTTGGTACATGTGATAAATGTCTGGGAACAAGGGTGGCAACAACAGCTTGCCCGCTGTAGTAGCGGTAGAGCAGGATCATGGGAGATCGCGATTGAATTTACCATGTAGCAACGCCGGACCTCAATCGAGATTAATTTCGATTGACTCATTCGCGATCTATAGTGCCCGTGTGACAGGGGTATAAGGGTAGCCAGGATAGGGTGGCCCAGCCGGCCATTCTTTTGCAAGCATTGTGAATGGTACTGCTGTGGCCCATAGAGCATGGGGTGGGCAGCAGCGGTAGAGGGGAATGCAGAAGTGTAAAGTGGTGGATCAAGAGGGTAGGCAGCAGCAGTGGGCATTCCAAGCGAGACACGAGCACAGTTCTGGCATATGGGAGTTGGCATGTCACGTATATCGCAGGCAAGGAGGTTGCATGGATTGCTACCAAGAGCAGCGGTAAAATGACACGACAAAATGACAAGATTGAACACAGGGTCTTTGGATTCAGAATTGGACTTGGAACTCCCAGGCCACGCAAGGACATTCAGGTGGCTTAATTAAAGAGGGGCTTCATTTCATTGTCGGGTGGTCTTTCACATAATGTGGCAGCTTACCACGGTATGCTGTATATGTCCGATATCACACGTCGTCTAACAGAGGCAGTGATCTAACCAGCAGCAAAGTGCATGAACAAGAACTTAAAGGGAGCAAGGAACCATTAATGTGGGCTCATGATGCCCTTAAAGGGGATGCTTAAAGGTGGAATAAAGAGAATTTTGAGGGCATCTTTAATTGTGAGAACTTGATCTACACACTCTGGGTATTCATATAATGTTCCAATTATTGCCCCGTGTGGCAGATTTTGTTGTTGAAATAAAAAAAAATGGCTCAACTGCCATTCTTTTTTTTTTTTTTTTAAGTCACCACAGAGAGTAAGAGAAGTCACCCAATCCATGGAGTTCATTTCTAGCAATCTTGCAGCGGCGCGCCGCTCATCTGCTAGCGGAGTAATACACGCAGTGATCTCAAGAACATATAGTCAAATCTCCTCATTATGAACACCACATTAACGCATTTATCAAATTAACAAGCTTTTTGAAAATCAGACTGATTTCCAATGTTTTCAATGCAAAAACATTCCAGAACTACAAATTTCAATATAGCGCATACTTTAGAATAACAAACATTATTTCTTTTTCTTCTCTAATTAAGGAACATCAATATTATGAAATCGCTTAAAATTAATAGCGCTGCAACTGTCGCGTGAAACAGAAACTGGCATTCCTGTGTTTAAGCATTTGTGTGCTTTATATGCAGCAACCAGCAGGCCTAGCCACCTGTATTTTTTTCTCCATGTTGTGTGTTGCTCACTGGTCGATCGTGCCCTTCGCGCGTGCGGGCAGGAATTTTTGTAGCAGATAATCTTACTGCGAAGTTTGTGTGACATCCAACTATGAATGCGGCCAGTGATGGTGCCAAGAAGCTAAAGCAGCTTTCGCCGTAGGAAAGAGTAGCTATATTGCAAGACATCAATGCAGGGAAAAGGCAAATCAGCCTCTGCAGAGAACTTGGCATTGCCCCATAGACCGCCGCAATCATTTTGAAAGACCGCGATAGGATTGTCAAAATTCACTCAACACTGAAGATAAGGTCATATCAAACTCTGTTCTATTGCGCATGAATAAAGTCTGCACTTATATCGCTCGGTGCAACGACGTACACGATGAGGTGTACAACAAAGTGAAAGATGTGGAGTTCTTAATAGGTGGTGGTTTTAATCGGTGGTGTGTGCTGCATGCGTCAGAAGAAAATTATTTCTTAAAATAAAGCAGATTTGAAGTTAGCGCAACACTTCCATTTGAGCTCTTGGTTGTCCGCGGACGTGATATCATTTTCATACCTAGGTTTGACAACAGACTTATAACTGCTAGGTTTTCATTACAATGACCCCTCCCCCCCCCCCCCCCCCCCTTACAAAATAACGAATTATTTTAGATGGTCCCCTGCAATTCCTTATATCGAGATTTGATTGTGGTCCATTTGCATCGGGCTTGTTTCTTCAGTGACATGCTCTGTGAACCAAAAATATGTAGCAGTTCTATCAAAATAATATTTGCATTGCATCCAAAAACACCAATAAAAATTACTTTTGGTGTATTCAGAGATGAGGATTTTCACTGGCCACCACAAAGTGATGAGGCCGAGTGTCAGGAAAGCAATAGCATGAGTATAATGCCAGGGGGCACTCGGAGCGAAAGACGTTGAAGTTGCGCTCGGAGAAAAAGGACGAAGTGAATCGGCTCCGCACCTCCACCACCCTGCACCTCCACCAGATTTGTTACGATATTGGTGACTAGGGCTAGGTTATCAGAGCCGGTGCAGGTGGAATTACACGGTCCAAGCTTTAGGTACGTCCTTCTAGTCCGGAGCCGATTCACTTCGTCCTTTTTCTCCGAGCGCCACTTCGTCTTTCGCTCCGAGTGCCCCCTGGCATTATTCTCACTGTTGTAGGTTTAATTCACGATTATATTGTCTGTGGATAAACCTATTCATTCATGGAAATCGAGACAAAATAAAAGAAAAATTTAGCAAAGTGCTCTTGAGTGCACTTCTAAGCAATGCGCATGTTATCCGTGGTAGAATATGTCTGCACAAAAAAGAAATGCAGACCGATACCCGCACGCCATTTAAGAAGAGTTCACTGAAACCTGGCAGCAGCGTCAACAGGTGCCATAAAAGTGCCCACTTTATGAAATAAAGCAATGGAGGACTGAACAGCATTGTGTGCCAGGTGAAGGATGGTTATGGGAAACACTATAGAGTAGGCTGAAATGGCCGATAAAAAAGAAAAATGTCTCAAATTGACTAGCTCAGCATATTGCAAAAATACAATACTAGGAGAACTGCATTAAAATTCTGCATTACAAAGTATCACAATCACTGCCTTTTTTTTCCTTTGGCCTAGAGTCTGCTAGAGACAGGAGCACACACAACCTGTGGTTTTGCCAGTGCCACTAACAATCCAGGACCAGTTTCTATCCACGCTAAACAAAAATGATCAGATGATATCCCCGCAACCCCATCTGTTTGCTTTCTCCGGAGCTGACCATCACATGTGTGACGACTGCAAAACACACAGAGCATTTTGGAAGGAACCCTGCATGTCCTCCTCACCTTAAGTGAGATGGTCTTGAGCTCGGCCAGCAGGTAGAGGTCCATGAAGTACTCCTGGCAGAAAAGACAGGCCCCCTTACGGCGGCCATCAATCGTGGATGCCTGCACACACAGTAACATCACGAGGTCAGGCACTACTAGGTTTATGGAATTTCGACGTCCCAAAGCGACTCGGGCTACGAGACGCTGTAGTGGAGGGCTCCAGAAATTTCAACACCTGGGGTTTTTAAATATGCATTGACATCGCTCAGCACACGGACGCCTCGGATTTCACCACCATCGAAAAGCGGCTGCCGATGCCTGGATGCGATCCCGTATATTTGGTCACAAGAACCGGGCACCCTAACCACTGCACCACCCAACGCAGTGGGCCGGCGTGGGTAAACACTCTCATCCTGCCACTGTGTGCACTGCCAAAGCACGGTATTAGGTACCTGCGCACATCATGCCCCCACCAGTTCACATTCACCCTGACCGCTAAACCCATGCACCAGTTAGTGCAGCACTGCTGCGTTGCTCACAAGCTGCTCTACCATTAGCCACATCTCTACTACAACTGCTAAATCTTGCAATGTCTTCATCCACTGACACATACATCTGTCTATTTGCTTTTCCTCCTCACCCCGACTTCTAGCACATGTGGCTTGTGGAGCACGGAATAAACCTCCACTCCATAACCAATACTGAAAAATTTAGCGGTCCTCATGTTTTAAAGCATGCCCCCTCAGGTATTGCCGTTAGGCCCTTAAAGGATCACTAATGGGATATATCAAACAAAGCAGGATGGAGAGATCCTTTCACTGCAGCAATGCTGACACTTCCGCACGACGAGGTAGACTGCATTGCTGAGAAAAGTGTAAACGAATTCTCAAACCTTTCAACAATGTTAACTGCATACAAAAAATTAGGTGCAGTGAAGTTTCCATGATATACTTGCAACAGAGCTCTCTTTAGCCAATAGATACCAGCACTTTGGCACTCTGTTATAGTGCGCGCGTACATCACAAGCTGCATACACTGGCATCGATGGCATAAATGTGTAGCCTTCAAGGCATTGAATGCTGTCAAGAAATGTAAGCTTCAAAAGATCCTCAATGGCATTTAAGCCTTTGCAGCCCAATATCTTTCATTCAACACCACATGTGAGTGAAATATACTGAAGTATGCAAACCCACTTAGAAGCTGGGGAAAAATAATTTGGTACGGGGCAAAACATGGTTTTTAGTCTTTCAAATGAAATTTAATAAGTGCCCGAATTTATGAGTTTCCTTTCAATGGCAACAGAATCTGGCATCTTATTCCTCAATGTAATGATGCCAGATAAGAAAAATTTCAGGACGCTTAGGACTGCCTATGAGTATGAAGGCAAAAGCAGCAAAAACCAATTACCACACTTCCTCCAGTGGTGCATGCCACCATGTGACCAGTAGCGCGATGCCCCCTGCACCCTTTCCGTTTCTCTGACAGCGCCCTCTCTCCCCTTCCCCGGAAATGCCCACAGCACTTAGGTCACATGCCATAGTGAGGTGATTAGCGGATACAGTTGGAGGCACACATATCGGTTTAAATCTCTATTGCAAAATAAGCCGCAGATGCATGCCAATTAGGCAGTAAAATGATATGACACCACCCAGAGTGACTGTGAAAAGGATAGTTGCGTCACAATTTAGATATGAAACAGGTTACAAGCAAATGGTATGCGAGAGGTCGCAATGGGGGAAGGGCCCTGCTGCCTAACGAGTAAATTTCTGTGTCTGTTGTGTATGCCGATGTCCCACTCGCTACTTTGGCATAATAGCAACGGCTGGTGTCACAGCTGCTACAACGATGATGTGAGCGAGCCATGAAGGATGTGGAGCGAGCAGCAAGACACGATGGGATATCCAGTTTTCAATTTCACATCACGACACACAATACCCAACATTGCTTGCTATATCCAGATTTTAGCAATGTCTTTTCGGTTCCCATATTTCTTGTTTCAGGAATCTGGTTCAACGCAGCAGTTGGAGAGTTTGCCTTAGAAGGTTTTAATACTGCTGTTAGTCGATCGGTTTTTTTGTTGTACATATAAACGAGTTAAGAAGACGGCATGAAGTGCGAAGCGGTAGGTGTAAGATGGAGTTTCTCAGCAGGGGAAATTACAATACAATTTATGAAACAAAGCTGTGAAATAGTATGCCAAAATTCCAAGGACTAAAGGTTGAGGGATGTTTAATGTCTTATACTGTCGTCTATCATACTGAAATATGGTGAAATAGGCCGCACAATTTTGCACAACTTCAAGCTGATTGATTAGACAAGTCTGATAGAGATTGCAGAAAGCCAAGGCATATCCGAATTTAGAATGAATGACAGTTTCATAAGCAAGTTTAAGGACAGAATGAGGTGAAAAAAGCAAGCGGTCATCGGATGACACCACGTGCCTTGGAAGCGTCAATACAATGCTTTTCGACGTGCTCAGAAGCGGTTAGCTTAGCTCGTTCAGAATGGTACCAAGATACCAGTGTGATTCTCCAGAAAATGGTGCAGAATTTAAGCAGTACTGGTCTCTGAGGTTACTCTTTTTTGATACATGCAAGAATTCAAATTTGGAAATGTTAAGTTGCACTAGCCATGTTGAAGAGCGACTTTATATAATACTTAAACTGTGCTGGAGCAGACTCTGAGTATCATTAGCAAAATATAGGGTGGTAAAGTATGTAGTAGTCTGCCAAGAGGCAAAATCAAGATAAGTTGGAGTTAGGAGGATCGTTAACAAATATAAGAAAAAGGAGCGGTCCCAACACCGCATCCTGAGGAATATCAGAGATGAGTGTGGCAATTCGAGAACTATGATTACCAATAACTGGGTAATAAAGGCCGCAAATAAAAGTCAATCAGTATTAGAAATGAAAAGTCCATGGGGGGCAAGACAACTTAGTGACTGAATGGCTGCTTTAGAAAGTCTAGACAGATGACGTCAGTTTGAAAAGAAGAACCGGGGTTTTAGTCAAGATGTGGTGAATTTGTAAAATTGGCGCTAGCAAGAATAGTTCAACTTGAAACTGTGCTGTTTTTCATATCAGAGGTAATTATTTTCAAGGTTTGATATGATCTGTGAATATTATGTGCTCTGGTAGCTTGCATGGAGTGGATACGGAACGAAATAGGGTGGTAATCAGAGGGATCAGAACAATTACCTACCTTTAATACTGGGGTTTGTCTACTAACTTTCCAATCATTTAATATTCCACTAATTATGGGTTAATCGTAACTTTATGTGGAAATTAAAATGTTTGAAGGGATTTCAAATTTCGACATGTTTTTCAAGGAATTTTTTGAAAAAAAAAACAAAAAAAAAACAAACAAACAGCAGTTTGAAAGTTGATTCATCCAGACTAATGTCGCACAGATTTGTTTAAGGAATACTTTTTCCATGTACCATAAATGACGAACAAATCACCAGAAGATGCAATTCGTCTCAAAACTTGATCTTTTATATCTCATCCCCCCTTTCCTGCTGTATTGCCCTAGTGGCACTTCAGGTATTGTACGAATAAAGTTTATTAGAGCAATACTTTTATCCACACAGTTCTTATTTTTATTGCACAAGTAAGTTTTAAACAAAAACAGATTCAATGTCAGCACTGATATTGACAATGTCCATCGCTTTTTCTTTTGCTATCTCTTTCAAAAACTGTTCAACTTTATGGTCCATGTCATGTCACTGGAAGCTTCTGCTTTCTCTGCACAAGCGTCTTCTCATGCATTCAACTCAGCAACAGCTGCTTCCAACCTTCTTTTCGTTTTCCTGAAATATTCTATTATTTAACCTAGTCCGTGCTTTTTATTCAGCTTCTGCAATGCCCTTTCGGTCTCCTGCTTCTTTCCAGCCTCCAGCCAAAGCGCAACAATGCTGCCTTGCACAAGCCATGGACATCCGTTAACCTCCCTTATGAACTACATATCAAGAATACCAACTACTCTTGGCACGGCATCACACACAATCTGCTGGAATACATAAGAAATTCCTTTCAGGTTCTCTACAGCAACTTCCCGATTTAAGCTAAAACCTCACTATACATATGCCTGCCCATGGCTGAGAATAAACAATAGACCATTCTCCACAATTCTGTATATGATGAAGTAACATTCAAGGGTTCATAAAAGAACTTGTCTAGTGTGTCTGAAGATCTGTAAAACTGCATTAGAGTGCTCGCGCTCCTGAAGAATCTCTATAACCTATAAAACTGTGGTGCACTTTTGGGCTTTCGTTATTTTCTTTGCTGCAGTCAGCGAGTCCAAAACTCTCAAGTCTTCTATGCTTTTTGCAGGCTTTGAGCACATGTGCCTTGGGTCCAGTGAGGAAAGGTCTCTGATAGGAGAAGACTGCACTTAGCTCAACTCCACATTTTTCTTTGTAAATGCCAAGGCAAAGTGTTTACTGTATTTTCCGGTTTAAAAGACGCACGCCTCATACGTAGAGGCTTTGAACAAAAAATATGTATTTACGACGCACCCTTGTATAAGATGCACCTCAATTTATTTAGGTTAGGGCAATAGGACTTGACAATACATGCTTGCTCGACTATCGCGTGCTATGGGCCTGAAAAAAAAAAACATTGATATGTCCGCGTGCGAACGATAGAAAAAAAAAGAAAGGTAACATTTATACGCGAGAAAACTCTCACTCAGTGAGAGCAGAAACACTTTAATATTACTCAACGCCTTGAAATTACTGCACTGACTGTTCCTACGCACGGGCGCTCTGGCGTACGCGGCAAAGCCCATGCAGGAAGGAGAAAAAAATGCGTGCAATAACCACCAAACAATGTTGTAAATCATAATTAGAAAAGAGAGTCGGCTCGATCTGGCTTGCATTGGCAGCGTGGAAAGGGCGAGGACCATGGATGTCGCCATCTTTAGGCCTTCTGCCTGTGAAACGGCTGTACAATTCTAGAACATTATAATGACTAAATATTGTAATCACGGGCGCTGCTACTGTTATCCTTTACGATAAAGTTTGCCTATGAACATTAGTAAAAGGAAAAAAAGAAAAAAGTGCATAAGATGCACCGTTCTATAGGACGCACTACAAAATTTTGTAAAATAACCACGTCTTATATACCGATAAATACAGAACAATCCATCCTAAATGTAAAAGCCTCCTTCAAACTGACAATCATACTTTCCAGAACATGTTCCGCTAAGTGGCCAATTTCTACCTTCTCAAGTGAGGAGTGATTCTTCGATGTTCATCTTCAAAATGCGGACAACGGCTCTCGAGGCACACAGACATGAGGCTTTGACAGAGTTCAGCAACAGTTTTTTGACTGAACACAAAAGGTCTTCTGCTTAAAAGGACCCTAATGGCTTGTTTGTTTGCTACGTCAGAAGAAAAGGCTGCGGGAACACGCCCACATCTAACGCAATGGTGAGCTTCACAAGCACAAGTGGGTCTTGACAGCAGTTCATGACATTCTGAAAGGATGCACATTGACCAGAGAGACAGGGCCCACTCAATGTCTGGTGTATTCTCGACCCATCAGTGGGCGACGAATTTATGGGGGGAATATGGCTAGACCATTAACAAGCACGTCTTCCCTTTATGCTGGTGAATCATGAAAGAGCACGCACAGAACAAAGAGTCGTCAATGGACACAAGACTGGAGGAAACTGGAACAGAACAACTGAAAAGAAGCATTGTTGGGGACAAAAACGGAGAAAGGCCGGGGTGATGCAGTGGTAAAACGCACGACTACTGTGCCAGAGTTCCCCAGTTCGAACCCGACCATGGCGGCTGTGTTTCTATGGCAGCAAAACGAAGTGGCGTCCGTGTGCTATGCGATGTGTGCGCACATTAAAGATCACAAGTGGTCGAAATTACTCCGTAGCCCTCCATTATGGCACACCTTCCTCCCGCCCCTTACGGCGCCGTTAAGTGTACACAGAGCAAGCGTGACAGATACTGCGCCTTTCCTTTCCGGTGAACCACCCCAACCAACCGAGCGGCCCCTCGCGAGTGTGTGTTTGTATGCGCGCATGTGTGTGCGTATGTGTGCGCGCCGCGGTTCTCTTCAGCGGCTGGTGTAGCGTTTCAGGCACGACTGCTGCTTACTACTGCCGGCCGGTGGACCAGTGGCTTGCAAGACGCTGAGCGAAACAGCCATCGGTGTAAATTCCTGTAGTTTTCTTTTTCACTGTAGCCATTAAGGAGTTTTTATTCTGTGACCAAAATACTCCAACGCAGACACGCGGCAGCAACGACAATGAAAGGCATTTCATTATCCCTGACACACATAACATGTTAATTATTGAATTAAATCAGGCCTAGAAGAGAGCACAATATTGAAGGCGTTAGCACCATGAGTAGTTTTCTTTGCGTGAAGTTAAATGTGAGGAGCAAGTCTAGGAAAACAATTGACCAAAACGCGCTCAGAAGATTTCAGAATATTTTGAATTCCTCACAGGGTAGGAAGTTCTCGTTGGGAAAGTCTCCGGGAGTGTTGGCCAAGTAGGATAGAGAAATGATCGGAAAGAAAGGAATGGTTGCAGTTAGCAATAATCCGATTGTACTAGCAGGAAGGGCTAGTTTAACGCGAGTATCTAGAGAGCAATTACCCTCAACTGGAGAATGCAATACTGGTTTTGCGAGAATGAGGCCGTCCCCATCCTTCCTTCCCTGTAAACAATCGAAGATTTAGTGTCGTGAAACAACTCTTTGTTCGTGATCTCTGGGGTGAGCCAATTAAACTATTATAATTGAACTAGATAAATATTAAGCTATCCTCAAGAGCAGATCTCTCTTCTGAGTTGCCAGGTCGAAAAAGCAGCCATCAACTCACAGTGTCAGCACACTATCTGTCACGCCTGTAAGCAATCAAAGATTTAAAGTTGTGGAAGAGCTTTTTATTCCAGATGTCTGGGGTCAGTCAAACTACTGTAATTGAACTAGCTAAGCATTAAACTATCTCAACAGCAGACCTCTCTCCTGAGCTGTCAGGGTCGAAAAAGCAGCCATAAACACACCGTGCCAGCCCATCAGCTGAATGCGTCATTGAGTTGTGAAAGTTTAAAGAGGGCCACTCGCAATGGCAACACAGAGGTGCATAATCCAACTGAAAGTTAGAAAGAAAATGTTTCATGATTGTTTCTAACAAAGCTGCAAGCTCTTCAGTACGAGCACTGGGGAAAATGAATTCCTCAGGCAAATGGCAGTGGAGCTAATGCCAAAACATAACTCGAGCAACCACTACTTCATGTCATTAAATATGTGCTCACCATACAAGCGGAAGAGGCCTACTGAATACAGGTGTCACCATCGCTGGTTCAATTCACACACACCTCAGAGGTCAGGCTAAACCTTCAAAGGGTGATCCTTTCCACTGTAGTAGAAATGGCAATTCTAATTTTTTACCAACAAATATTTTCCTGCACGGGGTGTCCTGTCGAAGTGGCCATCTCATGTGGTCTCGTAAAGTCACGCAACTTGACGACCGATCAATGCCTGGCCATGTCAGATGCTACGCCTCCTAGAGCATGATTTTTTTGCTCGCAGCAGTCGCAATGCTGATTCCAGACTTTATGGAGAAAAGGGCATTTAACGTGATACAAAAGTATGCCAAATGATGCTTTGCACCAGTATTTAGCATATGTCCTTGGTTTTGATAGCTTCTGTGCAAGATTATAGAGGCCAGAAAAAAACTGCACGAGAAATATAGCCGTAAAGGCACATAGAGTAAATTTTAGTCACATATGATTTCTCTTCTCAATAATGATACCACATTACTGTACATGGTAAACTACATGGTTTTTGCCTATGGCCGCTAAATTGTTTACAACTGAATTTTTCTCACCTTTTTCAATTTCAACAGCTGAGCAATGGCTACAGCATCAGTTAAGTCCTGGTAACGTGAGGGATAGAAAAACTGAGGTATGCTCCCCGTTTCTGAGGCCTTTACCACTGTAGTGAATTAAAATGAAGCTGCATTTATATCAATCCCTTTCATCCTTCCCGCGACCTGGACTTGATTTTGACATTACAGCCTTTGCTTGGCTGTCGAAACCGGAAAGAGCAAGAAAAGAAATTAGACTATAAATTATTTTCGTGCTGTGTCCAAACAATGTGGTGATCCATGTATACTAATGCCTCATGTATCCTTACAAAAAAAATGAGGCACGCAACCAAAAATCAGACGACTACATTCTCTTATTAAGGGGAGAGAAAATCTTGGGCCACATGTTTCCCGTATTCGAGAAAAGCGGGAAGGTAAGAAACACACTTTCCTGATGGGAGTTTCTCTCGACAAAATAGCTATAGTTAAGGTGATCATACACAGAATATATGGCCTTGGATCAAAGGTTACAACATTCTGACAATCTGCTGCCGAGCCTTCGTTCCACACCAGCCGCTAGCGACCAATTATCCACAGAGGTAAAATGTGAGAATGCCCATGAACAGTTTCGTATTCTTTTTTTCCTCCATGACAACACTAACAGATGCAGTTGCTAACTCATTTTGTGGTTGAAAGCTATATGGCATTGCAGCCCTTGTCACATAGACACGTTTGGTGCCACTCTCAACAAGTTACACTTTCCTTTGCTGTCACGCAAGCAGCACCATGCGATGAACTTTGATGGCATTCTGTAAAGTGAGCTTGGCAAATTTACCACACTTTGCTTAAAGACACTCAGTGCTACCTGCGTGCAAAAAGAGGCTTTTTTTTTATGATGCCAGCTTGGCTAGCATACCTCAGGGAAGCAGCTCAAGGCACAACGGTGATGTTGTGCAGCCTTTGTAGGTGCAGCGCGCTCTGTGGTAATGCTGCCACATATTAGGCCATAAAGGTGGCACTTGATCCACTTACTGTCAACCACAGAATGCCAGCAAACTGGACCAAGCTTCCTGTATTGATTTAGGTTCGTGAGGGGACTAGGTGCACGAGGCTACCAGATGCAGGCGTGTGGAATATGCTGGCGCATGTTAGCAGAAAAGCTCCAATCTGAATGGCATTTCCCTTCGTGTATGTGCAAGTGTCCATTTGCTTGTTCTTAGACTGGCTTGTGCATGGTTGAAAGCTGATGACAATGTAATTCAAAGCACAGCACAACAAACCGCATGATTAATACACTGGACGTTACGCTGCAGTGGTGGCATAGTGGTCTAACGTAGCGGTGAAGCTGAATCTTACCACTGCAGGTTTGAATTCTGCTCCCAGCCAGGAAGTTTTTTTTCTTCATTGCCATTACCCGGTCACACTTCAGACAGGGGAATCCCTTAATGTGCAACAACATCAGACAATGGATTTCTGCTCCAACAAGGAAACTTTTGTTGATTACCATAATTATACACCTACCTCTCCAATTATAAGACACCTATGCTCAGATATCCCAGTCTTTTCATATTTGACATTCTCCAGCTTTCGTTGAAAAAATGCACTCCATGACTAAAGCAAAAGATGAGAGTGCAGACCCAGAAACAGGGAAAGTGTGCTGTGTCAGCATGCACACCTTGAACATTCCCTCCTTTCCATCACAGCGGAATCCGCCAATTTTAACTTCTTGGTAATATTCCAATATTTATGCAATGGCTGATACTGCCTCAAGAGCAAGAATAAACCACCCACATGAAACCCATGCTACCACCCTGTCTGGATTTTGAACAAAACGAATGCCTTGTGTGCTAAATAACAGCAAATTGCAAGATAAAAGTATTCACTTGAACTGAATGGTGCCAACTTATTGGCATAAGCATAGTTTTTTCTAAAACATTTTCAGAAGAAATGAGGGGTGCATTCATTGCAAAACCACATTCACCAGTGAGCAAATATGGTATGTTCTACTGCACAAGAAAAAAAAAAGGGGGGGGTGAGGGTTTTGTGTTTATGCTCTGTAGCTTTGAACCTAATGGGAAGTTGTTGCAGAATATAGCAAGACTTTTCTTCGTACTGAGGTAATGCTTGTACTGCTTAGCTACACGTTTGCCACACTGACCGAGTAGCCCAAAGGTATTTTCGCACCCTGTGGTGCATGGCAAAACGGTTGCCGGCTTGCAGCATATACATTGCCTCCTGCAGCGACTGGACTGCATCACAAAACCGTTCCCCATTCTGGTCCACAATTTGAGACAGATCCGAGTGCCTTGTTGTGCCAGCTAAATGACCATAACATTTGCCACTGGATGGCCAGAACAACCTGAAAACATGCAGGAATAAGCTATGCATTTGGTTTAAAAGGGCCCACGCTACCCTGTCTGGCAGCCTCCAGTTTTATGAAAGTGTGTCGCCTCAGGACCAGGGCGTTTCTGCTGCGATTGAAGTAAAGGAAACAGATTAGAGACCGCACAAATTTACCGCAGACGCACTGTGGAGCCCCACACAGAGTGCAAGAGCAAACAAACGCTCAGGCATTCTCTTCAGTACGATCACCCTGGCCACGTAGCTGCTGCACAGTAGACATGCAGCGTCGAAACCGTTTCGATAACTACACGCCAGGGGGGGCCACACAAGTATCCGCGCACCGCTACAAGCCTCGACTTGAGCTACGGCCGCGTCACGTGCACCGCACAGGAATGATCCCAGGGTGCCCTGCACGGGTTGTTCAAAGGAAGACGTGCGCAGGCGGCCTAGCAAAGAGCAGTCACACCGCCTCCGTTGAGGTGCTCAAAGCAAGCGCGTCGGCGGCAGCCACCAACACGGCCTACAGGCCTAATCGAATCGGCCTTTAGAAAGCGGGCGACGTTTTTTCGGGTCACGGGGAAAAGCGGACTCCGGTCTCGGTAAATGCACACGGCGGCTAGCCAGCGGTCGCCGACACGTCGCCGCTCCCAGCCGCGCGCCACAGAGCGGAAAAAACAGCGGCGACGAGCGGCAGAGAAAAAAAAAGTACGTGTCCGCGATATTGCTCAAGGACATTCGCCACGGCGCAACCTCCTCAGAGAGGGAAGCCAACCAGTCTGCGCTCTCCGAGTTCCGGCATTTTCCGGCTGACTGAAATAGAAAGTATGCCACGACATACAAACGCAAAATCGCTCACGGCACCAGCTCAACTGCCGGGTGGCCGCGCCCCTGCAAGCCCTAATCGGAGCACACCGCTTATCTTCGGGCAGGCGAGCGTCTTCTCTTTTCTCGCGACCGTAGAGCCCACACTGGGGCGGCAAACACCGACAGCGCTCACGAAACAACAGGTACAATCCACTTGCAGGAATGCGTCGCCTGCGAACGACGACGCGCTGCGCGAAAACGCAAGCCGAAACACGAAACGTGAAAACTAACCGCGGGGTCAACAAAAGCGAAGCTCTACGGGTCCAACACCCAGGTCGTCGCGAAAGGCGCGCTGGTTTGGCCGGCGATACCACCGATTGCGAAAGTTGCCGGGCGGGCGAGCGCTGGGGACCGACCGCACCTCCCACGCTTCGAGAACGACGAAACTGCGGACGAACGAGTTACAAGCTGCAATCCGACGCGCCGCCAGCACTAGGCCTAACCGACGGTTCACTGCCGCCAGGACGGCGGCGGGCGTATACCTTGATGATGAGCTCGATCTCCGGTATGTCCTGGATCTCGTTTGAGTCTTCGTGGTTGTTCTGGTCGTCCGACATCTTGACGGCACGTCCGAAAGTAGTGTCCAAAAGGTGAAACGATGATCAGAAAAAATCGGGGCCACCACAAATCAGCACTGTTGAGCTGCAAAATCCACCGTACGCACACGGCCGTCCGTCAGGCGCGGCAGACTAACGCACGCACGCTCGTGTGCAGCGCTGCTGTCGCTCTACAGGAAAGGTGTCACTAGACGCGCATGCGTGGATCATAGCTTGCAGCCGTCGCCGCTAGAGAAAATGTGGCGCTAGAGGCTCAATGCTGCAGCCTCCATCTTAAGAGGGCTCGCCAATGTGTGCGCCCGCAGAGAACACATGCGCACTTTCCAGGAGCCCTAGCTTGACAAAATTTGGTCTAATTTTCAGAGTTCGCGAAGTAGTTTTCTCTATTAACGGAGGGAATAAATTATTACGATAGATCTTTACTA